>NC_133647.1:99208940-99520035 GCF_009905375.1 Apium graveolens | reverse complement strand
TTAGCTTCGGGATATTTATAATATTTTGAGACTGTTTCCGTAATTTTCTGAAATCGTTTTAAGTGCACCTAGGTTCGTAGATATCGAAACGCTAGATAAAATAAAAGGCTTTCAGGCAGAATAAAGACACGTGTCAAGCTTCCAGTACTTGGTAGGATGGGTGTATCGCTGTGATTGGCTGTTATTTGATAAAAAAAAATATAGCAAACAGGGATAAACTCGTGCGAGCTTACCCTGTTGTCTCCCCCTTCCCCTGTGTTCATCTCTCAATCTCTCTAATCTCTCACAATCTCTCTCTCACAATCCTCTATCTCTATCTGTTCATTTTCTTTCCTCGGTTTCTTTTTCCTGTTCCCCGTTGTATTTTTCCGGTGAGCCTCTGGCTGCATCTCTGTTACCCCTGTTCTGTTCGGTTCTTATTCGGGCATGTATATATATGTACATATCTGTGTGTGGCTATGTGTGTATTGAATTGTGTGTGTGTGTGTCATGTGTGTGTGTGTTTCTTGCTGTGGTGATTTCGGCCGCCTGTGGTTCCGGCCACCTGTGTTCGGTTGAAATGTGATGTGCGTGCGCGTGTTGCGCGTGTATGTTATTGTTGCTGCTGCTGCGTGATTTCAGTTCTGTTGGTCCTGTAATTTTTGTTCAGTTTAATTATTTTCTGCAGATAAAGTTTTTGAGTAAACTTCGTGATATAAAAATATTGTTTGCGGGAAATATAACTTAATCGGTGAAATTTCGTGTTGGAAACCCGAGAATTAATCGGGTACCCGCAAAATTTTGCCGCCGTCCGCGATAACTTTTTACGAGCGGATGGTGGACGGTGATGACGATGTTCTGAGTCCTAAATTTTATAAATATATAAAATGATTTGTATAAAATGTTTTTGAAAATAAATTGTATATTGGAGTTGTATGTAAATAATTACGAGATTGTGGAGTTGATGTGGTATTAAAACTTGTGGATTGATGTGATTGTTGACGTTGAGTTGTTCGACGGGTAGGCCGATAAACAGAGAAGGTGATGCCCGAATTTTTGGAAATTAAATTCAAAAATATGGGACGTACCCTGTAATTATCAGAACGTCGAACGGGTATAAATAAGTATATACATATATTTTGTACAAAACCTGATTGTATGCTATGATGAATGTGCTGTCGAAATCCAGTAACCCTAATTTCGTAAAATGACGGGTATACGTATTTCTGAAAACGAACACTAAACCGATTTCTCGAGAACGTGAACTCTGATTGTTGGGTGTGTTATTGTATTGTAATAATGTATATAATTATGAGTCAGGTTTGAATATCATTGGGTAGAATTGGTGTCGAGGATATGTCAAGCATACCTAGACGTCTAACGTAGGGTATTTCGGCTCTGTAAGTTCTAGTCGAAGGACTCAAGAACTGATATCGAACTAAGATAATCTAGTGATCAGTCGGCAAGTGCCTCGAGGTTCCCAAGCGAAGAACCCTGAGAGTCCTGGATACTCTCTTGAGATAGATTGCTGCAAAGCAGGGATGTCTTCTAGTGAGACAGTCATTTTTCCATGAGAGCCCGAACGTTCAAGTCTATCAAAATCAGTCAGTGATAGTCGTAAAGCTCTACAAGGCAAGTACCCCTGACCATTCTTTTGTAGTTCAGTGCATATTAATAGCTAAATGTTTTACTTTCATAATGGAACAGAAACGTTTGAAGTTACGTATCCCCTGTAGTTATAAATCACTGTTTTCAAATTATTTTGGGGAAAAGTAACTTCGAAAGGTACCTATCTCGAATGGAATGATTTGTGAAATGAATTTTATATGTGTGCTGGTTAAATAAATGATTTTGAAAATGAGATAGGTACAAGTGTTTTGAAAACTGGATAAAACGGTCAGATATGGGATACATTGGGGCCAGAGTAGGCCTATTGAAGTGGCGTAAGAGGCTAATTCGGTTGTGCGCAGTATAAAACTGATTAGTCCAGCAGGTCAGAGACCTAGCTAGTCTCTGAGTTCCGGAACAGGTATATAGGATGGCAGTGGGAGCTATCCGGTATTGATAGCCTGATCAACTATCTTCACATATTCTCTAAGTATCTGATTTGGGTTTTGTAGTTCCGTAATGGAACAAATGATTTATACAAGTGGATTTGGAAATGAAGATAGCATGCTAAAATTAAACTCTGGTATTTATACACAGCACACTACTGATGTTATTGTTTGATAGAGCATGCTAGTTTTGATATCCAGTTTATAAATTGTTTTACATATCTTGCAAATGAGCTATAATCTCTGTTCCTATCACTGTTTGATCGTAAACTGTTTTATTGTTACTGCTGAGCAATTGATTGCTCACCCTTGTAGAATATTTTACGTATGTATTGCAGATGCCTAGGAGATTCTTGCACGGTAGTCAGGGCAAAGTTCCAGCTTCTTTCGTGGCAGGCCCCTCTGAAGTAGTTGTGCTGGATCAAAGATGGTCTATTGAGTTGCTGTATTAAGTTAGCTGCGTCAGGATGATTGTTGTAAGTTGAGTTGTGCTAGTCGTAACATAAATCATACTTGAACCTGGAAAAGGTCTTGGCAAAGGGGTTGTGGTTAGGTATAATTAATGCTTTGGATTATATTATGTTTATTATTATTGTTGCTGGTAACGTCAACTCCTGACCCCAGGGTTGAGGCTGTCACAGTTGGTATCAGAGCTACAGGTTTGAGTCCCTGATTTAGGTTCAGAGGAGAGTCAAAAGAGTACATGATGGTATATATATATATATATGTGTGTGTGTGAGTCAACAACTCAATCAGAGGAGCGAGTCTATGAGTTTAGTCAAGGGTTTCGGAAGCGTAACTCTGACGTTTATTGAGGATGGAGTGGAATTGCCCTAACTTAGAGTATGTTCCCTTCATATATGTAGTATTAGTAACGTTTGATAGAGATTTCTAGTTTTCCCTCGAGAAAACGAGTTTGATTGTGAGGATTCAGCATTGAGCGGGCTTTTGTTGAGTCAGCTGAGAAGACGCCAACGTTAATTCTAAATATCGCCTTTTCTGTGTCAAGGAATGTTATTGGACTGATTGTGTGATCTTGGTGAGTTCAGATAGCGTGATAATAGTCAGGGGCTGTTATGATGACTAAGTTTGGTAGTGAAGGTGGATTAGAACGGGAGGTGATATCTTTGAACTCTTTTATTTCCTTTCTTGAAATGTATTTTATCTCCAGAGTAATTGTTTCTTATTCCATAAGTTGTTTATCTTTCTTGTGAGAAAGTTATGAATCTGAGGTAAGCTACTTAGGGTTCTGTTGATCTCCTTACAAATCAGATTCTTTCTTTCCTATTTGTGAATTTCTTATCTGAATATTGTTTCTTTCCTTGGTGACTTTTCGATTGATTAGGGCAAATAATGCATATGAATTGACCATTTGTCTATGTGACAAAAGGGTTTGGTGGGACGCCACCGAGTTATGTGTTGTGACTGTATGGTACTAAGACTGGCCATCTTATGTACTTGTATGGTTGCTCTCAGTTATACCTATATTTTCTTTTTCCTGTCCTCCCTGTATTATTGATCCTTTGACTTTGACATTTCATTTGAAGTCCTGAGGTAGTAGATTGTCAGTAGCTTTTGTAATTAGACAGTCCTGGTCATTGAAAGTAATTGAGAGTTAACTGTCTGGAGAAAATAGAAGTTTTGCATCGGGTTGCTAGTATCTCAGAAATGATAATAGTAGAGAGGATTTATGACTCGATATGGAAGGTTGCGGCTTTAAAAAAGTTAACTTTGTGGAAGATAGGTTATGGTAGGAGATAAGAAGTCGCCTTGGGAAGAGAGGCTAATTCAGTGATTGATGAATCACTTGAGGGTGATAAGAAATCATCCCTGGACGAATGGTTGGTTGAAATTTGGACCATGGTGCCTAGAGGAGTCTAGCATTCCTTAAGCTTGACTTGAATTACTAGTGGGTTCTGTGTAATTGGTGGTTGTTATAATCGGCCAAGTTTCATTGTATACCAGATTGGTGTTAATGAGGTAATAGAGCAGTGACGGGAAGTGGTTAGTTGCTGTTGTATTGAGGAGTCATGCTACGGTGTTAGTTCCTTTATATTTTAGTTTTCCTGAACTGTTATTGATTCTGCTACTGTCATTGTTGTTATGATTGCTAGTGCTATTAATCTAGATTTCTTTTGTACATGGACCCCGATATTAAGGACATGGGTAATTAATTGGGCAGCATTTTCCTGATACAGGTGCACTGTTTAAAAACGGTGATATTTTATTAAATGTTTTATTATGATTTAAATGAACTTATTTATATGTCTCAGGAAAATGCCACCTAAGAAAGCTACCCAGTCTAAAGAAAATAATAGTAGTTTTGTGAATGGTCCAACTATGAATGAAATTCTAGGTTTGTTGCGCCAGCCGTAGCAACAACAGTTGTAGTTAATCTAACAGGTTTAGTGGCGGTAACTACTATTGCAGTAGCAATAGAAAGGAGTAAACCCAAGTGTTTGTTTCAAATCTTTTCAAAATGTTAACCCTTCTAAGTTTAAAGGTGAACCTAATCCAGTAGCTGCTGGAGCATGGTTAAAGGAGATGGAGAAAGCTTTCAATTTTGTCCAAGTAAGTGAAAATTTTAAGACTGATTATGTAAGCTACTTCCTAAGAAATGAAGTGAATTATTGATGGGAGTTAACCAGAGTGTTAGAAGGAGAAGGCCCTGTTCCATGGGCTAAGTTTGCTGAGTTATTCTTGGAAGAGTATTTCCCAAATTATGTACGATTAGAAATTGAGTTTCTAGAACTGAAACAAGGTGAAAGAAGTGTGTAGGAGCATGAGGCCAAATTGACAGAAGTGGCCTGATTAGTTCCTGAGTATATAAGTATGAAGATTCAGATAGTAAGGAGGTTTCAACAAGGGTCGACACCTGAAATTTGTAGAGGAGTGGTGGCATTGCAACGTAAGACATACTCCTCTATGGTCCAGGCTGCCCTAGTAATGGAAGGTAATCAGAGGTGACTGTTAAGAAAGAGAATGATAAGGGAAGGAGGTTGAAAGGTGTTATGGACAAGGTAGATCAGGAAGAATCTAGGCAAGTATTGTAGAATCAGTTTGGCCGAAGCAGGAGTAAGAGATTCCTGAGACAGAGTCTTTCTCAGGCTAGGTCTAGTGATACTTCAGTTGTTTCCACTCCAACTCAGTCAGTCAAGTGAGCAGTGGATTGCAAGTCCTGTGAAAGGAGACGCAATGGTACGTGCAAGAAGAATGTGCAATGTTTCGGGCATAGACATAAGGGTCATTATGCATCGAAATATAATCCAGAAAATCCAGAAGTGACGTGATTTTAGGATTGAGTTGGATGTTCTGTATTATGGCAATGAGTGGTGTCGGAAGAAGCAAAGTGTAAAGTATACAGAAGCCAATAGTAAGGTAAGTTTCTGGATGCAGAAGCAATATAAGGCGTGACTAGCGCATATAAAAGATAATAATAATAAGAAAGTACCTAAGTTGAAAAGAATCCAGACAACAAGTGAGATCCCAAAGGTTTTATCGAATGACTTATCAGGATTACCTTGGAACATAAGAGATAATTTCTCAGTGGTTATTTTACAGAGTCGGGCTGGTGTCAAAAAGCCCCAGATCTTATGAACCAGTAGGAATCAAATAATTAGCTAAGGAAACTTCAGAATTGGGAGATGAAAGAATAATGAGACAAGGTGTATTTTGTGTTGTGTACCAATGTGGTTTATAGGAAAGAAGAATGGAAGTATGAAGATTATATTCTGATTATTAGAAGTTGAAAGGTTTGAGTAATAAATAAATGCCCTAGAGTGTCTAGAGGCAAGTAGAACGAAATAATTAGTTGGTAATTGTAAAAGTTATGAGAAGGAGGAAAGTGAGCATACCAGTGATGCTGTACAGAAGAAGGATAGAATTATGAGGTTGTTTAATGATTATCGGGAGTTTAACAAAATGACGAATAAGAATTGATTACTTATGTGACCTAATGCAAGGAGTGTGTTGTTGACTGAAGATCCCACCTGAGGACATATCAAAGATTGTGATGATAGTGGGTTATGAATGTTGCAAGTTCTGGTAATAATATGTGAAGTAATAAGTGTATCAACTGACTATAAGGAATTAAGAACATGGTGTATAAGGAGTACTTGGATGGTGTAGTTGTATTTATTGATAACATCCTCAGCTGTCTAAGGATTAAGAAAGTTTATGTAGAACGCCCCGGGATTTCCCTACGAAGATTAGAAGGGAAACAATTATACGCTAAGTTTTAAAGTATGAATTTTAATTGGAAATGACAAAAGATTTCGAGTATTTCACTAACAACCATTTAAGCAAAGCCAATGTAGTAGTTTATGCCTTGTGCAGAGAAAAATGATTAAATGTAATTAAGATTGCTAAGGAATCAGTAAAGGAATTGGAAACTGTGGGAATTGAAGTTGAGTATCTGAAGGTGATGAGAAGTTAGTATATAAGATTATTTCATGGCCTTAACTGATGGAAATGAGTAAGAAGCGATCGGATATTGGAAATTAAATTGAAAATCAGTATTACCTATTATCCTTAGATAAAGGGTTAAAGTGAGAAGGTGATTCAGATAATATAAGATATGTGGAGAGTATTTATGATGGGTTTAAAGAGGAAACTGCGGTGATCACCTACCATGGATTGAGTTTTCTATGATAATAGTTACCCTGTTAGTAAGAGAATACTACTCTGTGAAGTGTTGTGTGGACATAATCGTAAGTCCTCCCTCTATTAAGAGGAAGTGAGAGTAGAGTTATTGTTAAGTCCTGAATTAATTTAGTACATCAAGAGTGTGGTGGCGTACTCGGGATATACAAAGAGAGAAAGTGGATTTGCATCGAAAGGATATGAATATATAAAATGAGGATCGTGGTATAGGCAAAAGTTCTACCTTGAAATAGATTGGTTAAGTTTGAATAGAAGGAACAAGTATAGTCCTAACTGTGTTGAACCATTCGAGGTATTAATAAATATAGGTAAAGTTTCCCCTGAGTTGTCATGGCTGCTGCTGTTGCAGTATATATATGTAATGTGTCTTGCATATCAATATTAAGGTGATATGTATCTGATTCGGAATCAGGCCATTGATTAGGAGCCAATGGGCTCTCATCCAAATTTGTTCTGCGTGGATAATCGATTCAAAACCTAGATCGTTAAGAGCGAGTCCTTAGTAATGAATTTATGCCTATAGTGAGTTTGCTTTGAATAAATCCTTAAGTCGAAGAGTCTACCTGAAAGTTAGATTCAGAATTGCTTGACAAAAATCCTCACTTATTTAGTTAAGTCAGATTCTTAGGACAGAATCTTTTTAAGGGGGAAAGGATATAACGACTCATGTATTTATGTATTATTTAAATACGTAATTATGGAATTATTAAATGAATAATATATGTGTATAGCTTTTGTTAGCTATATGTGTTTTATCTTTATCTATGTGTGCAATTGTTGAATAATTAAATAAATAGAAAATGTATATGGCTCTGTCAGCGGGTTATTGTTTTGCTAGTATGTATATGTGATGACAAGTGAATGGTATTGAGTTGTGTGGTTAATTATGGGGTGGTATGATTTTTGTTTTGTTTTTACAAGGGGGTTTAATGTAAATTTATTTGCATAAATATTTGAATTATCTCTAAAATTGTTTTTATGCTTTTATAATTATAATATTTATTTTTGGGATTTTATAAAATTTAGAAATCTATATTTCATCAATTATTTAGTCCTGTACGATTTTCTGATTTCAATTATTTGTAAAATCTGTATTTAATTCCCGAATTCTTCAAAAATTATGAAACTCATATTTATTGAAGTTGGGAATATTCCGGGAATTTTAAAATTATTTTGGGAATTTTCGGAGTAAGTTTTACCCGTGCGTCGAGTCGTGTAATTGAAAAAAGCGGGTACAAATTGCATTTCAAAAATTGTTTTTAAATTACGAAATTTACGTTTTTATTAGCTTCGGGATATTTATAATATTTTAAGACTGTTTCCGTAATTTTCTGAAATCATTTTAAGTGCACCTAGGTTCGTAGATATCGAAACGCTGGATAAAATAAAAGGCTTTTAGGTAGAATAAAGACACGTGTCAAGCTTCCAGTACTTGGAAGGATGGGTGTATCGCTGTGATTGGCTGTTATTTGATAAAAAAATATAGCAAACAGGGATAAACTCGTGCGAGCTTACCCTGTTGTCTCCCCCTTCCCCTGTGTTCATCTCTCAATCTCTCTAATCTCTCAAAATCTCTCTCTCACAATACTCTATCTCTATCTGTTCATTTTCTTTCCTCGGTTTCTTTTTCCTGTTCCCCGTTGTATTTTTCCGGTGAGCCTCCGGCTGCATCTCCGTTACCCCTGTTCTGTTCGGTTCTTATTCGGGCATGTATATATATGTACATATCTGTGTGTGGTTGTGTGTGTATTGAATTGTGTGTGTGTGTGTCATGTGTGTGTGTGTTTCTTGCTGTGTTGATTTCGGCCGCCTGTGGTTCCGGCCACCTGTGTTCAGTAGAAGTGTGATGTGCGTGCGTGTGCTGCGCGTGTATGTTGTTGCTGCTGCTGCGTGATTTCAGTTCTGTTGGTCCTGTACTTTTGGTTCAGTTTAATTATTTTCTGCAGATAAAGTATTTGAGTAAACTTCATGATATAAAAATATTGTTTGCGGGAAATATGACTTAATCGGTGAAATTTCGTGTTGGAAACCCGAGAATTAATCGGGTACCCGCGAAATTTTGTCGCCGTCCACGATAACTTTTTACGAGCGGATGGTGGATGGTGATTACGATGTTCTGAGTCCTAAATTTTATAAATAAATAAAATGATTTGTATAAAATGTTTTTGAAAATAAATTGTATATTGGAGTTATATGTAAATAATTACGAGATTGTGGAGTTGATGTGGTATTAAAACTTGTGGATTGATGTGATTGTTGACGTCGAGTTGGTCGACGGGTAGGCCGATAAACAGAGAAGGTGCTGCCCGAATTTTTGGAAATTAAATTCAAAAATGTGGGACGTACCCTGTAATTATCGGAACGTCGAACGGGTATAAATAAGTATATACATATATTTTGTACAAAACCTGATTGTATGCTGTGATGAATGTGCTGTCGAAATCCAGTAACCCTAATTTCGTAAAATGACGGGTATACGTATTTCTGAAAACGAACACTAAACCGATTTCTCGAGAACGTGAACTCTGATTGTGGGGTGTGTTATTGTATTGTAATAATGTATATAATTACGAGTCGGGTTTGAATATCATTGGATAGGATTGGTGTCGAGGATATGTTAAGCATACCTAGACGTCTAACGTAGGGTATTTCGGCTCTGTAGGTTCTAGTCGAAGGACTCAGGAACTGATATTGAGCTAAGATAATCTAGTGATCAGTCGGCAAGTGTCTCGAGGTTCCCAAGCGAAGAACCCTGAGAGTCCTGGATACTATCTTGAGATAGATTGCTGCAAAGCAGGGATGTCTTCTAGTGAGACAGTCATTTTTCCATGAGAGCCCGAACGTTCAAGTCTATCAAAATCAGTCAGTGATAGTCGTAAAGCTCTACAAGGCAAGTACCCCTGACCATTCTTTTGTGGTTCAGGGCATATGAATAGCTAAATGTTTTACTTTTATAATGGAACAGAAACGTTTTAAGTTACGTATCCCCTGTAGTTATAAATCACTGTTTTCAAATTATTTTGGGGAAAAGTAACTTCAAAAGGTACCTATCTCGAATGGAATGATTTGCGAAATGAATTTTATATGTGTTGTTAGATATATTTGATAATGTCATGGCTAATATGTTTTATGTTTAGATTTCAGATCTTATTTAAACAGAACAAATCAGTACTTAACTGATCAGTACTTATACTGGAAGTCAGAACTTAAGGGATATCAGTACTTATGTCGTCAGGAGATAGATATCAGAACTTAAGTGCTGAAGGACGATCAGATAAGGACAGTAGCTGATTAAAGTTAAGAAGATCAAGATAAACATAAGAAGAGATATGCATGAAGAAGGAATTCCGTGAAGAATGGAATACTTGGAATAGAAGATATCTGATTGATATATTTTAGGAAGCAGAATTATATTCCATATCAATTAGCGAATATCTTGTAACTGTGTAGTATATAAACACAGGAATAGAGTTTACACTAGATGTGTTATCATTATCGAGAATATTATTCATTATAACTCTAGTAGCTCTCGTGATATTTTGTTCATCACTGAGAGATAACAGTTCCAGATTGTAACAGAGTTTATTGTTTTAATAAAGTTTGTTTTCTGTTACATAAGTTCTTGAAGTTTGATTTGATTGTAATAAACACTGTATTCACCCCCTCTACAGTGAAAGTGTGACCTAACAAGTGGTATCAGAGCTATCTGTTAACACACATACAGTTAAAGATCCAAACACAATCATGTCTGACACAGAAACTCCAACTAAGCCTACCAAAACTGAGGAATCATCAAAGACATCAACCCAGAGTCGATATGAGACTATCAGAGTTCCCATATTGAGACCATCTGAATATCCCATATGGAAGGTAAGGATGACCATGTTTCTGGAAGCAACAGATCCAGAATACCTTGATAGAATCAGGGAAGGGCCTCACAAACCTACCAAGCTCGCTGTTGTAGTTCCAGGTGAAGCAGCAATGACCGTACCAAAGGAAAAGAATGATTACACTGCTGAAGATATAGCATCTATTGCTAAGGATGCCAAGGTACGTCACTTATTGCATAGTGACATTGATAATGTAATGTCGAACAGGGTAATCAACTGCAAGACTGCTAAGGAGATATGGGATGCACTGGAGACAAGGTGTCAAGGAACTGAAACAGTTAAGAAGAATAGGAAGACAATACTCACTCAAGAGTATGAACACTTTGACTCTAGGACTAATGAGTCATTGACTGATGTGTATGAAAGATTTGTCAAACTCTTGAATGACTTGTCATTGGTTAATAAGGAGTATGATCTTGAAGATACAAACCTCAAATTCCTGTTAGCTCTTCCTGAATGTTGGGATTTGAAGGCAACAACAATAAGAGACAACTACAATCTTGATGAAACAACTCTTGATGAAATCTATGGAATGCTCAAGACTCATGAACTTGAGATGGAACAAAGAAGCAAGAGGAAGGGAGGAAAGTCAAGAACAGTTGCTCTCAAGGCTGAAGAGGAATCCCCCAAACCATCTTCCTCAAAGAAAGATAAGGGTAAAGCTCTTATCATAAAATCTGATACTGAGTCATCAAGTTCTGAGAGTGATGATGACTCAGATTCTGAAAGCTTGCCTGAAACTGATGCTGATGAGGAGATGATGAAGCTGTGTGCTCTTATGGTGAAAGGAATCACAAAGATTGCATACAGGAAGTTCAGGAAGGGAAAGAAGTTTTCCAGGAAAGGCATAAGTTCTGATAAGAAGAATTTCAGAAGATCTGAAGGAAAAGGAGGAAAGTCTGACAGAGGAGATTACGCTAATGTTAAATGTTATAATTGTGGTGAGAAAGGCCACATATCTCCTGATTGCAAGAAGACCAAGAATGACAAAGGCAAAGCTCTTGTCACAAAGCAGAAAAGCTGGACAGACACCTCAGACTCTGAAAGTGAGGAGAACTATGCATTGATGGCAAATGCTGATAAATCAAGTTCTGAGAGCAGTTCTGAAGCTGCTGAAACAAAGGTACCTCAGACTACTTATGCTTTTCATACTGATGATATTAATGAGTTGAGAAGATATCTTAAAACCATGTTTGTTAGTTATAGAGATCAAACTTTAACATGTGAAAGATTAACTTCTGAAAATCTTGCTTTTAAGAAAAGAAATAATTTCTTAGAAAAAGAGTTAGTCATGTTTCATCAAACTCAGAAGGATAGAGATGATGCTTTTTATGTTAGGGATGAAGTGCTAAAAATGAATGAATCTCTAAAAACTGAGTTAGAAAAGGAGAAAGAGATTATCAGAACTTGGACTAACTCTGGCAAAACAACTCAAAATTTACTAAGCAGTGGAAACTGGAAAGAGGGCTTAGGTTATGGAGAAAATAATGAAAAAGGAACTGAAGTAATTAAGCCTGTTGATAAGCAAAAGCCGAAGTTAAAACCTGTTAAGTTTGTAACTGAAAAATCTGAAAATGAGAAATCAGAAGTTAAAAAGGAATTAGCTTCTGACAAACTAAAACAGGAAAAGACAGCTGAAGTTAACATAGGCTTAATGACAAAGAAGCAGCTTAAGCATAAGCTGAAAGAGGTTAAGAATGCAAACAAGGCAAAATCACCTAGGAAAAACAGGAATGGAAAGGAAGGTGTGAATAAAAGCAATAACTATAAATCTGTTCCTGATGCTCCTAGG
Source organism: Apium graveolens (assembly GCF_009905375.1). Classification (NCBI taxonomy): domain Eukaryota; kingdom Viridiplantae; phylum Streptophyta; class Magnoliopsida; order Apiales; family Apiaceae; genus Apium; species Apium graveolens. The sequence continues at coordinate 99,507,658 of NC_133647.1, read as the reverse complement.
AAAGCATGTTATAACTGTGGAAGTTCTAACCATCTGGCTTCTTTTTGCAGGAAGAATAAGAATATTAACTCCTTATCTACAAAGTCAGGAGTTAAGAGTCAGTCTGTTAGATACAAACCACAAAATCCTTGTTTTCATTGTGGTAGTTTATGGCATTCCATTTATACTTGTAAGGAATATCATAGTTTGTACTATGATTATTATCAAATAAAACCTTCTTTAAAGAAAGTTTCTGTTGTTCCTTCTAGTATAAGTTCTGATAAGAAAACTGTTAACATAAACTCTGATGCTAAATCCGCTGCAAATGTTAACAAACCTAAAAAGGCCAAAGGATCCAAGCAAGTCTGGGTCCTTAAAACTAATAATTAGTGGTCTTTTTGATTGCAGGGCAACAGGAAAAATATTTTAGTTCTGGACAGTGGATGTTCAGGACACATGACTGGAAATAAGGCCCTGCTATCAGACTTTGTGGAGAAAGCTGGCCCAAGTGTTTCTTATGGAGATGGCAACATTGGAAAAACTTTGGGATATGGCAATATCAATCTTGGGAATGTCATCATTAAAGATGTAGCTCTGGTCTCAGGACTTAAACACAACTTACTGAGTATAAGTCAAATCTGTGACAGAGGTTATCATGTTGATTTCTTTGCAGAACATTGTGAAATAGTTAGTAAATCTAAAGGAAAAATTGTTCTGAAGGGATTCAGGCGTGGTAACATTTATGAAGCTAAGCTTTCAACAAGCTCTGATGGTTCTGCAATCTGTTTAGTGAGTAGAGCCTCAACTGAAGAAAGCTGGAATTGGCACAAGAAACTCTCTCATTTAAACTTCAACAAGATAAATGAACTGATCAAGAAAGATCTTGTGAGAGGACTGCCAAAATCAGTGTTTGTTCCTGATGGTCTTTGTGACTCATGTCAGAAGGCTAAACAAAGAAAATCTTCGTTCAAGAGCAAGACTGAATCATCAATTCTTGAGCCTTATTATCTACTTCATGTTGATCTATTTGGTCCAGTGAATGTCATGTCTATTGCAAAGAAGAAATATGCGTTGGTCATAGTAGATGAGTTCACCAGATACACATGGGTGTATTTCTTGCACACAAAAAGTGAAACTGCATCTATCCTGATTGATCATGTCAAACATCTGGATAAATTGATCAAAGATTCTGTAAAAATTTTGAGGAGTGATAATGGCACTGAATTCAAGAATTTGATAATGGAAGAGTTCTGCAAAAATCATGGAATAAAGCAGGAATTTTCTGCTCCTGGAACTCCACAGCAAAATGGAGTTGTTGAAAGGAAGAATAGAACTCTAATTGAAGCTGCACGAACAATGCTTGAAGAAGCAAAGCTTCCAACCTATTTCTGGGCTGAAGCTGTGCAGACTGCTTGTTTTACTCAAAATGCAACACTCATTAACAAGCATGGAAAAACACCATATGAGATGGTGAAGAACAAGAAGCCAAATCTCAAATACTTTCATGTATTTGGATGTAAGTGTTTTGTTCTCAAGACTCATCCTGAACAGCTATCCAAGTTTGATCTAAAAGCTGATGAGGGAATCTTTGTAGGATATCCACTTTCTACAAAAGCCTTCAGAGTCTATAATTTGAGAACAAAAGTGGTCATGGAATCTATCAATGTCTCTTTTGATGACAAGAAGATCACTGGACTTGAAGATTGCATTGATCATGATCAGCTGAGATTTGAAAATGAAGATTCATATTCTGATACCTCAAGTCCTGACAGTCTAAGTCCTGATACTGTAAATTCTGATGGATTAAACTCTGATGTTATTGAAACTGTGGTGACTACGTCAAAGGAAGATGCACCAATGCAGGGGGAGCATACTCAAGATATTATCACATCTCAAGAAGCATCAGAACATACATCTGGCTCTTCAAATTCTGATTCGTCAAGTTCTGATAAGCCAAGTACTGACAGTGCTGAAAATCTAAATACTGAAGGATCCAACTCAGAGAGCATAGTTTCAGGGGGAGCATCAGAAAATGAAACCGAAGACAGCATGAATCATGGGGGAGCATCCAGTTCTAGAGAAAATCTTCCATCTGCAAGGAAGTGGACAAAATCACATACACCTGATTTAATAATTGGAAATCCTGAGGCAGGTGTCAGAACTAGAACAGGTACTTCGAATGAATGTCTTTACAACTCTTTTCTCTCTCAGTCTGAGCCAAAGAAAGTGGAAGAAGCTCTTCAAGATGCTGATTGGGTGCAAGCAATGCAGGAAGAGTTGAATGAATTTGAAAGAAACAAAGTCTGGACCTTAGTGCCAAGACCCAAGAATAGATCGGTTGTTGGTACAAAGTGGGTATTCAGAAACAAAACTGACAGTGATGGCATAATTGTAAGGAACAAAGCAAGGCTGGTTGCAAAAGGATATTCTCAACAGGAGGGAATTGACTATGATGAAACATTTGCTCCAGTTGCTAGGTTAGAAGCCATAAGGATATTCATGGCTTATGCTGCTCACAAAAAGTTTACTGTCTTTCAAATGGATGTGAAAAGTGCTTTTCTCAATGGAGAATTGGAAGAGGAAGTATATGTTGAACAACCTCCAGGCTTTGTAGATTCCAAACATCCAGATTATGTCTACAGGCTTGATAAAGCACTTTATGGACTTAAGCAAGCTCCTAGAGCATGGTATGAGACATTAGCTCAGTTTCTTCTGGAAAGTGGATTCAACAGAGGAACTATTGACAAAACATTGTTCTATCTCAACCATGGCAAGGACTTACTTCTGATCCAGATTTATGTTGATGATATTATTTTTGGGTCTCCAAATGACAAACTTTGCAAAAAGTTTGCCAACCTAATGCAGTCAAGATATCAGATGAGTATGATGGGAGAACTTAGTTATTTTCTGGGCCTTCAAGTCAAGCAGAGTGAAGAAGGAACTTTTATTTGTCAATCTAAGTACACCAGAAACTTGCTGAAGAAATTTGGAATGCAAGACTGTTCAAGTGCATCCACTCCCATGGCCACTGCAACAAAACTGGATAAGGATACTGGTAATTCAGTAGATATTACTGATTACAGAGGTATGATTGGCTCACTTCTCTATCTAACTGCTAGTAGACCAGATATCATGTTTGCTACCTGTCTTTGTGCAAGATTTCAAGCAGATCCAAGAGAACCTCACTTAACAGCTGTAAAAAGAATCTTTAAGTATCTTAAAGGAACAGCTGATCTAGGATTATGGTATCCTAGAGAATCAGATTTTAAATTAATAGGTTACTCAGATGCAGATTTTGCAGGTTGCAAAATTGACAGGAAAAGCACAAGTGGAAGCTGCCAATTTCTTGGAGGCAGGTTGGTTTCTTGGTATAGCAAGAAACAAAAGTCAATTTCCACATCAACTGCAGAAGCAGAGTATATTGCTGCAGGAAGCTGCTGTGCACAGATTCTCTGGATGAAGAATCAGTTACTGGATTATGGGTTAACATATTTCAAAATCCCTATTTACTGTGATAATCAAAGTGCTATTGCTATGACAGGTAATCCAGTTCAACACTCTATGACAAAGCACATCAGCATTAGGTACCATTTCATCAGGGAACATGTGGATGAAGGTACAGTGGAATTGCATTTTGTTCCCACAGTTCAACAAGTAGCAGATATCTTCACAAAACCACTGTGTGAAGCTACCTTTTCAAAATTGGTAAATGAACTTGGAATGATTTCAGGTTCTTTCTCTAAATCTGCTTAAACTTGTTCTATGTTATCAGACTTTATGATCAGTATTTACAGAATTAATCTCTTTGTATATTCTGTGCATTAATTGATAAATGTCTTTAAGTACTGACTGTTGTCTGATATATGTTTCTAAACTCTGATAAGTGATATGTCTGTTTCAGTAACTATTCGATCCTATGAGGATAACTGTGCTAGATACTGACCTACTAGTCTTCAATAAACAAATGATCCCATGAAAGAAGTAATTATTTCTGTGGAAATCTTATGACACAAGCAAATTCTAATAACTGAGCTTAGTTAAGTTTACTTTGTCTATCTTATTACTAAGTCACAAATTAGAATAATGCTACTCATCTGTTTAAGTTCTGATTCTAGTAAAACTGCTGAATGTACTAAGTGCTGATAAACCTCACTTATCAAAAGAAAAAGAAAAAGAATCAAAGAATAATATCAGGTACTCCTTTGAGATCTAGAGTAAAAATGTGAATGGGACGACCCAAGTGCATTGCTGGTATTAAGTAAATATGCATTAGAAAAGCAAAATATTTTTTCTTGGTGACTTTTCACACTCTATGATTACTGGAGAAATACTCTGATAATAGCATAAATTCTAATAAACAGTCGTGACTCACTTACACTGAGAAGCCTCTGTAAAATAGAATTTCAAAAGATGCATAAAATTAGCACAAAAACAGTAGAGGTGGACTCATGCATGAACTCATTTATCAGTAGGTTTCAGGATAATGACAGTTCTTTAGCAAAATTTTAATTATGACTTATTTCTAAGATGTACTGAAGTAGATCAGACTTTACTCTTTGTCTGTTATTTAGCTTAATGCACACACACATCACTCCATATGAATGATGAAATTTCTGTGGTGGTCTATGTTATTTTAGATAAACAGTCATTGTGTCACTTCTGCACAAATTCTGAGGACAAGTTCTAGTTACACGTTCTGATGATTAAGTTCTGACGTTAATAACTAAGAACTTGTATGAGTATTTACTAAGATAGATATTCCTTGTTCGAGTTAAGACATTATGTTCTGATGACTGTTAAGTTCTGGTATAGGTCTAAGTTCTGATTTTTCAGTCTAATCCTTTACTTGACTTATCTGTGAGTAAAATTTGGTAACAGTCTCAGATTAATTTCGAAATGTTGAAGTGGAAGATTAATAGTCTATGGTTAAAACATAATGGCACTCGTCCTTGAACAGTTCACTCTTGTTACATGTGCACATTCCTTTTCCAATGACTGTTATTCTTTTTCAATGTCTAGGGAGACGAGGTAGAATTAATTCTACCTGTCTGCATTCAATATCTTTGTGTCTCTTGGCATTCTCTTGCCTATATATGCAACCACTTCACATCAGTCTTTCCATCACATTCTTCTCACACACTTATCCTCCTTCTTCTGTCAAAAACAAAATGGTTCGATTCAACATGTTTTTGAACACACAAACCTTCACAATGGAACTCAGTTGTGCCGAGTGGCGGCAGGAGTGGCATATAACAGCCATTCCTGAGGAGATCTGGGACTCTGTCCCACAGGAGGTGCTGGCTCACCTTCTATTCTTCGAGATGGATTATCATCACCATCTGGAGCGCCTGGAGGAGGAAAGGCGGGAAGCTATCCGTCAGCAAGAGCGAATCATTCGACTCGCTATCTTGTTTGTCGAAGATAGGAAGAGGAAGATGACTTAATCTCGTCTTCTTCCTGTTCTTCTTCATCCTCAGCTTTGTCAGGCTTCTTAGCTAGGACTAAAGCTGTTGATGTTAGGATTAGAAGCTCAGGGAAAATCTTGTATTGATGTAATTTCTATTTCATATATGTATTGACTTGATATATTAATGAAAACTGTTTTTACTTCAAGATTTTGTCTCTGAGTTATTTTATCTGTGTTGTTAAATCCTGCTTGATATTCTGATGACCATTTAAATTTTGTCTTTATTTAAGTTCTGATTCTTTATCAGCACTTATTCATCGAAATTATCTAGGTCATTTTTAACATGATTCATTTTCAGAATATTAATGTTGCAGTGAAAAATAATTCAATCAGTGCTAAACGGTTTTAATTTTGAATTAAAACTGTGTCTCTTGATAACTGAAATGGTTTTTCCTTGAAACAAGGCAACTGGATAAGTAATCATTCCTGTTTTCTCAAGCCCAGTAACTATCCGTTATTACTGCATGTCTGACAGGTGTCCAACGGTAACATTTTTTTTATAAGTACAGCAGAGAGAAGATTTCTTTAATCTTTTTCATTTCTTCATCTTCTATCTCTCTTCTTACTTTTACTCTCTTTCACTTTACTATTTCCGTTGTTTACATACAGATATTATATCAAACACCTATCAGGCATACTTAACTCTAAATTTTTCACATGGCACCAAAGGATTTAATCATTGATGGAGCAAAGTTCGTTCCAAACAACTATGCTGCAATTCTTGATCATACTGAAGCTCCATCTGAATTGCATTTTGTGCAAGATCTTCTTGCACATAGTGAGGTTGGGTACGCCTTAACTCAGCCTGAATTCTTTTCAAGTCAACAAGTTCTGAGGTTCTGGAGGACTGGCGTTTTTGATGATGGTGGTAACCGTGGAACTCCCAGTATTATCTTCCAAGTGGGTGATTCATCTTTTGTAGTCACTCCTGGTACAGTACGCAGGGCTTTACATCTTCCAGAGGATTGTACTTTCTCAGTTCCAGAGGACTCAGCCCTTCGGGAGTTAATGGCTGAATTGGGATATGAAAAGAGTCTGACGAAACTTGGACAATTGAAACGGGCTAATATCAGAAGAGAATGGAGTTTCTTCTTCGATTGCATCACCAAGGCCTTTGGCAACAAGTGTTCAAATTTTGATGCCATCCCAATTCTCAGTCAGCACATCGGGTATGCTATTATCCATCAAACTCATTTTGATTTTGCAACTGGAATAATTGGTTCTATTGGGGATAGGATGACAGAGGATCGAGATGTTGTTTATTTTGCTAGATTCTGTCAACTTATTTATACGTATTGTACTGCTGAACCCCAGTTAGTCAGCACTCAAACCCCACCTTTTAAGGTTGCAAAAAGGTACTTTAACGACCTGATAAATGCTGACACAAAGAAATCAATGGTGAGACAATTACAGATTCCTCGGTCTGTGAAACAGATTCTGGTAAATGCTGATCCAGCTACTTACAAATCTGTTTACTCAAATGTTCAACCAACTCACCATAACCAAAATCCATCAACCTCAGTCCCTACCTCTCATTCTACTCAACCTACCCTCAGAACTTATCTCAAATCCTATCTCTCCACTTCACAGAATGATCAACCTTCTTCTTCAGCACCTACTGTGAAGCCTACATCCTCTAAGCCAAAGAGAACAAAGACTGTTCCTCAAACATCTCAGAAGAAGCGGAGGATTACTTTGAGAGATGAATCAGATTCTGAGGATCAGATTCCATCTTCAGAACCTATGATAAATGAAGCTGAGAAGGCAACTTCTCAGAAGGATTCTGCAATTGGGGGTTCTAGGCTTCTCAAGAGGCTTAGACGTATGACGGTTCCTGCAACTCCCAAGGAATCCAAATCAACAAGGAAGTACAAGAAACAGAGGGCACAGAGGCCAGTTTCAGATGATGAGGAGGAAGCAGCTACGGAAGGGGATCAGGAATCTCTGATCTCGCAAGACAAGGAATTTGCTCCAGTCACTTCTTCTCCATCAACTCAATCTCAGGAACCTGTATCTGACAAGGCTAATTCACCTTCTATATCTCTTGTTGATCCAGGCACAAGTGCTGAAATTGATATTCAGAACTTGGTTGTGCCTAAAATACTTTTCTTAGAAGCTCCAACAACAAATAATCCTTCCACAACACCTGTTACTGATGCTGTTCAAACTCCTGAGTTATCACTAACACCTTCTCTGCATCAAGATGATGATCAGATTTTAGGTGAGCATCAGGATATGGCTGTTGATCAGAACTTAGTATCAGATCAGCAATTAGAGGATGTTGAAGCCTCCATTGCTACTCATACAGTTGTCTTATCAGAAGATACTGATTCTTTAAGTTCTGATGCTGCAAATGTTGGAGATACTGGTGAAGCTGCTACAACTGTAGATGCTGATGCAGCAGGTCCTTCAGGACATACTCCTCCACTGACTCTTCCGAAGTCTGAACTGCTAAAGGAGTTTGTTATCAGGGATGCACCAGTACCTTGGAGTGAAACTCCTGCAGGTCAGGAGTGGACTAAGGAATGGAACTCAGTTTCATGTGTTCCAAATGCTTTACATCTTGCTGAGCACTTGACTAAAGCTGATGAAATGTTAAATTCTGCTGATTTTAAAACCCAGCTTAGAGTCACTGCATTGAGTACTAAACATCTACAAGGTCTTCATTCCAATACTCATGCAGAGCTACACAAGATTCAGGAGAACTTTATTAAACAGGAACAAGTTTGGAAACTTGATAAGAAAAAGTTCTTCCAACCTACCATTGACAGGGTTGCTTATATTGAGAAAACTCAAGAGAAGCAACAAGCTCAGATTGATCAAATTCTGACAAATCAAGCTTCTCAGCAATCGCAACTTACTGAAATCCAGACCTCAGTGGAATTACTTATCTCTCTTTTATTACCTGCTGATGCCAAAAAGGGGGAGAAGGTAATTAAGTCCAAATGCAAAACCAACAAGTCACTGCAAGGAAAGGATGATGGAAAAGATGACCAAGGAAACTCTGGAATGGGTAGTGGTCATAGTCAAGGTAGAAGGTTTACATCAAGACAAGCTAGTCACAGAACAAGTTCTGATACTGGGAAAAGAATAAGTTCTGCTGCTGGTAAAAGGATAAGTTCTGATGAACTTCTAGATCTTGATGAGGAAATGTCAAGACAGTTATTTCTTCAAGAAAATCCAGGGATGGACTTGGAAAGTTTAAGGGAAGAAGAAGCCAGACTTAAATCAGAGAAAGTCACATCTAAATCTGAAGCTTCTGGTAAAAAGTTACTTCCAAAACCTAAAGGCATTGTGATCAAAGAAAGGATACATACTGAAGAAACTTTGGCTAGATCACAACCACAGATAGATCCAAGATCCAAGGGTAAAGAAAAGGTTGGTGAACCTATCAAGCCTTATGTACCTCCTGAGGAAGAAGAAATTACTGTTGGAAAAGATAATCTTGCTCTGACTTCAAGGAAAGTTCTTAAAACAACCTCTGATATGGCTCAAGTTGTTCAGAGTCAAGAAATTGTAAGTTCTGATATTCAGAAGAAGCAAGTAACCTCTGACACAGCTCAAGTTAACTTGATATCAGAAGGAAGATCAAATACACTCCTACCAGGATTCACTAAAGCAAAACAGACTCAACCTTTGAAGACTATTTCAAGTGGTTTTGAAGCAAGAGTAGTTACTGGAAAGGAAGCTAGAGATAAAACTGTATTGGGAAGTGCTGATGAAAGAAGAGTACACAACACTACCGATGATCCAACTTCCTTGAGTGAACCAGGTATTGGAGCAACTCCTGAAAGATTGAATCAACTAGAATCTGTACAGATGGTTTACCATACCTACTTGAAAGAATACATCATGTTGTATTTCATGACAGATGGTAGGGTTTATCATATAAGACAAAATGCCATTCCGTTGAAGTATTTTGAAGAATTGGAGCATGTATTGTTCTTACTTCAAGTGGATGACAGAATAACAGAGACTGCTGCAAACTACTTAAAGGAACAGATTCAGAGACAGAAAAGACTTTATTCTGTTAAGTCTGACAGCAGATATGTTCCAAAGTACAGAAATCACAATGGTGATATTGTTGATATGAAGCCTAATACTGCACAGATCAGAACATATCTTGGTATTAAGGGGCTTGAATTCAATCTAGAGTCTAATAAAGCTTATGTTATAAGACTAGATCGGGAGTTGGGAAAAGCAAAGATTAATGATCTCAGAGCTGCAATATTTCAAACTGGTGAAGATACTGCAGAGCTTAAAGATGTTAAACGGAGAATGATTGATGAACTCAGATATGCTGAGAAATGTTTGTTGAAGAATTATCTCAGAACAACTCCTGACATCAGAGAGATCAGAAAATGATGAAGCCAAGTCGAAGATCTACAACTGCTTAAATTCTGATATTTATACAGATTGAAGTTGTTATCAGAAGTTGAATTGGTAAAAACTTTAAGGACTGTAAGTTGTAGTTATCTTGTCTATTTCTCATGCATTTGTACTTAATGTTTTTGACATCATCAAATATCTGTTAAACTTGTATATTTTGTTAATTTACAAGTTGGGGGAGATTGTTAGATATATTTGATAATGTCATGGCTAATATGTTTTATGTTTAGATTTCAGATCTTATTTAAACAGAACAAATCAGTACTTAACTGATCAGTACTTATACTGGAAGTCAGAACTTAAGGGATATCAGTACTTATGTCGTCAGGAGATAGATATCAGAACTTAAGTGCTGAAGGACGATCAGATAAGGACAGTAGCTGATTAAAGTTAAGAAGATCAAGATAAACATAAGAAGAGATATGCATGAAGAAGGAATTCCGTGAAGAATGGAATACTTGGAATAGAAGATATCTGATTGATATATTTTAGGAAGCAGAATTATATTCCATATCAATTAGCGAATATCTTGTAACTGTGTAGTATATAAACACAGGAATAGAGTTTACACTAGATGTGTTATCATTATCGAGAATATTATTCATTATAACTCTAGTAGCTCTCGTGATATTTTGTTCATCACTGAGAGATAACAGTTCCAGATTGTAACAGAGTTTATTGTTTTAATAAAGTTTGTTTTCTGTTACATAAGTTCTTGAAGTTTGATTTGATTGTAATAAACACTGTATTCACCCCCTCTACAGTGAAAGTGTGACCTAACATGTGTGCTGGTTAAATAAATGATTTTGAAAATGAGATAGGTACCAGTGTTTTGAAAACTGGATAAAACGGTCAGATATGGGATACATTGGGGCCAGAGTAGGCCTATTGAAGTGCGTAAGAGGCTAATTCGGTTGCGCGCACTATAAAACTGATTAGTCCAGCAGGTCAGAGACCTAGCTAATCTCCGAGTTCCGGAACAGGTATATAGGATGGCAGTGGGAGCTGTCCGGTGTTGATACCCTGATCAACTATCTTCACATATCCACTAAGTATCTAATTTGGGTTTTGTGGTTCCGTAATGGAACAAATGATTTATACAAGTGGATTTGGAAATGAAGATAGCATGCTAAAATTAAACTCTGGTATTTACACATAGCACACTACTGATGTTATTGTTTTATAGAGCATGCTAGTTTTGATATCCAGTTTATGAATTATTTTACATATCTTGCAAACGAGCTATAATCTATGTTCCTATCACTGTTTGATCGTAAACTGTTTTATTGTTATTCATATAGTGGTACTGCTGAGCAATTGATTGCTCACCCTTGCAGAATATTTTACGTATGTATTGTAGATGCCTAGGAGATTCTTGCGCGGTAGTCAGGGTAAAGTTCCAGTTCCTTTCATGGAAGGCCCCTCTGAAGTAGTTGTGTTGGACCAAAGATGGTCTATTGAGTTGCTGTATTAAGTTAGCTGCGTCAGGATGATTGTTGTAAGTTGAGTTGTGCTAGTCGTAACCTAAATCATACTTGAACCTGGAAAAGGTCTTGGCAAAGGGGTTGTGGTTAGGTATAATTAATGCTTTGGATTATATTATATTTACTATTATTGTTGCTGGTGACGTCAACTCCCGACCCCAGGGTTGAGGCTGTCACAATGTCCTTAGGCGATATCACCTTATTAATGAGATTAATGATCAAGGAGATATAAATGTAAAGTGCATACTCTTGATAGTGTTGCAGACCCACTGACTAAGGCTTTGTCGCAGCAGAAGTACGATGGTCATACTAGTTCCATGAGTATTAGATACATGGGTGATTGGCTCTAGTGCAAGTGGGAGATTGTTAGTGTTTGTGCCCTAGAGACAACACTATGATGTTTTAGTTTAAGACATTAGGATTATTAATGTTTATGTTATATCGATTATTCTATTTATAATTTATTAATTCTTAATTTACTGCGATATAAATATTAGATTAATAAATGTCCTTGGAATATGATATGCAATTCTATATCTCTAAGTACGTGACTTAGAAATGAGATTATAAGAATAGTATCAATATTCGTAAAGGTCCCTATTCGAGTATTATTATTAAGGGACAATAATAATGCATTAAGACTGGTGTGTTTGTTGACTGATGATCACATCTCATTGATTATAGGTATAGTGATACTAAAGTCAAAAACACAGGCAAATGTATATGTACATGGTGCTGGACAGACCCAATGTGAGATTCTACATGTCTGTTGTGTCATAAGTAATTCTCACAGTGATAATGAGGTAATGGTCCTTAGACCTGAAGTCATTATATTTCTATATGAGAATTAATATACATTGATTCCATTAAAAGTTATCCTTGACCGGGTAATGATAAAAGTGGACATTGGGTATATTATGAATCGTATGAGAAATATGAATGATCTAGATGGGATTTAACCCTCCTATTTTAGGAGTGATATTATTGGCCTCTTGTGTGAGCTAGACTATGAAATGCGTGGCCATGCTCAAATATTGATATGATATGATAGTCTACTAATTGATCAAGGAAACTTGGATTAAACTATGATGAGGATGACATATTACATGCCTCTAGTTTAATCTATAATATTTGGTTAAAGGGATTATATTACATTGTATATTATTCACAAAAGGTTTAATCGATCACCGATTCATTTATTATTACTTGGGTAGCAATGATGTATTACTAGATGCCGCTCATTGTTTACAATTTTAAATTATATTTAAAATTTGTTGCCAACGTAATAATAACCTATAGGGTCACACACAAAGAATGCTTTAAGGATTATTTAATTTAAATTGGATTTAAATTAAATTAAAGTAATTTGAATTATTTATAATATTAGTTAAGTTTGACTTAATTAATTAGATAAATAATGATATTCAAATTTACTAATATTAATTATGAAATTTATTTGTTAAATAATTAAGTGAGACTTAATTATAATACAAATAGGAATTTCGAATTAATAATAACTCCTAATTAGTTAAGAGTTATAATTTATTTTTCTACTCTCTATATAATATCTCTTATGTGGCTGATTTTTGGTGTGCAAAAAAAAAAGAAAGACTTTTACTAAAACCCTAGACACCAAGGGAGAAGATGGAGAGAGCGAGAAGAAATGAGTTTGTGCTGGTACACATCCAATCCTTGAGTTCAAGCATTCGTGTGGATACTGATAGAGCGTAGATCGCGAGAGCGGGATGCGTGGTGATTGAACAAGCTTTGGATCTCCATTAGTCAACCAATTTGTAAAGCTTCTTAAGGTAAACAATCTGATCTACGAATTAAATATATATTTTCACATGGATCCTGCGGTGGGTTTTGAAAATTCTGGTTTATTACGTTTTTAATTACTGTTTCCGTTGCGTGTATGTGCTCGAAACCCTTCAAATAATACCACCTTTCTTTGGCACACATTGAACTGGGCTCACCCATGAACTGTCAGAAATAAGGTAGATGATCCCTGCATCTAGCCAATTAATAATTTCCTTATTCACTACTTCCTTCATGATTGGATTAAGTCGTCTTTGCTGCTCGACCATAGGCTTGCTACCTTCCCCTAGCAAAATTTTATGCATGCAATAAGAAGGGCTGATTCCCTTGATATCTGCTATAGTCCAGCCAATTATCGATTTGAACTCTCTCAGAATCCTCAAAAGCTTTTCCTCGTCACTACCTGAAAGGTCAGATGCAATAATAACAGGCAAAGTAGATGCATCACCTAAAAACGCATACCTAAAATGCTCAGATAAAGGCTTAAGCTCAAGAGTGTGAGCTTCCTCAATAGATAGCTTGAGGCATTTAGGAGCTTTGTTCAATTCCTCCATTCCAAGAGATTCAAAAGGCATATCAATATTCTTCTTCCAGGGAGAAACATTCAAATATTACAACTGTTCTTCACCTTCGTCATCTTCACTATCTGAATTTCCAAATACGGATTTTTCGAAGGCATCGGTCCTTAGCAATTGATCAAGTTCTGAAGTAATAACAGAATCAACCAACTCCACCTTTAGGCACTCCTCATTTTCTGTAGGAAATTTTATAGCACTGATCACATTAAAAATTATATCCTGATCCAGCACTCGCATTGTGAGCTCACCTTTCTGCACATCTATCAAGGTTCGGCTAGTCTCCAAGAATGGTCTTCCCAAGATTATGGAAATCTTCTTATCCTCCTCGAAATCAAGAATTACGAAATCAGCAGGGAAGATGAGTTTATCAACCTTGACCAAGACATCCTCCACAATACCTCGCGGATATGTAATAGAACGTTCGGCCAATTGCAAGGTCATATAAGTCAATTTTGGATCAGGCAAATCCAACTGCTTGAAGATTGACAAAGGCATCAGAATGATGCTAGCTCCCAAGTCACATAAGCATATGTCAAAAGACACTTTTCCAATAGTACACGGAATAGTGAAACATCCTGGATCTTTAAGCTTCGGAGGCAACTTCTGTTGCAGCACAGCACTGCATTCCTCTGTGAGAGCGACAGTCTCTAAATCATCTAGCTTCACCTTTCGAGAGAGAATACCTTTCATAAACTTTGCATAACTAGGCATCTGCTCAAGAGCCTCAGCGAAAGGTATGTTGATATGAAGTTTCTTGAACACCTCTATAAACTTCTCAAATTGCTTGTCCAGCTTTTTCTTCTGCATCCGCTTAGGAAAAGGCGGTGGCGGATAGATCTGTTTCTCCCCTGTATTACCCTCAGGAGGAGTGTGCTCAATAGTAGTCTTCCTTGGTTCCACTTCTACTTCCTGCTGCTCTACTTTTTTCAGCCCCAACTTCTTCAGTCAACCCTTGAGTTTGTTCGGGATTTGCAACCTTTCCAGACCTCAAAGTGATTGCCTTTACCTGCTCCTTAGCTTCCCTCTTTCCTGGAACTTCAGTGTCACTAGGTAGTGTACCAGGATGATGATTAAACAAGGAATTGGCAATTTGTCCAATTTGATTTTCCAAGGTCTTGATAGAAACAACTTGACTTTTGCACATAAGCTTCAAATCCTCTAATTCAGAATTTTCATTAGCTTGTTGCAGCTGGAGTTGTTGCCTCGGTGCATATTGCGGTTATTGAAAACCAGGGGGGTTGTACTTCTTAGCTGGCTACTGCGGATAAGGCTGGTGAACCATATTTTGAGTGTTTCTCCAACTGAAATTAGGATGATTGCGGTTGTTAGGATGATAAGTGGCTAGCACAGGTTGCTGCGAGCGCTGAAAGTTGCTCACGAACTGAGCGGATTCACTATAAATTGTGCACTGATCAGTCTCATGGGCACCAGCATAAAGCTCACAGACACTAGCGATTTGATTAACTCCATAATTAGCCAAAGTGTCCACCTTCATCGTCAAAGCCTTAAGTTGGGCAGCTATAGAAGTTGCTGCATCCAACTCCAGAATTCCTACTACCTTTCCCTGAGTCAGTCTCTGGGAAGGATTCTGGTACTCATTAGTAGCCATAAGTTCAATAATTTCATAAGCTTCATTGTAGCTCTTAGCCCATAAGGCTCCTCCTGATGCTACATCGAGCATGGGTCTAGAAGTAGCACCCAATCCATTATAGAAATAGTTGATAATCATCCAATAAGGAATGCCATGGTGCGGGCACTTCCTTAGCATCTCCTTATATCAATCCCAAGCCTCACACAGAGATTCTCCAGTTTGTTGAGCAAACTAAGTAAGAGCATTCCTGATTGTAGCAGTTTTCGCCATAGGGAAGAATTTAGTGAGAAACTTTTGAGCAAGATATTCCCAAGTGGTGATAGACCCTGCTGGTAGAGAATGTAACCAGCACTTAGCTTTGTCCCTTAGAGAGAACGGGAAAAGTCGCAGCTTGATAGCATCTTCAGTCACATCATTGAACTTGAAAGTGTCGCAGATCTTGATAAAATCCCTGATGTGCATGTTGGGGTCTTCAGTAGGAGAACCCCCAAACTGAACTGAGTTATGTATCATCTGAATCGTGCTTGACTTGATCTCAAAAGTGTTAGCCCTGATGGTTGGCCTGATGATGTTTGACTAAATGTCATTGATCTTCGGCTGAGAATAGTCCATCAAAGCCTTAGGATTTTCTGCTTGATCACCCATCTCTACTAAAGTTGTTTCCTCAACTTTCTCTTTGTATTCTACCTTCTTTTCTTTTTCAAAAACTTCCTTTCGAACTACCACAACTTCTTCCTCGACTTTATCCAGTGTTCTCTTACGAGTACGCGAACGCGTATGAATACACCCTCGCTAGAGTACCTGAAATAATGCAAGGAAACGAATAAGTAACAATGTCCGAGTCAATGAACTTTAACGACCACTGATGGAAAACACATAAACAATAAATTAACACTGCAGTCCCCGGCTGCGGCGCCAAAAACTTGTTAGTCGCTAAACACGCGATAATAATACACGCATGTATACGAGTTCGCAAGTAGTATAGAATCTTTTCTAGTTCGTTCCCACAGAGACTGGCTTGGTTAACTAATTAATTCACGCACTTAAGCAACAATGTATGGTTATTATTCAATTCTAAGACGATAACAAATTGAGGTTGTTTATAACTATGAATTAAACTAACAATTATAACTAAGAGAATAAGATTGACTGAATTAATATATATGACAAATATGGGATTCTAACTTCATTAATTATTTCATTCAATAGCCTTATTGTTCTTAACCTTAGCATGCAATGGTGATGACACTAATTAGATAACACGAAACTGATAAAAGCCAACTTTTGTTCCACAAATACCATACTACTAGACATCCACAAAAGAGATAGAAGTTGAATAGACACCAATTATATTGAGATCCTATATGTCTATAGAATTTGACAACATAACGGCTTAAGCACAAGTTATCTATCTTGATTACACATGGCAAGTAAGATGGTTAAAATTACCCAAAAATCATTCATACACATACATGAACCTATGCTAGCATGGAAAGTTCTAAATCCTTAAATTCATTTTCGCTTCATTAAGAATTAACACACTATCTTATAAGTTCGCGACACTCATAAGACGAATACGCACAACCAATACTAGGTTATCATACAATCACCACATACTAAGGCATTGAAACAATTTAACTAAAGAAATCCATATATAAATCCGCTAGAACCCCACGATAACGATTAGCCCATAATCAGACTCATCATCAACGTGGGTTCCGATGAAAGCATGGTATAATAAACATAGTCTTTATAAAGAATAAATAAAACCAAGTACAAAACAAGAGTAAGGTTCACAAATAAGAAAACTAGCATCCAAGTTACAACTTAGAACAAAGATTCACAAGTAAAAACAAGATCTTCTTCGTCTTCATTTAATTATGCTAATATGATCCTCTTACAGCTCTCCTTGATATGTCTCTGGATGGATAAATTATTAAAAATGACATAAAATTATTTATATAGCAGCCTCAATCAGCAGAGAAGTCCATAAATCAGTCTTCTATTCAAAACATGATTCCTGAAACCCGACCTGGTGCGGCCGCGTGCTTGACCAGCACGGGCGCGCTGGCTCTCTGAAGTTCGGGCCCGGCCGCATGCTTGATCAGCGCGGGTGCGCTGGGCTTCTGCCAAAACTTGACTTCTTTCTTTTTCTTGCAGATTTGAGCCGGCTTCCCACGAGCTTTTATTCCAACATCACCTTGACACCAAATTAGCACCAAAACAATGTTAATTCACCTGATTACCTAGATAATTCCTGAAATGCAAAAATACTAGAAAATACGTTAAAACACTTAACAACTTGAGTACAAACACATTAATTCAAAGCTTATTAGAGCATTATAAAGTGTCATAAATGCCACTCAACACTCCTTTTATTACCATGTTATTTGTTTCCGTTTCTAGACTCTCGTACTGTTTTAATTCGGATACTGTATTCATATTTGTACCTCGTGATTCGTACCTTTCGACTTGAACCATGTTAAATTCAGTTATGCACTTTCCTTAATTCCTATTTTTGCTCTTTTATATTTCTTGCTTAACACCATGCATCACCTTTATTGTTATATTGAAAACTGTATACCATGATGACTACAAATAATACCCTAACTTTGTGTCACTTAAACTGTATAACTCTTATTTCAGAAAATGGCACCTAAAAGAGCCCGAGGAAGTCCTACAAATAACCAAGAAAATGGAGAAGACAAAAACCCCGATATAGCATAACTTATGGAATTGGTACACCAACAAGCTGCTACTATAGCCCAACAGCAACAACTTCTTCAACAAATGCAACCATCCCAACCCCCAGTAACAACATTCTAATCTGTAAAACCCCTAGAATTTAGAGGAACTCAAGACCCGGTAGAAGCTCATGCTTGGCTTAAGGAAATGGAAAAGGCCTTTGCCTTAACAAATGTTGGAGATAATCAGAAGGTGGAGTATGCCACTTACTTTCTTAAAGGTGAATCGAACTATTGGTGGGTGACAGCGAAAGCTTTAGAAGCAGCTGAAGTTATTACTTGGGATAGGTTCAAGAGAATGTTTTTAGATAAGTATTTTCCTCGCTATATGCAAACACAAATGGAGATGAAGTTCTTCGAGTTGAAGCAAGACAATATGACAGTAGGAGAATATGAGAAGAAGTTTATAGAACTTTCTAGGTTTATGGGAGAGTATGTTGATTCTAAAGAAAAAAGGGCAAAAAGGTTCCAACGGGGATTGAAGCCTTGGTTAAGGAGTCGTGTGGCATCTTTTGAGTTGACTACTTATGTTGAAGTGGTCTAGAAGGCGATGGTAATTGAAGGCGAGAGTGAGCAAAATCAAAAGGAGAAAGGCAACAAGAAAAGAAGATTTAAAAAGGGAGAAGAAGGCTCAAGTTACAAGGGCCAAAGTCAGAGTACTAATCAAAGGCTTACACCTTAGAGTGGACCCGGGAACTTCAAGAAGAAAGAATTTGGGAATAAATCACAAGAAGCAAGATCTCAATCAACTAGTGGACAGAAATCCCCACAAGGATCAGTTCCGGAATGTAAGATTTGTAATAGGCGACATACGGGAATCTACAACAAGGCGAATGTAGTTTGTTTCAAGTGTCATGCGAAGGGCCATTATGCTCATGAATGCAAGAATCAGAAGGCCAACATCACGTGTTATAAGTGTGGGAAAGTAGGACATATGTCACGAGAATGCAAAGGAGTGGGTAACAATCAATTGTTACAAATAACTACTGTACCCTACCTTGTGAATCAAATAACTCCTATGCCAACCCCATCATTCCCAATGTCTTTCGATCAACCTCAGATGGCATCATCTTCAAATCATCCAGCTTTGACATATCCAGCTCAAGCAAGAACTTTCAACATGAACGTGAAGGGTGCAATTCAAAGTTCCGATGTGGTGTCAGGTACGCTTTATGTGAATGCTGCTAGTGCTAAAGTACTGATTGACTCGGGAGCCACCAGATCATTAATTTTGAAATCTTTTGTTGATAAGTTGAATTGTGAAACCCAATTAATGCATGAACCCTTATCCATTATCTTATCTAATTAAGATAGAGTATCTGTAAATCATATTTTCCCTCATTGTGCAATAGAGATAGCCAGACACGTTTTTCCTTCGAATATTATTCCTTTCCAATTAGGCGAATTTGATGTGATCTTAGGGATGGATTGGCTGACAAGTTTCAGTGCTCAAATAGACTGTAAGGATAAAAGGGTAGTATTGAGTACAACTCAAGGTAAGTAAGTGGCATTCAAGGGCCAAAGGCAAACCCATACATTCCTCACCTCGATGCAAGCAAAGAAGTTGATTCGGAAAGGATGCGAGGCGAATTTGGCGTATGTAGTTGATAAGAGTAGAGAATTTTCTAATTTGGAAAACATTCCGGTAGTAAGAGATTTTCCAGACATTTTTCCTGAAAAGCTTCTTGGCTTACCCCCGGATCGACAAATTAAATTTACAATAGACCTTGCACCCAGTACCGAACCTGTTTCGAAAGCTCCATATAGGATGGCACCAACGGAGATGAAGGAATTAGCAAAGCAAATACAAGAATTACTAGACAAGGGATTTATAAGACCAAGTGTTTCACCGTGGGGCACGCCAGTTTTGTTTGTGAAGAAAAAGGACGGAAGCATGAGACTTTGTATAGATTATCAAGAATTGAACAAGTTGATGATTAAAAATAGATACCCTTTGCCTGGGATTGATGATCTTTTTGAGCAACTCAAAGGAGCCTCTTGTTCTTCAAACATTGATTTGCGATTAGGATACCACCAATTGAAGATTAAGTCTGAGGACATACCGAAAACAACTTTTCGAACAAGATATGGACATTACAAATTTCTCGTTATGGCTTTTGGGTTGATGAATGCACCGGATGCTTTCATGGATTTAATGAATCGAGTATTCAAGGAGTACTTGGACAAGTTTGTCATAGTTTTCATCGATGATATTTTAGTATATTCAAAGGCAGAAGCTGATCACGCGGAACATCTAAGAATAGTTTTGGAAGTGTTACGAAAGGAGAGATTGTATGCCAAGTACTCGAAATGCGAGTTTTGGTTAACCGAAGTAAGAATTCTAGGACACATTGTTGGAAGTGAGGGAATTAGAGTAGATCCTGAAAAGATTGAGGCTGTAATAAATTGGGAGAGACCGAAGATGCCAACAGAAGTGAGAAGTTTTATGGGACTAGCGGGATACTACGGAAGATTTGTAAAGGATTTTTCGAAGATTGTCGTACCACTGACCAAATCAACAAGGAAGAATGAGAAGTTTGAATGGATGGAGAAGTGTGAAAGTAGTTTTCAAGAATTGAAGCAAAGATTGGTAACTGCTCCGGTTTTAGCATTACCAGATGATAAGGGAGATTTTGTGATATATAGTGATGCCTCTTATAAAGGACTTGGATGCGTATTGATGCAACACGGGAAGGTGATAGCGTATGCTTCAAGACAACTTAAACCACATGAATAGAAGTACCCGACTCATGACTTAGAATTAGATACGATAGTGTTTGCTTTGAAACTATGGAGACACTACTTATATAAGGAGAAGTATGAGATATACACGAATCACAAAAGTCTGAAGTACCTCTTTACTCAAAAGGGGTTAAATATGAGACATCACCGATGGTTGGAATTGATCAAAGACTATGATTATTCGATACAATATCATCTGGGAAAGGACAATGTGGTAGCAGATGCTTTGAGTAGGAAGGAAAAGTTAAAAATGATAATAATGCCAAAGAAATTATCTGATGAAGTTGAAAAATTGCAATTAGAGCTTTGTGATCTTGGAGGAGCGAAAGAAATGTGTTATGCCATTACTTTTTAACCAACACTACTAGAGAGGATAAAGATATGCCAATATGATGTGATGACTCAGGAAAATAATCAGTTGATGGGAGAAGAGATATGTACCCAAAAAGATGAACAAGGCGTGTTGAGATATTCGACAAGAATTTGGATTCCAAATGTGACTAAATTGAAGAATGATATTTTGCAAGAAGCACACAACTCAAGATTTTTAATTCACCCGGGGAGTACCAAGATGTACCATGATTTGAAGAAGAGTTTCTGTTAGCCGAACATGAAAAGAGAAATTGCATAACGGGTTTCAAGATGCGATACATGCCAAAGAGTGAAAGCAAAACATTAGAAACCAAGTGGTTTGATTCAACCATTGAATATTCCAGAATGGAAGTGGGAAAATATTGCCATGGATTTTGTAGTAGGATTACCGCGAACAAGTTCTGGACACGACGCAATTTGGGTGATAGTTGACTGACTTACGAAATCGGCACATTTTCTTCCAATTAATGAGAAGTTTTCATTAGACAGACTAGTTCATATATATATATACGCAAAATCGTGTTACGCCATGGTGAACCTATATCGATAGTTTCAGATCAGGTATCACAATTCAACTCAAGGTTCTGGAGGCAACTTCAATAAAATCTTGGAACGAAATTAAACATGAGTACGGCATATCATCCACAAACCGATGGCCAAAGCGAAAGAACAATCCAAACCATTGAAGATATATTGCGAAGCTGTGCAATTGATTTTTCAGGAAATTGGGACGATCATCTACCACTCGTAGAATTCTCATATAACAATAGTTACCATTCAATTATTGGCTTGCCACCATACGAAGCTTTATATGGGCAAAAATGTAGAACACCGATGAGTTGGGATGAAGTTGGGGAAGGAAAGATTTTTGGACCTGAATTGATTCAGTAAATGAAGAACACCATCACTGTGATCAAGAAGAGACTCATTGCTGCTCAGGATAGACAAAAGGAATACGTGGACCCCGCCCGGAAGGATGTGAAATTCGAAATTAGGGAAGCTGTATTGCTAAAAGTATCACCATGGAAGAGATTGACCTGATTCGGTAAGAAAGGGAAATTAGCTCCAAGATACATTGGACCTTTTGAAATTTTGAACCAAGTAGGGAAAGTTGCCTATGAGTTAGCCTTGCCACCCCAATATCAGCACGTGCATAATGTATTTCATGTCTCATTGCTAAAGAAGTATAATTCGGATGCCAATCATGTGATAGAGATTGAACCAGTGGAGATTCAGGCTGATTTATCATATGAAGAGCAAACTATGCAGATACTAGATCGACAAGAGAGAACTCTTAGAAATAAATCAGTAAGTTTGGTGAAAGTATTGTGGAGGAATCCTAAAGTCGAAGAGGCAATGTGGGAGTTAGAATCTGAAATGTAGAATCGGTATCCTCAACTATTCTCCTAGATTCTGAGGACAGAATCCTATAAGGGGGAGAGGATGTGACAACCGGTAAATATTTGAACTATTTTATAAGTGCGATGGATATATTCATAAATATTTTATGTTATAATGGCAATTATGCGAATTCGTTATATATTGTGTATAATTTTGTTGTATGGAATTTACGAATATTGCTTTAATATTTTTAAGCGTATAGCTTTTGTACGCGAGTAAGATTTTTGTTACGCGATTAAATAAGTAGCGCAATTTGATAATAAATGAATCGTTGCGACTACGCGATTAAGTAATAATTGAGATTCTCGTGATTTAGTGATATTTGAATAGTTGCGATTAGGTGATAAATTATATTCTAATATTGTGAAATAGAGTCAATTTACTTGCAATTGTTTGTGTGATTTATAATGTGTTAATTATATTTTACATGATTTATTTATTAGTATGATAATATTAGAAAACTCTTTTAATATCTTTGTCCGAAATTTTTAAAATAATTTTATTAAACTTCTAAAATCTCATAGTATTTATGGTATTAATTTTGTGATTAATGGATTTATATTTTAATTACTAAAACTCATTCTTTCTAATTATACTTTTAATAGTTATTGAATTACAAATGTACCCTTGCATGCAACTTCCACCCAAATAGAAATCAAGGGTAAGACCGACCTTTCACCCTCCACTAACTCCATTTGACCAACTAAATGACCCATAAAACCTTGCATGCAAAATCTTACTAGTACTAGATGAAGGATAAAATGGTAAAATCAAACTCCACTACTACTTGAATGGAACAAAAGCTAATCAAAGCACTCAACCTCACATCATTTTTCCTCACCACACATCACTCCATTCTCTCCTCTCCATACTCCCTCTTGGCCGCGCCTAAAACCCTCCCTACCCATTTCATTTTCTTCCTTATTTCTTCATTTTCTTACACCTTTCAACTCATCTAAGCAAGGATCATTTACACTTGGTGCTATATCTTCATTTGAGGTTAGTTTCTTAGTTGCATGTGGTTAAAGCCAAGGGTTTTAACTTTTATTCTTATGAATCTAGAGTTGAACTCAATATGGTTCATAAAACATGAGCAAGAGATGGTCTTGACGAAGTGTTTTGCTTCTATTTTCAAGCCATGGTCTTGACCTCAAGCATTCGGTAATGACTCCCAAGGAGCCGAATGAATTTCATTGTGTTAGTTGGTTTTTCTTTAAAAAGAGACTTTGTATGTGGCTATCAAAGAACCTCTGATCTTTTAAAATGTATTTCACAAAGTTTCCATCCTTGCATGCCATGATTTTTATGATAAAAGTTGAAATTAGTACTTGCATGTCATGATATAAGTAATAATTAGGACAAATATGTTACGTGATTTAAATTTGAGTTTTTGTACAATGCATGCCATGGTTTTTGCTCTGAACAGCTAGTATGCTATGTGCTTTGATTATTCATGATCAAATTTAGTACCCATCAAGTTGATACCATGTATATTTAGTTCAAAATTTTGCTTAAAATCACATATGTAAAATATGCTATGATATGCTCTCTATTTCTGCCTCGGTAATTGACCTATATGGCTAGGTTTATGCTCATAATTTCCATAAAATGATATTTAGTAGGGTTTTGTACATTGTAGGTTAGATTTGTTGGCTTGATTGTTGGTTTTGGTGTTGAGTTGGGAGTTAAGGTGGAAGGAGGAACACTAGGCACTAAGTAGCAGAATTTTTCACCATAAGTATAGGCTATTTTAGGTGAGTTTTAGTGAGGCCTTTCTAGGCCTGAGTTTACTGGAGTTAAGACTTGAGTTGGAGTTCAGTGGCTTTGATTCGTTGAAAAACTTGCATTTAGGTAGGTGCACACACATATCCGAGAGTAGCTCTGAACAGGGCAGGATTGGGTAAACATATATTTTGGTCTATTATAACCATGTCTTAGGCTAGGACTTCATGGGGACTTTGCTTAAATAAGTGTAATGCATCCTTAGGAAGCTTAACAAACCATTAGAATTAAAAATTGAGTGAGAAAAATGAGTTTTATGTAAGTAAACACAGATGAGGGGAAATAAGGGGGGCTGGGTAGTGTCAACTTTGAGCAGAAGCCTAGAGAGGCCTAGGTGAGGCTTTGACATGAAACCAAGTCTGAGAGTTAGGTTTAGGTCTTAAGAATCCATGAGAGTTAGTTTTGTTATAAGGACCAAGGTAGAAATTAAGATTTTTGCCAAGGAACACAGGTAGCGCAAATAGGCATTCACAGGGAATTTTGGTGTGAGTATTGATCTTTGTAAGCCTATAGGAGTGAGGCCTCTGATTCTTACCAACTTTAGAAGTTATTTTAGAGTCTTATCAACCTTTAGGAAGTGAGTTGGAGTGAAGGCCCAAGGTTGAAACATCCCATTTCCGCCAAGGCACCCGAGGAGCACCCTTCGAGTGGCATTAGGAAGCTTTAGTGTTATTCCTTATAATTGGGACTTAAAGGTGAAGAGTCTGAGTGTTGCACAGCATCTTTAGGTATAAGTTAAGGTCAGAGTAGATAGATTGAAGCATTAGTAATAGTTCTTATGTGTTACTTGCTTATGTGCTTAGGGATTTAGGGGATAATAACTAAGTATCATATGCCATGCCATTATGTGATTATGCGACTATGTGGATTACTTAAATTGCAAATCCTTAAGTTATGTGTATTCTTATAATCATAAGTTCTTGTGTAATAGTAGTTATGATAAGGGTAAAAGTTAGTCTAGGAGCTTATAGTTTTATAAGGTGTTAAAGGGTGAATAGTAATGATGTTAATATAATGTGTAGGTTCCGAAGCGAAGGGGAAGACTCGTGCCGTCAAGATCGAATAATCTTAGAACTGTTGAAAGGCAAGTTACTTACCTCCTTATCCTTATAATTGTTGCAAGTATACATAGTTTTTCGTGAATGCTTGGTTGTAATAATCACCATGTCATTAATTAATTCAAATACTTTTGTTAATAACTCTCAACCTTGTTAGTACCTTACCTTCAAAATATTCCCTATCCATTAGACCGTGAATACTAAAATCTCTACCAAATTCCCTAATGCGAACCTCATAACACAATCATATTCATAAATATCAAAGTACCACCCTCGATACCATGAAGAGTTGACTTTTATTTTATTTGACTTTGGAACTCACCCCATAGGGATTTCTAATATGCGTTTGACACCTCATTAGTGAACTTAAATTCTCTTGTTATAATTCGATTAAAGTGATACCAAATCTTTCCCCGACATCCATGTTATAAATCATTATAAAATAAATATTTTCTTGACTTAGTGGATTAGACTAGACGCAAGTCCTTTTCACACTTATTGATAGGCTCACATATAGCCTAGGGATCTCATTATATTTGAGAACCCAGTGCGGTTCGGGATTACTTCGCGGCTGATCACCGGCTGTAATCTGTAGCTTCCTAAAATGAAATTTTTATGATTTGATTATAACATGTTGCCACGATGCCATGATATCATATACCATGTTTTGATTGCTATGATTCTACCACGCCTTTATATTATAACTTCATGTTTCTTATTGTCATTCATATCAAGTATCCATGACCTCTTGATTTGCGAACTCTTGATTTTGAGATAATGCCATGTATAGTAGGACTGTTAGTACTTGCTGAGCGTTTTAGCTTATTATCTCGTATTTAACCCTGTTCTACAACTAGCAATCATGGTTCGTACCAAGCAGACCGCCCGTAAGTCAACCGGTAGGCAAGGTGAATACCATTTGAGGGTGCAGGTAGTATATATATATATAGATTAGGCAAAATCCGTTATTATGTAATTTTGTATTAGGTAGAAGTGTTGTTCCAAACTCTGAACTTGTAAAGATCTTAGGATTGTTATTATTTTTGGTTGGGTTGTAATTGGATTATTATCATCTTTTGGATTTATAAGTATGTAATATAATTATGGTTCACTTTTATTCCGTGTGTGTGTGTTGTTGGTTTGGGGTGTGACAGTTTTTTCCTTAGAAAAAAATCACTCCACTTCTCTATGGTGACCAGAGGGGAGCAGGGGGTGTTTTTACCTTAAAAAAATTCACTCCACTTCTCTATGTATCACACTAAGTCAAGATCAGTTCCGGTACTGAAATATTGAACCGTACTTCCAGGATATTGCTTCTGAAGACCAATATACTGATCAGGATGACTCCTACTACAAGGTAGTGATCACCTTGACTTAGTTTCTGTAGAGCATTATATTCCCTGAGTTGTCCTATCTTCAAGTCTTCTATCTTGAGTCTTCATCTGAATCATAAAACCTGTATTCCCTTATACGAATCCTCACTTAACAATCATTCTAATGATAATACTCAGATTCCTTTCATGAAACGCTAACGCCTAGTGCAACTGTTCTGGTTCACAGACGACTAGCTCTGATTCAGGTCTTCGTATTATAGCCTTGATTACATTTTTAAGCTTGCAACAACTTTACTGCTTCAAACACTGACTGTCAATAAATAACTGTACTTTCACTGGAATCCTTTCTGGTACTGTAGACAACGTCTTCATTGCTACTACAATCTTGAATACTTCATTCACTGTTCTTCACCGACGCTTGAGCATATAAATAAATTCATGTCAGTGAGTATAGCTTCAGGACTGCAGTTGTCTTATTTAACCTCTGTCTATATCATGTCTTCAATTCTTCAGATTCTTATGCTTCGAACACTGTCTATCATCAATCAATGCTGATACACTGAAATCTTCTGGTAGCACTTGTATACTGAATCTTCGTCATTTCTGAAATCCTGAAAGTCTTTAACCTTTATTCTTCACGGAGGCATGATCATATTAATGAACTTCTTTCAGTGACCTGTAAACTGACTTCAAGCTTTCTTCTAATCTTTTAATTCTTTGTATTTGCCTTGTCTTCATTTCTTCTGATTTCTTGTGTAGTCGTAGTATTATTAACCTGTCATGTTCTAGTGTTGTTCTCGTGTTGGGTTATCAGGTAACTGTTCATACAGCTACGCAGTCTCACCAATAATCTCCCCCTATTTTATTGTTAAACCTAACAAACAAATTAAATAGAGAGGATAACTCAACTAACAACTAGAAAAAGTAAAGTACTAGGACTTGTAAATAATGCTACTGGTTTTCTGGATCAAATACTGCATTTCCAGATTTCTTAAGTAACTGCAATGAAAGATGCTTGTTCCTCTAGCACTTAACTAATCTTCAAGTAGTTTCATCTTCTTTTCTTTGGTTCTTCAAATCTCTGCTAGATAACACTTCTTAGTCTTGAAGTAATCATCAACAGCTTCTTTTGTACAACCATATTTCCTGTTGAGAATCACATATATATCTTATTTCTCCCCCATGAGAATCAACTGCTTAAGGGAGATCACCTTCATTTACCACCTCTCCTGTATAATAGGATCCGCAGATAAAAACCAATGGTACTCCCCATTTGGAAAACAGCTTTTCCCCTTATGAAGAACATTGATGAACCAAACCACTTCTTCTGATCACTAGGAAATCACCTTCGTGTTTACCACCTCTCCCGTACAATAGGATCTGTAGTTATAAATAACAAATGGTGTTGTGGTTATATCCTTTACCTTTTTCCTCCTGCCTGCTATTTCTCCCCCTTAGTTGAGGAATCCTCCAAACTATTACTTAAGCTTTTATCTCCCCCTTAGAGAAGGAATGTATGCTGTTGTATGAAGGATTTATCATATTTTACTTGGTTGGAAAAGAAATAACAAGTCATAGTCTGATCAACCATGTCTCTTTAAATACTGCATAAATGGCTTCACTGTTGATCATCCTGTTAACCAATATTCCCAACTCCTTATACCTCCCAAATGTGAGATCACCAATTATTACCAATTTTTAGCTCCCACCTTGTTAGATCCTGAAGTATTCTAATCCAATCTGTAAATGTTAGGTCCCTAAGAGTTAGGTTCCAATCATAAACAGATTCGAGACCCGAAGTATCAAGAACCAGTGTTTAGGAATAGGGAATGGGATATAGTGTTTCTCTTTCTTCCTCACTCTGAGTTTGTGATTATATTTCGTGTACCTCACAAGTGTTTCACTCTTCTCTCCATTCGTATTTACACTCATTATCACAAGTGTATCACTCCTCTCATAGCTCCAAAATCCTGTTGTACCTTCAAGGAAAATCATTTTAGCCATCCTTAAGGAGGTCATAGGTGGTGCAATGGGAGTTCGCAAATCTCCATCCTTGTTAGACTGGTCAGATGAATCTGAATCATAATCTTCAAGTTGCTAGTTTCCCTTTGAGGGTTCTAGATTTGAACTTTGGGAAGGTAAACAATGATCCGAAGAATTTAGCATAAAGATCAAAGTTCCATGCTAATGTCTGTGAAGACATTTCCTTGTGACTCATCAGGTAATATCTGAGTCATTGTCAACAAGTTGCCGATCTGCACCTATGTCAGATCCACTATCCGCAGATGAATCTAGGGGATTTAATCCTGGAAAGGTAGACACTGACCACTGACATATGGCTATTTGATCAGTATCCTCTCTTAACACATGTAAAGACAGTTGGTCCATTAAAGAACCTTGAACAATCGAATCTGACCGTAAAATGGTCGAAACTCTTGTTTTTGTCAACTCATCCTTTGTGTGTGTAACCTAACCTTGTGCATCAAGAGCTGTTTATGTTTGAGGTGGTGACACTACATCGGATACCCTGGCCGACAGGAGAATTTCAATAGATGCACCATGTTGAGAGGATGAATCTAGTAACTCTTTTTATACTTTTTCAGCCATTACATCTTTATAAGAAGATGTATGGGGGCTAGCAGTTGCCTCAATTCTAATATATCTCAATTTTATAGGAGACAGAGTTGCTGGGTTGACTTCAGAACCTTTCTTATGTGGTGCACTAAGGCACTTTCTCCCTCATGCTCATTCATACTTCATTTTAATGGTAAGAATGTGTTGGTTGGTTCTGTTTCCGTGTTTTTCTTTAAAGTTTGGGATAGAAGTTGTGGGCTTTCAACCTCATGACTATCAATGAAAGAAGGCTATTGGAGGCTGAACCTGTATCACAGAACATATGGCAATATAGAGATAAAATGCACTTAATATCTATAATGAATGAAAATTATGCATTTAATTTTTTGAGAAAAATGATGTACAGTGTCACACCCCCAACTTAACCAACAAATTAAATATAACTATTACAATATTTAAAAGTAAGTAAACATAATCAAAACCAAGATCTTACAGTTTAGGGTTTGGAACAGCCCAACACTACCATCTATTACAACTGATTTTAATTTCGAGTCCTCACACAAAACTATCTCTTATTCTACCTGAGCTCGAACATACGCATCAGCGTCACAGGTCTTACGTGTTGTCTGCTTGAATCTAACCATAGCTGTTAGCTGTAATATCAGGGTAAAGCAAGGAGTGAGCCAAATGCTCAACAAGTGCTAAACAATACGATACAAAACATAAATCGAGATATATATTAAAGAATGACAATGGGAAGACATAACCAATAATATCAAGAGATAAAACTTTGGGTGATGGCATCATTTGCTTGTATCAAAACATTTTTAAAATCATATCTTAATCAAAATCATTTTATGATGCTACGGATTACAGCCGGTGATCAGCCGCGAAGTAATCCCGAACCTCGTTGGGTTCTAGAACATTAACGGGATCCCTAGGAAACTTTTAAGCCTACAATATAAGTGTGGAAAGGACTCGCGTCTCAGTCCAGATCCACTATTCAAAGAAAATATTTATCCCCCTTTGGGACTGAAAATCCATATTTTAATCATTTCAAAAACTGATGCCGATTTATAACAAAATCTCTTTAAACAGTAAACATTTTTATCAAGGGATTATAGATCAACTTGAAACGCTGGAAATACGATACCAAATCTCAGGGCCATGATCCACTAGACTTTACTCCATTGGGGTAGCTGAAAGGTTTCCATATACAAAAACTTGGACAAGGAAATTTAGCAAGGCTATTGAATATTATAAATGATTAATGCCAAACTAGGCTTAAAGCAATGGTTTTTGACAAGGTACAAGTGCTGGAACATCAAGAAGATAAGCTTTAAGAATACTAAGGGTGTTAAGGTATGAATAAATGATCTTTAGCTCAAGGTATAACAGGTTTGCCAAACTTTAGGGTAATAAAGAGGGGTATCAATCAATTATGGACAACTTTGATGAATATCTGGATTTTAGGTATCAAGGTAAAGTTCTATAGGGGTTCAAGCATCAGGGTGAGATATCAATACTTTAGGAATCATTAGTATGTTAATCAAGAGGATCAATCAAGTATTATAACAACTCTTTATTTTGTCATGACGTTCTAATTACTTTGATATACTATCATGATAAGACTTTTGATCTACTTGCAATACGTACATGAGGGTTCATGGCATTTCTATATAATTCAAAGATAAACTTAAGATACGCTTGGTTCAAGCATATCAAAATGACTCAGGATAATCGCATCAATATATATGAACTATTTGTAGTGAATACGAAAGATAGGTTGAATCACTTGCCTTGAGAAAGGCTGTTCTGGTCTGGCTGGTAGGAGCAACTGGAAGCTTCACTCGACCTTTATGGCAAGTTTACCCTCGTCTCGAGATCCTAAATAAATAATAATAATCCTCATTATAATATAATTTCACCAACTTAACCTATTTACAACACAAATGGCACTTAGGCCTATATGCACGCAATTTATATTCACCTTATAAATATAATCGTACACATAGCCACGTATACTCACATATCATATTTGAATACCAAATAATATCACACACACCATAATGCAACACTAGGCTTGGATGATCTCGACTCACAACTTAAGTCACTTGGTCGCTATACTAGACAAAGTCTCCAAATTTTGGCTTCCTAACTCGATGTGCCTTTACTAAACTATCCGAAACCTATGGACCCTCACTTGGGCCCTTTGCTCTACTGACTTTATACTATCTTACAACCATATTGGTCAACCTAGATCTCACTCCTAAGTGTTCTAAAACTATGTGATAAGTGAAAGTGCTCACTGGAGTAAATTTCAGAATGACATATATGGTTTCTTGAGTGCATTAGACACCCTTCAATTACAAGTTTTCCTCCAAAACTTTTACACTAGACTTTTCTGACCATAAGTCATCTCAAAAACTTGATGTGGCTCAAGGGCCTAGCTTGGGCCTCCTTGGGCCTAAGCTTAAAACCCAAGATTCCCCTGTTTTTCTGGGCAGAAAATGCCCTGACTTGTACAAACTTGTGACACATGGTTCTAACTCATATTTTATGAACTATGACTGGAAAAACTTCTCTGACACTCCCTCTAACTAATGCCCAACAGGGCCTAATGAGGGCCTACCCATGACATGGTCAAAACTTCCTATTTCTAAGTTGCAACAAAACCGTCCCCTGCTGGACAGATTTTGTGATTCCACTTGTGCACCTAACCAAACGACTTGAAAACCTCCAACCAACACCTAAAACCTTTCATAAACTCCTAATTCTAGCTTCTTGTGGTTTGGGCCTCAAAGTGCACATCAATGACATGGTCAAAACTCACTCTAAATCTCAGGGTACTAAACTGATTTTCTGCAGAAACTAAGACTCTCCTTTCTCCAAGGTTTTCACTTGACAAACTCAACCACCAATAACCCAAATACCCAAACCATGACTTAACTATGGTGATCTACTGAACTAAATCCCTTACACTCAAAATAATCTTGGTGGAGATCATTCTTACCTAAGGTGCAACATGGCAAAACAAAGGAAATCACATTACACAATTTACAAGTCATCAAGTTTTTGAAAACAACAAGTTATATATTCTTATAAAATATATATACAAATTATTACCATATATCAAGGAGCACTAATCAAGATTAATATCTTATCCCTACTGAAATTAAAGCTTACTAACAAAATCTTTCCAAATGATCAAAATCTTCCAACATTCCAAGAGAAATCTACATGCATGCATGACTTCGAGTCTTACAAACCAAAGCAACATATTTTCTAAATATATTCTACCATGAAATCAACATGCAAGCCTAGCATAAGCTATATCTAGATGATCACTTAGAATGCAAAGGGTTTTATCAAGTTTTTGATACAAAATTTCTGTTATCACCACCAAAACACATAGAAATGAAACAAGGCAACAAGAATAATCTCAAGAACCATTCATTCGGCTCCCTTAAGGTCATGGCCGAATGAAATGGAAGGGAAATGGCCATTCAACATCAAGAGTCTCTTTCTAAAGACTTGGCATTTCACCATTCCTTGTAGTCCTCTCAAAAACAACCTTAAATCCATAAAAATCAAGATTGTACTTTGAGTTCCAACTAAAACTTTGACATGCAAACTTAAAACTTAAACTTTTTACTCAAAACTCTTTGAATTATATATGATCATGATATAGGAAGTAATATTTACTTGTATGGAAGGTGGAAGCTTGAATGAGGAATGAAGAAAAGGGGAGGGCGTAGGTTTTCGGCTAAAAACCCGAGAGGAGAGGGGGAGGGCTGAGAGGAGAGGGAGGAGGGAGGAGGCGTGCGGAAATGGTGGAGTGAAAGTGGTGTGTTTGTCATGTTTACTTGGTTTTTATTTGCCCATAAGTGAGTGGATGAGAGAAATTACAATAATAACCTTCCAACATAGTTAGGTAGATTTGCATGCAAGGATAAAATAGTAATGTGGCTAGTAGAATGAAAGTGAGTGGGGTTGGAAATGCCCTCCTTGCCCCTTGGTTGAATAGAAGAGAGTTTGCATGCAAGGGTAATCATGTAATTTGATAATTATTAAGCAACTAATTTTTAAAGATTTATTTTTATATAATAAAATAAAAGTTCAAAAATTATAAAATTTTTACCATAAAATAATTTGGATTTTTAGAGATTTTATGAAATCACTTTCAAAATTTATGAACAAAATATCTTTTAAAAGAAAATTTCTCCAAGGCTTAGAATATTCCTTATAAATCAAAAATAAAGGAAATAAATAAACTTTTGCTTTGAAAAAAACATGTACTACACATAAAAATTTTATAATGCAGAAATTCTCACTCACACAAACGTGCAATCATTGAACATATTTACTTTCGGCTTTAATATTATACCAAAACGATAAATAATATTACACGAAAATGCCGGTCGTAACATCCTCTCCCCCTTAAAGGATTCTGTCCCCAGAATCTAAGAGAACAGATGAGGATACCGGGAACGCATATCAGACTCTAACTCCCAAGTCGATTCTTCGACCTTAGGGTTCCTCCAAAGTACTTTTACTAACTTTACTGACTTGTTTCTAAGACTCTTCTCTTGCCAGTCGAGTATTTTGACAGGTTGCTCCACAAATGACAGGTCTGCCTGAATTTCTACAAGTTCATATTCTATCACATGGCTGGCGTCAGGATTGTACTTCTTAAGCAACGACACATGGAACACATTATGCACATGCTGATACTGAGGTGGTAAGGCTAACTCGTAGGCTACCTTCCCCATTTGACTCAAAATTTCAAAAGGACCTATATATCTAGGTGCAAACTTCCCTTTCTTGCCAAATCTAGATAACCCTTTTCTTGGTGACACCTTCAACAAAATGGCTTCGCCTACTTGGAATCGAACATCCTTACGCGCTGGGTCCGCATACTTCCTCTGTCTATCTTGAGCTGCAAGTAACCTTCTCTGAATTAACTTGACTGTGTCATGCAACTGTTGCACCAATTCCGAGCCGAGAATCCTTCCTTCTCCTACTTCATCCCAACTTGTCGGTGATCTACATTTTTGCCCATAAAAAGCTTCATATGGTGGCATGCCAATACTGGAATGATAGCTATTGTTGTAAGAGAATTCAATCAATGGCAAGTGGTCGTCCCAACTTCCTGTAAAATCGATTGCACAACTGCGCAACATGTCTTCGATTGTTTGAATTGTTTTTTCGCTCTGACCATCAGTCTGCGGGTGGTACGTCGTGCTCATATTCAACTTCGTGCCAAGACTTTCTTGAAATTGCTTCCAGAATCTCGAGTTAAATCGGGGATCTTTATCTGAAACTATTGATACGGGTACTCCATGCCTTAGTACGATTTCGCGCACGTATAGATGAACCAATTTGTCCAATGACGACTTCTCATTAATTGGAAGGAAATGCGTTGACTTCATAAGACGATCAACTATAACCCATATAGCATCATGTCCGGATTTCGTTCGCGGTAGTCCAACTATAAAGTCCATAGCAATATTTTCCCATTTCCATTCTGGAATCTTTTGGGGCTGAATTAATCCGCTAGGTCGTTGATGTTTTTCCTTCACTTTCATACAAGTATAACACTTCGCAACCCATTCCGCCACGTCTCGCTTCATATTTGGCCACCAAAAGTTCTGCTTTAAGTCCCGATACATCTTGGTGCTTCCCGGGTGCATTAAAAATCTTGAATTATGGGCTTCTTGTAGGATCTCATTCTTTAATTCAGGTACATGAGGAATCCAAATTCTTGAAGAAAACCTTAGTATACCTTGCTCATCCTTTCGAGTACTAATCTCCTCTCCAGTTAGCTGATTCTTCCCTTTCTCCATTACCTCTTCTTGACATTTCTTTATCTTTTCCACTAGTGTTGGCTGAAAAGTCATTGCATGACAAACTTCTTCAATTATTCCATAATTACACATGTCTAATCCAAATTTCTTAATCTCTTCAGACAATTCATTTGGTGTTGCCATCATATTTAATCTTTCCTTTCTACTTAGTGCATCGGCCACAACATTCGCCTTTCCCGGATGGTAATTTATCGAGCAATCGTAGTCCTTGATCAATTCCAACCATCTCCTCTGCCTCATATTGAGCTCCTTCTGAGTGAAAATGTACTTTAAACTCTTATGATCTGTGTAGATTTCACACTTCTCTCCGTAGAGGTAATGTCTCTAAATCTTAAGAGCGAACACTATGGCGGCTAGTTCTAAGTCATGCGTCGGGTACTTCAACTCATGCGGTTTTAACTGTCTTGACGCATACGCGATCACCTTACTGTGTTGCATCAACACACAACCCAATCCTTTATGTGAAGCATCGCTGAATATCACAAAGTTTCCTTGGTCATCTGGTAGTACTAACACCGGAGCTGTTACCAATCTCTGTTTCAACTCTTGAAAGCTATCCTCACATTCTGCACTCCATTCGAACTTCTGATTCTTCCTGGTTAACTTGGTCAATGGTGTGGCAATTTTCGAAAAATCCTTGACAAACCTTCTATAGTACCCTGCCAATCCTAGAAAACTTCATACTTCCGTAGGTGTCTTTGGCCTCTCCCAACTCATAACCGCCTCAATCTTTGCCGGATCTACTTTAACTCCTTCATTTCCAATGACATGCCCCAAAAATTGAACTTCCTTTAACCAAAACTCACATTTGGTAAACTTGGCATACAACTTATCTTGACGAAGTATCTCCAATGCTATCCAGAGGTGTTGCTTATGTTCTTCTTCTGACTTAGAATAAATAAGGATGTCATCAATGAATACTACTACAAACTTGTCCAAATACTTCTTAAATACCCGATTCATCAGATCCATAAATACGGTCGGGGCGTTGGTCAATCCAAACGGCATTACTAGGAATTCATAATGCCCATATCTGGTCCTGAATGCTGTCTTAGGAATATCTTCTTCCTTGATCTTTAATTGATGGTATCCTGAACTCAAGTCAATCTTTGAAAAGCACTTTGCTCCCTTCAGCTGATCAAATAGGTCATCTATTCTTGGTAGCGGGTAGCGGTTCTTAATCGTTAGCTTATTTAACTCCCGATAATCTATACATAGCCGCATACTTCCATCTTTCTTCTTTACAAACAGAACAGGTGCTCCCCATGGCGACGTACTTGGTCGTATCACTCCTTTATCCAACAATTCTTGTAGCTGGCTCACCAACTCTTTCATTTCTGCTGGTGCCATCCTATATGGAGCCTTTGAAACTGGTTCCGTTCCTGGAGCAAGGTTGATCTCGAACTCGATTTTTCGATCTGGTGGTAAACCTGGTAGTTCGTCCGAAAACACATCGGGGAACTCGTTAACTACGGGGATATCTTCTATGCTGGGACTGCCTTTTTCTAAATGCACTACATAAGCTAAGAACGACTCACAACCTTTTCTAAGTAGCTTCTTGGCCTGAACGATTGTAAGAAACAATTGCTCTTGCCTCTGCCCCTTAAATACTACCTTCTCTCCACTCTTCGTCTTTAAATACACTTTCTTGGTCTTACAATTAATCTGGGCGTTATTCTTTCCTAACCAATCCATTCCTAAAATTATATCAAACTCTCCCAACTGGAAGAGTATCAAGTCGGCTGAAAACTTATACCCCGAAATATCTATCTCACACTTCGGACAGAATTGATTCACAGGAATCTTCTCTTGGTTTGCAATTACCACATTTACTACCTCACTCATAACCATTTTATCACATTGAAGTTTATCAACAAAAGTTTCTGATATGAAAGATCTTGTTGCTCCCGAATCAATCAATACTTTAGCTTTGATATTATTGAGTAAAAGTGTACCTGCTATCACCTCAGAATTCTGAACAGCATCCTTCATCTTCAGATCGAATGTCCTTGTTGTTGCTTGCGGGGTTGTTGTAGGTGGTGGAGGTAATGCCAATACCTCGGCTGGCACACTTACACTGGTACTTGCCACATTCATTAGAGCTTTGACTGGTCCGGTTGCCTTGCACTCCCTAGCTATGTGTCCAGTCTTTCCACATTTGTAGCATGTAACTCCTGGCTTCGGCATCTTGCACTCATTTGCTAAATGTCCCTTCTGGTTACACCTATATCATGTCATGCTCAGTTTATTACACACTCCGGGGTGCCTTCTTCCACAGTGCTTGCATTCCGGTATCTGGAACCTGTTTTCTATAACTTGTCTTTGGCTTGCCTGGTTGTTCCCCTTCGATTCTTGCCTTTTGCCAAAATTCCCTTTCTTTTGAAAATTTCCTCCCTTATGAAATCCAATCCTCTTTACATTCCGATCTTGTGAATTTCCGGCTTTGGTCTTTTCTCCATAAAATGGAACCTTTCTCTTCTTGTTATCCCTTTCCTTCCTTGACTACATCCCATTATTCTCAATCAGAGCAGCTTTCTGTACTACTCTCTCATAGGTTTCAAGCTCAAACATAGCCACTCTATCTCTGATCGAAGGCTCCAATCCTTGCTGAAATTTCTTCGCTTTTTCTTCCTCAGTGCTGGTATACTTTGTCACAAACCTTGACAACTCAGTGAACTTCTTCTCATACTCCAGTACAGTCATGTTCCCTTGCTTCAACTCAAGAAATTTAAGCTCCATCTGATTCTGCATGTACTTAGGGTAATACTTTTCCAGAAATAACTTCTTAAATCTCTCCCAAGAAACCTGCTGAGTTGCTTCCATAGCTTTTACTGATTCCCACCAATAGATGACTTCGCCCTTCAAGAAGTAAGTAGCATATGGCGTCTTCTGATCGTCTCCTAACTGTACCAACTCAAAAGCCCTTTCCATTTCCTTAATCCATGTGTTAGCTATTACTGGATCAGTGGTATCATGAAATGCAGGTGGATTCACATTCTGAAAAGCCTTGAAAGTGACAATTTGTCAAGGTGGTACTGGTGGCTCGGATGGTTGGTGTGGTTCACGGTTATCTTGGTTTTCAATTCGTTATTGAAGAGTTAGTTGTTGTTGAGCTATAGCATTGGTTTGCTGTTGCAAAGTTTCCAGTATGTCAAAACAGATATGAATGATGAAATAATTTGAGGGTATCGCATGACATTCTTATTTACGTATGAGGTCAAGTTTCAAATTGAGCAGATCTGGCGATGCATATAAAAGCGTAAAATAACAGTTGAGAGCAAATGGAACGATAGTGCATGATTATTGAAATTTAAAGGTCACAATACATCAGGAGTAGGACAAATTCTGATTCTAGGAACAACATGCTTATCTAAAGGAAACAACTGGGAATTCTACGAGGTCTGATAGTACAACAACATAAAAAGGTAAATAATGGAAAGAACTAAGGCTCCACTCCATCAGAACGGGGCTTGGTAGTCTTCTCCTCTCGAAGCATCTTTACAATGCTCTGGAGCTCATCTGCCACCATCTGGATGACATACTGGCTGGTGCGGTCCCGGTACGCTGGCATCTCCTCAAGCTTAGTGTTGACGTACTGAACCAAAGTCTCAAGTCTCGCAGTCATCTACTCCTTGGGCTTCCCTTCATAGTTTTGGTTGTCCGGGTACACGTTCTTCAGTCGGTCTATCAGTCGGTCGTACTTGCCCTGAAGCATGTCAAACTCGCGCCTCAACTCAGCATACACGGAGAAAGCAATAGTGTCGTTCGACCCAGAGGGTGTCGAGGAATGCGCCCTTTGCTGATAAACCAATAAGAGGAGTATTAATAATAAATTTACTCAACCTACTCTCTCGCATATTATCTATATCCTATACATATATCCTATAATCCTATTTGGTTGGTTCCGCTTCCGTGTTTTTCTTTAAAGTTTGGGATAGAAGTTGTGGGCTTTCAACCTCATGACTATCAATGAAAGAAGGCCATTGGAAGCTGAACCTGTATCACAGAACATATGGCAATATAGAGATAAAATGCACTTAATATCTATAATGAATGAAAATTATGCATTTAATTTTTTGAGATGGCAATATAGAGATAAAATGCACTTAATATCTATAATGAATGAAAATTATGCATTTAATTTTTTGAGAAAAATGATGTACAGTGTCATACCCCCAACTTAACCAACAAATTAAATATAACTATTACAATATTTAAAAGTAAGTAAACATAATCAAAACCAAGATCTTACAGTTTAGGGTTTGGAACAGCCCAACACTACCATCTATTACAACTGATTTTAATTTCGAGTCCTCACACAAAACTATCTCTTATTCTACCTGAGCTCGAACATACGCATCAGCGTCACAGGTCTTACGTGTTGTCTGCTTGAATCTAACCATAGCTGCTAGCTGTAATATCAGGGTAAAGCAAGGAGTGAGCCAAATGCTCAACAAGTGTTAAACAATACGATACAAAATATAAATCGAGATATATATTAAAGAATGACAATGGGAAGACATAACCAATAATATTAAGAGATAAAACTTTGGGTGATGGCATCATTTGCTTGTATCAAAACATTTTCAAAATCATATCTTAATCAAAATCATTTTATGACGCTACGGATTACAGCCGGTGATCAGCCGCGAAGTAATCCCGAACCTCGCTGGGTTCTAGAACATTATTGGGATCCCTAGGCTGAAAGAGATATGTCCTAAGTCCAATCACGTATGAGGATTTAGGAATAACTTTTATGTAATCTGTTTTGATTTCATTGATATTAATAAAAGACTTGTTTTGTTTTTATTACGGGCTCTATCTATTTAAGTGTTTAAATAAGATATACCATAGTTTAGAGTAAAGCTTTTTATGGATTATGATGAGATCATAATAGTGAGACATAAAAGATGATAACTCTAAACTTAAATAGTTCCTGGTCATAGGATTACTAACTGGTAATTAATAATCCGCAAAGATCGGTACATACTATGTTTGCTTCATTTTGAAGGATGTCTGTTCTCATAGATATTTGTGTTGTGACACTATAGCTAGTATGTAGGTGCTTATTATAGAATAAGTTCACTGAACATGACTCGCACAGCTGAACAACTGATGGAGTTCACTCACGTGTCAGCAGTTGTTCATATAGTGATAGTTGTACAAGTATCCTTAGACTTGAGGTCATCATAGTCATCTTGTGTACACTGAACTATGCTTTGGTTTAGTTCTTAGTCTCCAGGGACAATTATTAGGGCTCTACTGGGTATAGGAATTTGTACACGAAGATAGTGTATGATCAATAAAGGATCTACCCCTTCCAGTGAAGGAAGAGAATGTTCAAAGCTGATCCACTTATGCTAGTTCAGGAATCTCTGGCCAGAGTGAATGAAATTAGAAAGGAGTTTCTAATTTACATAAAACTGAGCATAGTGAATGGGAAAGCAAATGATTAAATTAGATAGGCTTGACACAAGATCCATGCCTTGTATTTAATCAGGACATTGGAGGGTAGAAGGAATTAATTGTACGGTAACTATTCACTGACAGGTTCTTTGTATTCTAAGAAGTGAATTCATATTATCCGGATAGTCGCGATATGTTGAGAAACATCACTCACGATGTAGAATAAATATAATTAATCAGTTAATTATATTTAGTGAATTTTAATATTCATATAAATAATTAATAAAAGTTTATTATTATTTATTTCTACTACCGGCATAATATTGAACCTACAGGGTCACACCATAAAAGAATATTTTCTTTGATAAAATAATGAGAGAGAGAATTATTTTCTAAATAGTTAAGAAAAAGAAATAATGATTAAAATAGTTTTAATTATTATTAAAGCATTTTATGAAGATAAAATGTGGGGGTTAATATATATATAAAGATATATTATAAAACCCTAGGAGAGTCCTATAAATAGAATGAGATGGATAGCTCATTGATTTTAACACACACAATTTTGGTTTTGTGAAAACCCTAGCCTCCATCTTCTTCTTCTCTCTCTCTCCCAAAAACTCCATTTTTATAAAAGCTTAGTTTGATAAAAAGGTTCATCGTAGAGGATCGTTCTTGGTGGATACCGGTAGAGTGCTTCACACACTGAGGAGCAACTGCTAGCACTCCAATTTTATAAAGCTTCGATTCACGAGGTATGATTTCGATTCCTCAGTTTTTCCCTTTTATACATTTTTCTATATGTGCGGTATATGGTTTTTACGGAATAAAATGTTATTTCACGCTTCCGCTCATCCGTAAATTCCTTCATTGGCATCAGAGCTAGGTTCTGCATATAGAGATTCATATAAAAAAATTCAGATTTTTTTATGCATGTATGGATTTATTATGATTTTTGCAATTTTATTTGGATTTAATTATGAATTAATTTGAAATAATTTTTGCATGAGATTTTGACTACTGATCTGGGTTCTACAAGGGTTGTAGATTGTCTAGGTATTTTTTTCATAATTTTGTGATGTGTAGATTATTTGTTATGAATTTTTTAAAATTGTTTTAATTAAAAATTCATGAAATAATTTTGCATGTGAATAATTATGATTAAAATTTGCACAAGGACCCATGGCTGATTTGGTATTTTTCTGCTACTCCCTGATTTAAGAAATCATATTATTTTGATTTTTATTAATTTATTAATTAACTGTTAATTAATTTATTAATAATAAAATTAAAATAATAATAATATTAATAAAGAGGTATTAATAAGGGAGTAAAGGGAAAGGGGGGTTACATCTCCTAATTGTAACAGCAGAAAAGGAAACGGCAGAAGCTGACAGCACAGAAAGAAAAAAAAATTCTGCAGAGTCGGCTGTGCCAGGCGCGTGGAGCGCACGCGCGGGGAAAAGGGGGTCACGCATTTACGGGATGCGTTACACACTTAAAGGCTCAAAAGTGTTGTAACGCATTACCGGAATGCGTTACATCCCTTGTAACGCGTTCCTGTAATGCGTTACAGCCCATCTGTCTTTTTAAAATTTGATTTTTGGGAGTTTCGTAACTCCGTTTTGGGCGTGCAATATATCGTTAGATTCATTTTTCCGAGACGGATCTAATGGAGTGGTCAAATATTTTTTATATAAAAGTTTTGAACTGTTTATATTCCCTAAAGTGTTTTAAAGCATGTTTTAATTGTTTTAATTGCTTTTAAATGCTATAATAAATCCATACATCAATATATCAATGTGTGACATGATATTACTTGCATGCTTACTTGTTTATTTATTTTTTTTATGCCTGTGTTTACCATGCGATGATAGATTTAGGTGAACTTAAATGAATATAAGGCGTGCTCTAGAAAATCTAGAATAGGAATCGTTTCTTGCCTTGACAATAATATTATGAATACAATCATGAGATTATTGTGTTTATGAAACACGTAATTAAATATGAATTTTCAATTTTGAGAGAAAGGATGATTCTGTCAACAACAGATTTCTATCTGTAAGAAAGGGTTATTAAGTGACGCCTCTTGACAATGCTCCACCCGATCTGGGAATCATCTGATTATCGATTATTGATTTGAAATATTTAATTTAAAAGGAAGAATCTCTTTATAATATGATTATGATTGTAACGTAATATAATCCCTCTAAAGTTAAATAATATCAAGTAGTAATTGGCCAATGACACAACGGGCTTGTGTCGGTCATAGCCTTCCAACATGATAGAAAGTGGTTCTTATTTTTAAATCATTGTCGTTTCATGCTACAGCCGAGGGCTTTGATTTCGAAATAAGAAATACTTGTCTATTACATAGAGATGTGTACATTGAATTAGAATCTAAAGGTCGTTACGTGCCACAGCCGTGGGCCGTTGGAGACTAATTCAATTCTACGAAATGTTGGGTTAGACTTGACTTAGAATATTGAGTTTGTCGTGCTACAGCCGTGACTCAATTATTCAAGAGGCTAAAATTATATTAGGGAATAACATAAGATGTAATTGACAAGAGTTGTCTGCCTATTGAACATCACATGACGTTTCGTGCTACAGCCGAGGTTGTGTAATGGAATGTAGGATCCCTATTCCCACTAGCATTATGAATGCCTAATTTTTCACGTAGGGGGTTGAATAAATTAGATAATCTAGTGGGAGCCACTTATGAATAAAGACCCGATTCATATAGTGTTTTGAAATGAAATTGAATATTTGCTAAGTGTTGTTATATGTTTATCATTTACAGATTTACTATATACGTTATGTCTTCTGCACTATCACTCTGGAGTATACTAGATGCTCACAAGTTGACTGGTCCTAATTTTGCTGACTGGCTTCGAAACTTGAGAATTGTTCTCAGGGTGGAGAAGCTGGAATATGTGCTTGACTCACCTAAGCCTACTTAACCTGCTAATGATTCACATAATGATGAATATGTTGTGTATCGTAAGTGGATAGATGATGCAAATGTTGCTCAATGCATCATGCTAGCTTCCATGAACATTGAGCTACAGAAGCAACATGAGCATATGGATGCTCACACTATCCTTATGCATCTACAAGAGTTGTATGATGTGGCAGGGAGGACAGCTTGATATGAGATATTGAAGGAGTTGTTCGGTTGTAGGATGTCTGAGGGATCATCCGTGAATGACCATGTACTTAAGATGATCAATTTGATTGAACGTCTTGGACAACTTGGTTTTGCCATGGATGGGGAGCTGAGCCAAGACTTGGTTTTGCAATCACTTCCGGGTTCGTTTTCGCAGTTTGTTGTGAACTTTCACATGAATAAGCTGGATGTCAGCCTGGCTGAACTCCACAACATGCTGAAGACTGCGGAATCGAATTTTCCCCCTAAGAAGAGTTCTGTTCTTCTAATTGGTGAAGGTTCCAATCCTAAGAAAAGGAAGAGGAACCCTTCCAAGAAGAAGAAAGTAGGTGAAGAAAAACC
Source organism: Apium graveolens (assembly GCF_009905375.1). Taxonomy (NCBI): domain Eukaryota; kingdom Viridiplantae; phylum Streptophyta; class Magnoliopsida; order Apiales; family Apiaceae; genus Apium; species Apium graveolens. The sequence goes on along the minus strand of NC_133647.1, from coordinate 99,463,561 downwards.
GGTTCCACCAAAAGCTGAAGACCCCAAGAGCAAAGTTTTTTGCTTTCACTGTAACAAGGTGGAGCACTGGAAGAGGAACTGCAAGGTTTACCTTGCAGAGTTGAAGAAGAAGGGGAGTGAGACTACCACTTCTGATTCAGGTATGTTCATGATAGAAATGAATATGTCATTAAGTCAAATTTCTACTTGGGTATTAGATACCGCCTGTGGTTCTTACATCTGCAATTTGTTGCAGGGAATAAGGAGAAGTAGGACTCTTGAGGAAGAGGAGGTGATTCTACTGATGGGAAATGGAGCAAGAGTTGCTGCTGAAGATGTAGGATCATTTCATTTACATATGCCTGCGGGCAAGACTATTGTTTGAAATAATTGTTATTTTGTTTCCTCGATTGTAAGGAATATTGTTTCTATTCCTATGTTGGATTTGGATGATTTTTCATTTTATTATTAAGAATAATTTAGAGATAATATTCTTTATTGACGTGGTATTTTAAATAATGGTATGTATGTGTGTGACATAATTTACTTCAGATTGAACAAACTAATAAAAGAAAAGGGATGATGAAAATATCACTTTCTTTTGGCACTGCAGACTTGGTCATATTAGTGAAAATAGACTGCGGACATTGCATAAGGAAGGGTTACTTGACCCCTTTTGATTTTGAATCATATCCTATATGCGAGTCTTGTCTATTGGGTAAAATGACCAAATCTCCATTTAGTGGACATGGAGAGAGGGCTGCAGATTTGCTAGGATTGGTACACTCAGATGTATGTGGACCAATGTCTACGCAAGCCATGGGTGGATTTTCATACTTCATTACTTTCATAGATGATAGATCTAGATTCGGATATGTGTTTGATGAAACACAAGTCTGATGCCTTTGAAAAGTTCAAAGAGTATAAGTATGAAGTGGAGAAACAAACCAAAAATGGTATTATAACTCTTCGATCAGATCGAGGTGGTGAATACTTGAATGGAGAATTTCTGGATTATCTCAAAGAAAAGGGTATAGTCTCCCAGTGGACTCCTCCAGATTGGTATCTGAAAGGAGAAATCGAACTTTGTTAGACATGGTTCGGTCCACGATGAGCTATGTGAATCTTCCAGTATTCCTATGGGGTTATGCATTGGAAACCTCAGCATATTTACTGAATAAGGTGCCTTCCAAATCTGTTCCTCAAACTCTATATGAGATATGAAAAGAAAGGAAACCGAGTCTTAAACACGTTAAGATTTGGGGATGTCCAGCTTATGTCAAGAAAGTTGACCCAGATAAGCTGGAATCTTGATCCGTAAAATGTAATTTTGTGGGATATCCTAAAGAGATTTTGGGGTATTACTTTTGCACCGATCATCGGGTGTTTGTCTTCAGACATGCTACCTTCTTGGAAAAGCAGTTTATCCTTGAAGGAAACAGTGGGAGCAAAATTGAACTTGATGAAGTTCAAGAGGCACAAACTACTACGAATGAAGTGAAAACACCTGTTCAGACTGAACAACCTTCTGTGGAACAACCCATTCGTAGGTCAGGGAGAGTGTCTCGCCAACCTGAGAGGTATTATGGCCTTGTCATTGAGAATGATAATGAGTTGTCAATCATTGATGATGACGACCCTATGACCTATAATGAGGCTATGAGTAGTGTTGACTCAGAGAAATGGCAAAGTGCCATGAAATCCGAAATGGAATCTATGTATATGGTATACAAAAGAAAGATTAGAGCAGATGGCCAGGTGGAGACCTTTAAAGCCAGGCTTGTGGCAAAAGGATTCAAACAAAGGCAATGGATTGACTTTGATGAAACCTTTTACCTGTAGCCCTGTTAAAATCAGTTCGGATTTTGCTTGCGATTGCTGCTTACTACGACTATGAGATCTAGCTATTGGCCAGATGGTTTTCTTTCCAAGGGAAATGAAAACCTAGTGTGTAAGCTGCTGCGAACCATATGTGGTTTAAAGCAAGCTTCTCGTAGATGGAACATCCGTTTTGATGAGAAAAACAAAGAGTTTGGTTTTATCAAAAACGTAGATGAACCATGTGTCTACAAAAGGGTTAGTGGGAGTGCGGTAACATTTCTTGTATTGTATTAAAAGAGAGTTGACACACATAACAACATAGCAGACCCACTCACAAAGCCACTTTCTTAAAGTCACTTTGATCGTCATAAAGACAAGATGGGTATTAGATACCAGAGTGATTGGCTTTAGTACAAGTGGGAGATTGAAAGAGATATGTCCTAAGTCCAATCACGTATGAGGATTTAGGAATAACTTTTATGTAATCTGTTTTAATTTCATTGATATTAATAAAAGACTTGTTTTGTTTTTATTACGGGCTCTATCTATTTAAGTGTTTAAATAAGATATACCATAGTTTAGAGTAAAGCTTTTTATGGATTATAATGAGATCATAATAGTGAGACATAAAAGATGATAACTCTAAACTTAAATAGTTCCTCAGTTATTCCCTATTATATGTTTTTCTATATGTGCGGTATATGGTTTTTACGGAATAAAATGTTATTTCACGCTTCCGCTCATCCGTAAATTCCTTCATAGGCAACTTTTAAGCCTACAATATAAGTGTGGAAAGGACTCGCGTCTCAGTCCAGATCCACTATTCAAAGAAAACATTTATACCCCTTTGGGACTGAAAATCCATATTTTAATCATTTCAAAAACTGATCCCGATTTATAACAAAATCTCTTTAAATAGTAAACATTTTTATCAAGGGATTATAGATCAACTTGAAACGCTGGAAATACGATACTAAATCTCAGGGTCATGATCCACTAGACTTTACTCCATTGGGGTAGCTGAAAGGTTTCCATATACAAAAACTTGGACAAGGAAATTTAGCAAGGCTATTGAATATTATGAATGAGTAATGCCAAACTAGGCTTAAAGCAATGGTTTTTGACAAGGTACAAGTGCTGGAACATCAAGAAGATAAGCTTCAAGAATACTAAGGGTGTTAAGGTATGAATAAATGATCTTTAGCTCAAGGTATAACAGGATTGCCAAACTTTAGGGTAATAAAGAGGGGTATCAATCAATTATGGACAACTTTGATGAATATCTGGCTTTTAGGTATCAAGGTAAAGTTCTATAGGGGTTCAAGCATCAGGGTGAAATATCAATACTTTAGGAATTATTAGTATGTTAATCAAGAGGATCAATCAAGTATTATAACAACTCTTTATTTTGTCATGGCATTCCAATTACTTTGATATACTATCATGATAAGACTTTTTATCTACTTGCAATACGTACTTGAGGGTTTATGGCATTTCTATATAATTCAAAGATAAACTTAAGATACGCTTGGTTCAAGTATATCAAAATGACTCATGATAATCGCATCTATATATATGAACTATTTATAGTGAATACGAAAGACAGGTTGAATCACTTGCCTTGAGAAAGGCTGGTCTGGTCTGGCTGGTAGGAGCAACTGGAAGCTTCACTCGACCTTTATGGCAAGTTTACCCTCGTCTCGAGATCCTACATAAATAATAATAATCCTCATTATAATATAATCTCACCAACTTAACCTATTTACAACACAAATGGCACTTAGGCCTATATGCACGCAATTTATATTCACCTTATAAATATAATCGTACACATAGCCACATATACTCACATATCATATTTTAATACCAAATAATATCACACACACCATAATGCAACACTAGGCTTGGATGATCTCGACTCACAACTTAAGTCACTTGGTCGCTATACTAGAAAAAGTCTCCAAATTTTGGCTTCCTAACTCGATGTGCCTTTACCAAACTGTCTGAAACCTATTGACCCTCACTTGGGCCCTTTGCTCTACTGACTTTATACTATCTTACAACCATAGTGGTCAACCTAGATCTCACTCCTAAGTGTTCTAAAACTATGTGATAAGTGAAAGTGCTCACTGGAGTAAATTTCAGAATGACATCTATGGTTTCTTGAGTGTATTAGACACCCATAAATTACAAGTTTTCCTCCAAAACTTTTACACTAGACTCTTCTGACCATAAGGCATCTCCCAAACTTGATGTGGCTCAAGGGCCTAGCTTGGGCCTCCTTGGGCCCAAGCTTAAAGTCCAAGGTTCCCCTGTTTTTCTGGGCAGAAAATGCCCTGACTTGAACTAACTTGTGACACATGGTTCTAACTCATATTTTATGAACTATGACTGGAAAAACTTCTCTGACACTCCCTCTAACTAAGGCCCAACAGGACCTAATGAGGGCCTACCCATGACATGGTCAAAACTTCCTATTTTTAAGTTGCAACAAAACTGTCCCCTGCTGGACAGATTTTGTGATTCCACTTGTGCACCTAACCAAATGACTTAAAAACCTCCAACCAACACCTAAAACCTTTCATAAACTCCTAATGCTAGCTTCTGGTGGCTTGGGCCTCAAAGTGCACATCAATGACATGGTCAAAACTCACTCTAAACCTCCGGGTACTAAACTGATTTTCTGCAGAAACTAAGACTCTCAAACCATGACTTAACTATGGTGGTCTACTGAACTAACTCCCTTACACTCAAAATAATCTTGGTGGAGATCATCCTTACCTAAGGTGCAACATGGCAAAACAAAGGAAATCACATTACACAATTTACAAGTCATCAAGTTTTTGAAAACAACAAGTTATATATTCTTATAAAATATATATACGAATTATTACCACATATCAAGGAGCACTAATCAAGATTAATACCTTATCCCTACTGAAATTAAAGCTTACTAACAAAATCTTTCCAAATGATCAAAATCTTCCAACATTCCAAGAGAAATCTACATGCATGCATGACTTCGAGTCTTACAAACCAAAGCAACATATTTTCTAAATATATTCTACCATGATATCAACATGCAAGCCTAGAATAAGCTATATCTAGATGATCACTTAGCATGCAAAGGGTTTTATCAAGTTTTTGATACAAATTTTATGTTATCACCACCAAAACACATAGAAATGAAACAAGGCAACAAGAATAATCTCAAGAACCATTCATTCGGCTCCCTTAAGGTCATGGCCGAATGAAATGGAAGGGAAATGGCCATTCAACATCAAGAATCTCTTTCTCAAGACTTAGAATTTCACCATTCCTTGTAGTCCTCTCAAAAACAACCTTAAATCCATAAGAATCAAGATTGTACTTTGAGTTCCAACTAAAACTTTGACATGCAAACTTAAAACTTAAAATTTTTAATCAAAACTCTTTGAATTATATATGATCATGATATAGGAAGTAATATTTACTTGTATGAAAGGTGGGAGATTGAATGAGGAATGAAGAAAATGGGAGGGGGTAGGTTTTTGGCTAAAAACCCGAGAGGAGAGGGGGAGGGCCGAGAGGAGAGGGAGGAGGGAGCAGGGGTGTGGAAATGGTGGAGTGAAAGTGGTGTGTTTGTCATGTTTACTTGGTTTTTATTTGCTCATAAGTGAGTGGATGAGAGAAATTACAATAATAACCTTCCAACATAGTTAGGTAGATTTGCATGCAAGGACAAAATAGTAATGTGGCTAGTAGAATGAAAGTGAGTGGGGTTGGAAATGCCCTCCTTGCCCCTTCGTTGAATAGAAGAGAATTTGCATGCAAGGGTAATCATGTAATTTGATAATTATTAAGCAAGTAATTTTCAAAGATTTATTTTTATATAATAAAATAAAAGTTCAAAAATTATAAAATTTATACCATAAAATAATTTGGATTTTTAGAGATTTTATGAAATCACTTTCAAAATTTGTGAACAAAATATCTTTTAAAAGAAAATTTCTCCAAGGCTTAGATTATTCCTTATAAATAAAAAATAAAGGAAATAAATAAACTTTTGCTTTGAAAAAAATATGTACTACACATAAAAATTTTATAATGCAGAAATTCTCACTCACACAAATGTGCAATCATTGAACATATTTACTTTCGGCTTTAATATTATACCAAAACCACAAATAATATTACACGAAAATGCCGGTCGTAACATACAGTAGTGATTTCAAAAAGATTTTAATGAAATAAGCAATCACCAATGTAGAAATAAGTTCGATTTTCTCTTAAAACTGTTCAATTGCATAAGTCTGTTTTATGCCTATAAAGATAAATGATTTGATAAGACACAGACTGATGACCTAGCGGTATTAAGAAGAGAAAGAAATATTTTATCTTTTAATATGAATGAGTTTTTAGGAAAACATTGATCACTTAGGGTAAAGTCTAAGTAATTCTCATTCATATCAAAAGCTCCATAATCTATCTTAATAAAATTATAATCAACAACACTGTGTATTAATAAATAAACTTAATAAGAATGACTATGTTGCTGATTTCAAATTGTAGTGAATCTATCAGATACAGAAACTCATATAAATTCACTAGAACTTAAAATCTCACAATTATCTGCAACGAAATATTAACAATATATCATTGACTGATACTTGTCAAGTAGTTTAGATACCAATAATTATGTTGCATACTACTTAAATATAATATAAATCATGAAACTGATTTAACATGAAATTGTCTAACATCATAATTCAACTATATTAAAATAAGATATCAATGAATTAAATACTAATTATCTATCAAATAGACATTAGCATTTAATTTCATATGCTATACAATTGTTAACTCCTAACAATTGTAATACCTCAAACAATATTGGTTCGATAAATAAAGCAATATGAACCAACATTGTCTTGTTTACAATCTTACAAAGATATTCTAAGTTCCATATAATTTGATTCATTGAGTATTGCATTTATATCAAAGCATTTAGGAATTTGCAAGTAAGTATGAAAATTATTCTAACTTGACAACATATGTTTACTTCTAATAAAGAAATATCCACTATAACCATAGTTGTACTTAAGAATGATTTCCACACTTTGTATATTAGTGTAAATGACTGAGGATAAGCATTGATTACTTAGAGGAATTCTAAATAATGCCACAAATACTAATACTTCATAATTAGTTCATAGTTAAACTCTTAACTAAATATCATTAACTGATATAAGTCAAAAATTAGTACACAACTAATCATGCTACAATCATGATTCTGATTTCAGTGAATTCTTGAGATGTAAACATTGTTAAATTCACTAAAACCAAAATCTCATAATTAACTTATAACATATAAGTTACAATCAATATACTGGATATTAATTGTTGACAGATTTAGTTATAATCAATTATGCTGCTTATTTAATTTAAGTTAGTTTGAATTATGGAGCAAATAAAATCATTGAATTACTTAATTTCCATAATCCAAACTTCCTAAAATAAATGATAAATAAATAAATACTAAATATCTATGAATTAAATACTAGCACTTAAATACTTATAATTATCCTTGAATAATCACCAAAAAGGATATATGATTTATATATATGGCAATCAATCTCTGGATAATTAGTAATTTTAGAAATACTTTCTAAGCATATAAAATATTGAGAGTTTTATACACATAACTTAAAAAATACTTCAACTTTCAATATTAGTGATTTTAGAAATAAGCAATAATTACTTAGAACAAAGATTCCAAATAATATCATTAATGCTAAAAGTATCACAATTATTCGTAAAAGATACAAATAATTATGCTGCATATTATTTTAATATAATGTAAATTATGAGACTGATATGGAATGGAATTGTCTACAGTCATAATTTAGATTAATTAAAATAAAATTCAAACTTAATGCTATAATACTTAACTACCACAAATGTGTATGATATCGTAATCATGATAATCAAGATATTAGCACTAAGTAAGAGGTACTGGATTACTGATAAATTCACAAGTCCTTTAAATATTGAAGATTTAATACTTGTGAACGTATATTAAGAATTCTTTACAGATGAGATTTCCAACTAATATACAATGATGGTATTCCGCACTTATAAACCAGTCTTGAAAAATAAACTTTAACAAGTGATTTAATAAGTATTTCTACAAGTGACTCTTTGACTGAAAGACATGCTCTCGAAAGAAATGATATTTGGTGTGAAGGTGCCCTATCATAGAGTGTTCCATAGAGTTGTTGGATATGAAGTTGTTTCTTATCATAACAAGAAATCAATCTTCTTCCATGAAGTTGACAGCTTCTCGAGATGCTTCTCCTATCACTTAAGTTGACAACTTCAGAAATACTTCTCATATCTTTCTTACAACCTGCATGTAACACCCCCAAATCCGGGGTCGGGGATCCGGGTTGTCACGAGTTCCATTTCCCTTAATCACACTCAATCTAAATAAACAACCAACTACTGCGTACTGTGACCCCATAATATATACACACACCACAAGTTATAGTCTCAGAGATGAATACCAAAATAACACAAGTCATTTTATTCCACAATTATAAGTCATTACACCTTAAAAGGGTTTCTGAATAAATTTACATTTTCTTTGCCATTATCACAATTCATAATATACATAAGTCTGGTACATCAACAGTTGAAAACCTAGCCTATTGGTATTTCCTACCTCAGCTACAGCGGCATCAACGCCTACAGGAAACTGCGAAACGTTTCTTATCCGCTTGCGAATTGGGAACTTTGTCATGTTCATCTTGTATATCTGTTATTGTGTGATAAAAGAAGAAAACAAGGGTGAGCAACAAGCCCACCGAAATAATATGTATAATAATAAACAATATATGAGCGTTCTCATAGTACTCATGAAAGTCTTGGTCAAGAAGAAATGAACCAAGTTTGAGAATCTCTTTATATTTGTCTTACTTACTTTGCTTAAGTCTTTCCCTCGTTCAGTCCTTACATGATCGTAAATTATGAATTCTCAAGTTCTATAAACTTTATGACACTCTTAAGTGTTAATAATGCAATTAACAATATGAACTTATCACAAACAAACCGATATGAACTAAAAGGAATGAATATATACATAACCATTTGTTCGAGGGTACAACAACTAAACATATGAAAGAGAATTACATCATTTGATCTGATCGCTTCTATCCCAAAAGTACCGTTAGTGTTTGTGCCCTAGAGACAACGCTATGATGTTTTAGTTTAAGACATTAGGATTATTAATGTTTATGTTCTATCGATTATTCTCTTTATAATTTATTAATTCTTAATTTACTGCGATATAAATGTTAAATTAATAAATGTCCTTGGAATATGATATGCAATTCTATATCTCTAAGTACGTGACTTAGAAATGAGTTAATGAGAATAGTATTAATATTCCTAAAGGTCCCTAGTCGTGTATTATTACTAAGGGACAATAATAATGCATTAAGACTGGTGTGTTTGTTGACTGATGATCACATATCATTGATCATAGGTATAGTGATACTAAAGTCAAAAACACAAGCAGATGTATATGTACATGGTGCTGGACAGACCCAATGTGAGATTCTACATGTCTGTTGTGTCACAAGTAATTCTCACAGTGATAATGATGTAATGGTCCTTAGACCTGAAGTCATTATATTTCTATACGAGAATTAATATACATTGATTCCATTTAAAGTTATCCTTGATCGGGTAATGATAAAAGTGGACATTGGGTATATTATGAATCGTATGAGAAATATGAATGATCTAGATGGGATTTAACCCTCTTATTTTAGGAGTGATATTATTGGCCTCTTGTGTGAGCTAGCCTATGAAATGCGTGGCCACGCTGAAATGTTGATTTGATATGATAGTCTACTCATTGATCAAGGAAACTTGGATTAAACTATGATGAGGATGACACATTACATGCCTCTAGTTTAATCTATAATATTTGGTTAAAGGGATTATATTACATTGTACATTATTCACAAAAGGTTTAATTGATCACCGATTCAATTATTATTACTTGGGTAGCAATGATGTATTACTAGATGCCGCTCATTGTTTACGATTTTAAATTAGATTTAAAATTTGTTGCCAACGTAATAATAACCTATAGGGTCACGCACTAAGAATGCTTGAGGGATTATTTAATGCTTGTACACATCCAATCCTTGAGTTCAAGCATTCGTGTGGATACCGATAGAGCGTAGATTGCGAGAGCGGGATGCGTGGTGATTGAACAAGCTTTGGATCTCCATTAGTCAACCAATTGGTAAAGCTTCTTAAGGTAAACAATCTGATCTACGAATTAAATATATGTTTTTCGCATGGATTCTGCGGCGGGTTTCAAAAATTCTTTTTTTTTACGTTTTTAATTACTCTTTCCGTTGCGTTTATGTGGTCGAAACCCTTCAATGGAATCAGAGCTACTTGCGAAAAGTGTTTAATTCGTTTATATGTTTACTGGTTTTATGATGATAACATGTATACAATATTCCATTACTGTTATGTATGCGATTTTGTATGTTTTACATGTTGTTATGTTTATATAATGCGTATGTATATATATATTTTGAATATATGATATTCATGAGAGTTGTATAATCATATGATGATTATATAATATGTATATATACTGATATATACATGTTTTATGTTTGTTCTTATTAATAGAATCGTATTAGATACGATTCTGAATCGGATGCAGCGGATTTGCTGAAATCTGGGTCTGTTGTCCAATTTTAGCGAACGAATATGCTATTTCATATAGAATCGAGCGTCTGAACAAAACAGATAGCTAAAGCTATAATCGACTGATCTGTAAGGCGTTTGACGTCGTTTAGACCCTGTAATCTGCGATTTAATGTTATCAGATTTAATTTCGAATTTTCTGATTTTTGCTATATTTGGTTTTTATGATTAGATCATGATGGGTACGATATGTTAAGATTATATTATGTGTTTTAACATGTTCTTATGTGTTAATTGAGCATGGTGGATGGTTATGGCTTATGACCTTAGGATAATGGTTTTGGTTTTTTAAACACGGCTTGCATGTCGTCTGATCTTGTAATTATTAAATCTTGAATGTAACTCGAGTTCTTATTGTAAGTACATTAGATTAGTTTTTATTTTTCATTCGTGTAATGTACATGAAGACATGAAGATTTGAAGATCAAGGAAGGGTAATCTCACATGGAGGCCATCCAAGGAAGCAATACAAGAAAGAAGACATGTAATAGTTAGCCTGTATTTATTTTTCACCTTAGATTGACCTAGATCTTTGTCATTAGCTTGATGAAGATCACATAGGATAAAGCCATAACCAACCACATTTATTTATTGCACTTTACATATATATGAACATATGATGAATGTATGTGTAGAGTAGTTTATAAAGATTCATGCTTAATTAGATTAAGGATGTATGTATTAGATACGACACCCATGCCATACTTTCTAAACAAGATAAAATCTGTAACGACTCAAGATTTTAAAATGAACAAACGATTATGAGATTCTCGTGTTTATGAAACACGGAATAAAATACAAATTTTCTTTATTTATGACATGGGGCAATTTTGTCAAAAGCGAGTTCATTGAACTTGTAAGGTTGTGGGTTTTAAGCGAGACTGTTGTTACTCCCTCACTACCTGGAAATCAAACCATTGACGAATATTGATTTGAAATATTTTATTCAAGGAAAATTTGGGAATCTCTTTATGATGGGATCATGATCGTTTTAAAATTAACAAAACCCTAAAGTTAATATTAAGTTGATCAGATGCCTTCCAATGAGTCCAATGCGTTAACCCCTAGATCGACCATGAGTGGGTTCGCCAAAGCAAAGTACTCATATCTATCGTGGGAGATGTGTTGAAGTATATTGATACTTTTGACTATTGGGTTTGACTTAAATAAGTTATCACAATAGGATTGTGAACTTAGAGGCATAGAGTTTGGCGAGACTTATTAGATAAATATGAAAAAATGTTGTTCCACCAAGCTATCCAAGAGTTATATAGTTGATATAATTGACAAATGTTGTCTACCTAAATAATCATGTTTTAGGAGAAAAGCCAAAGCTGACCTAACGCGTGATGAAATATGGATCTTGGCTCACTAGAAAGGATATAGAAGATATTTTTCCGAATTAATAGTTAGGGCTATTGATTTGATAAAAATAGTGGGAGATATATATTGTGAATATATATATATATATATGAATAATCACTTGAACATAATTTAATGATCATCTGTAGACTAAGTCATTTTATGCACTTTAATATTGTAGATATCAAATGACAAATAACACAAATAACTTCTCTATGTAATAGTCCCTGAGAAGGACAAGCTGACATGAAATAATTTCCTCAATTGACACGGGAACTTGAGGATTGTCCTCAGGTTCATGGATGTCACTCAAACCCCTCCCTTATTTCTTCTAGCTGAGAATGAAACATGTGTTGAACAAAATGCTTATCAGAAGCAAATTGATTATGCAACTGATGTTTCATGTCTCATGCTTGTAATTATGAGTGCTGAGCTTTAGAAGCAATAAGAGCATAATGATGCTTATGATATAATTGAGCACCTTCAAAGGATGTTTGAAGGATAGGCTCCTCGGAAAGATTTTACAATAATAAGGCACCATACTTTGCATTAATGGGAGAATGATATCCGGTTGGACCACATGTTCTAAAGATGATAGGTGTATGTACCTTGATATTTTGGATTTCAAGAATAGTCTAGAGACTCAGCTTGATTTGATCAAACAATCTTTGAACAACTTCTATTTTTAGTTTGTTAAGAACAAAAGGAATGAGATAGACAGAACACTCACTGAGTTGTTAAGCATATTTAGAACTGCTGAAAATAACACGGTAAAGGCATGAATTACGTCTATATTGATGATGTACACATGGAATGCAAATGGGAAAGGAAAGTGGATAGGCAAGGTGAAGATTTGATCTTATTCAGTGTCAAACCAAGGTCCAATCCCAAAGGTCTTTTGAAGCATGATAGTGGTGTTGCTAAAGGAGATGATTGTCATTTCTGTGGAAATAACTGGATGATTGGAAGTTAAATTGTTGAGCTTATTTGGAAGATCTAAAGAAGAAGACTAGCAATGCTCAAGCTTCAGGTATAGGGTTAGAATTGAAGCAAAAGTTGTTTCTCTAGTTGAAGGAACTCGATACATAATATTGCCCATAGGCGAGATTGAGAACTTGATAAATTGTTATTATGTGCCTGCCTTTAGCGGATACATTAAGTCAATTTCTTGTCATGACAAGAAAGGTTTTCATTTTAATTAAATAAACAATAGTTGTTTATTCTATTTCAATGATAGGACTTATAATGTTGCACAATTAGTTAACAATTTATATGTTCTAAGTTGACTCAAATCAAACATTACCTCTAGCATCGTCGTTAAGCCATATTAATGAGAAATGCATTTCTCAGTTACATATAGATGAGTACTTGGATAAGTTTGATTTTGAATCATACAGAAGATGCGAACTTTGTCTCATTGGAAAAATGACTAAAGCTTCTTTTACCTGATAAGGTGAAAGGGCCACTGAACGATTATGACTTATACATAATGATGTATGTGGTCGAATGCGTATGATGGCAGGGGGCTTATACTACTTCATAACATTTACTGATGATTTCAGTAGATATGGATATGTGGTTCTTATAAAGAACAAACCCGATTCTTTTGAAATATTCAAAGAATATAAGGCCGAAGTAGAAAAGAAAACAAGGGAAAAGTATAAAAGTTTTACGATCAGATCGTGGAGGAGTATACTTAAACCTCAATTTCAAGAGTTTCTTGAAGGAGTGTGATAGTGTATCATAACTTACTCCTTCTGAAACACCTCAATGGAATAGAGATTCTGAGAGGAGAAATCGTACCTTGTTGGACATAGTGCGATCGATGATGAGTCAAGCGGATCTTCCATTCAGTTTCTAGGGTTATGCTCTAGAAACGCCTGCATATACACTTAACCAAGTTCCGACTAAAGCGGTTCAAAATACTCCGTATGAGATATAGAGTGATAAATGTCAAAGCATGTCATTTATGAAAATTTGGGGACGTGAAACGTTTGTAAAACGTTTAGCCTCTGACAAGCTTGGACCAAAATTAGATAGATGCTATTTTGTGGGATACCCAAGTGAGACTAGGGTATAGTTTTTATAATCCTTCCGGGAACAAAGTGTTTGTTGCTCGGGCCACTGTATTTTTTAAGGGAGAACTAATTTCTAAGAAAATCAGTGGGAGGATAATACATCTCGATGAAGATCGAGAACCACATAATACCATTGAACCAGAGTTTGAATAAGATCAGGATGTACATCAAAATGTTGAAAGTAATCTTGTCCAAGAAACACAGGTTATTCGTAGATCTAGTAGGATTCACCATGAGCCCGGGAGGAATTATGAATTTCTTTTGACTCAAGATGGTGATGTGATGCTTACGGATAATGATAAGCCTCTCACGTACCAAGATGCTATGAACAGTTCAGACTCCAAGAGATGGCTAGAGGCCATGAAATCCGAGATGGAATCCATGTATCAAAATAAAGTATTGACTTTAGTTGATCCACTCGAAGGGGTAAAACATGTAGGGTGCAAGTGGGTTTTCAAGAAGAAAACTGACATAGATGGTAAAGTATAGACCTATAAGACGCGACTAGTGGCAAAAGTTTCAGACTTTTCATAGTATAGACTATGATGAGACTTTTTCACCGGTTACTATGGTCAAGTCTATCTGGATTTTGTTAGCAATAGTTGCTTACTTTGACTATGAGATTTGGCAAATGGATGTCAAAACTGCTTTTTTATATGGGAGCCTTAAAGAGGATGTATATATGATAAAACCTGAGAGTTTTGTGGATCCAAAGTTTACTAAGATAGTTTGTAAGTTGCTTCTATCTATTTATAGATTGAAGCAAGCCTCAAGGAGAATGAATATGAATTTCGATGAAACGGTCACAAAGTTTGGCTTTATTTAAAATGAAGATGAACCATGTGTTTGCAAGAAGGTTAGTGGGAGCCATGTGACATTCCTAGTATTATATGTAGATAACATATAACAAATAAGGAATGTCATACCTTCTCTACAGGCTGTTAAGACTTGGTTGAGAAATAGTTTATCGGTGAAAGACTTAGGCGATGCTACCTATATATTAGGGATCAATATCTATAGAGATAGATTGAAAAGATTAATCGACCTAGTCGGAGTACATACATTGATAAAGTATTACATCATTTTATGATGCAACAGACAAAGAAATGATTTGTTTCGATGTCTCATGGGATAGTGATCTCAAAAGATAATTGCCCCATAAATCATTAGATGATAAGGGCCGTTTGAGAAAGTTCCAGATGCGTCAACAATTGGATCTATAATGTATGCAATGATATGTACTTGTCCTGATATTTTGTATACTTTGAGCATGACAATCAGATACCAGTCTAATCCAGGTGAGGGTCACTTGATAGTTTTCAAGAATATTCTTAAGTACTTAAAGAGGACTAAAGATTTATTTTTGGTGTATAGAGAAGATAGGGAACTGCTTGTAAAGGGTTACACTGATACTAGTTTCTGAACGTAATTTTTTGGACAAACAAGGATGATTACGAGTTTATGTCTGTTTTGTGCTTTGTCTAAATATAATTGATGTTAGCTTGAATAGTTCACAGCAAGAACATTGATGATTCTATGGAAGCTGAATATATTGATAATTTTTTAAAACAACCATGGAGACTGTTTAGGCATGTCCTTAGGCAATATCGCCTTATTAATGAAATTAATGATTAAGGAGATATAAATGTAAAGTGCATAGTAATGATAGTGCTACAGACCCACTGATTAAGGCTTTGTCGCAGCAGAAGTACAATGGTCATACTAGTTCCCAGAGTATTAGATACATGGGTGATTGGCTCTAGTGTAAGTGGGAGATTGTTAGTATTTGTGCCCTAGAGACAACACTATGATGTTTTAGTTTAAGACATTAGGATTATTAATGTTTATGTTCTATCGATTATTCTTTTTATAATTTATTAATTCTTAATTTACTGCGATATAAATGTTAGATTAATAAATGTCCTTGGAATATGATATGCAATTCTATATCTCTAAGTACGTAACTTAGAAATGAGTTACTGAGAATAGTATTAATATTCCTAAAGGTCCCTAGTCGAGTATTATTACTAAGGGACAATAATAATGCATTAAGACTGGTGTGTTTGTTGACTGATGATCACATATCATTGATCATAGGTATAGTGATACTAAAGTCAAAAACACAAGCAGATGTATATGTACATGGTGCTGGATAGACCCAATGTGAGATTCTACATGTCTGTTGTGTCACAAGTAATTCTCACAGTGATAATGATGTAATGGTCCTTAGAACTGAAGTCATTATATTTCTATACGAGAATTAATATACATTGATTCCATTAAAAGTTATCCTTAACCGGATAATGATAAAAGTGGACATTGGGTATATTATGAATCGTATGAGAAATATGAATGATCTAGATGGGATTTAACCCTCCTATTTTAGGAGTGATATTACTGGCCTCTTGTGTGAGCTAGACTATGAAATGCGTGGCCACGCGCAAATGTTGATTTGATATGATAGTCTACTCATTGATCAAGGAAACTTGGATTAAACTATGATGAGGATGACATATTACATGCCTCTAGTTTAATCTATAATATTTGGTTAAAGGGATTATTTTACATTGTACATTATTCACAAAAGGTTTAATCGATCACCGATTCAATTATTATTACTTGGGCAGCAATGATGTATTACTTGATGCTGCTCATTGTTTACGATTTTAAATTAGATTTAAAATTTGTTGCCAACGTAATAATAACCTATAGGGTCACACACTAAGAATGCTTGAAGGATTATTTAATTTAAATTGGATTTAAATTATATTAAAGTAATTCGAATTATTTATAATATTAATTAAGTATGACTTAATTAATTAGATAAATATTGATATTCAAATTTACTAATATTAATTATCAAATTTATTTGTTAAATATTTAAGTGAGACTTAATTATAATACAAATAGGATTTTCGAATTAATAATAACTCCTAATTAGTTAAGAGTTATAATTCGTTTTTCTACTCTCTATATAATATCTCTTGTGTGGCTGATTTTTGTGTGGAAAAGGACTTTTACTAAAACCCTAGCCACCAAGAGAGAAGAGGGAGAGAGCAAGAAGAAACGAGTTTGTGCTAGTACACATCCAATCCTTGAGTTCAAGCATTAGTGTAGATACCGATAGAGCGTAGATCGTGAGAGCGGGATGCGTGGTGATTGAACAAGCTTTGGATCTCCATTAGTCAACCAATTGGTAAAGCTTCTTAAGGTAAACAATCTGATCTATGAATTAATTATATGTTTTTCGCATATATCCTGCGGCGGGTTTCAAAAATTCTTTTTCTTTACGTTTTTAATTATTGTTTCCGTTGCGTTTATGTGCTCGAAACCCTTCAAGTACTACCACAGATAATCATCTAGTCATTAAAAACTAATCATTAATAACTTAGGCTAATCCTCGAAAAGGGGTGCTGCATGAAATCCTTGTCTGATCGCTCTGACTTTGCACACTATTATGGATCAAGAAATGCGGGCACGCACGACATCCCTAACCTGCTCCATTAAAGCGATGATGAGGTCTAAGATAGTCGCAAGTAGAGCTGGATCAGTTTGATCCTCAAGATGGCCTCTAGCTGTAATTCGGGTCGTAGCCTCAATCCTGTCCATGCTATAAGCTAATCCTGTCGGAAGTACCCCGCCCTCACTCCTTGGTGCAGTAAGTCGATCCAACAGATCACTCCTAACATTATGGGCCTTAGACAGGCCACCCAAAGTTATATGATAATCAGTGATAAGAGAAGCCTGAATGGTAGCACCTAGCAGTCCATGGGGTGCAGGTGGTGCAGACCCGGGAGATCCAAATGGATAACTAAGCACGGTATCGGGTGACAATGGTGCAGGAGATAAAGGTGGCATTTCCTCAGTAGGTGTTGGGCTCTGTACAAGGGAGGGAACATGAATTGGTGGAACCTCATGGATGTCTACAGGAACCTCTGGGAGAGGGTCTGATACAGGTATAATTGGTGCTGTGGAAGGCCCCACTCCTTCTGCCCTCATTATCCTCTGTGCCCTTGGTAACTCTTCACCCTCTAGTGCCACCCTCGCGGCCATCCTAGCTCTGGTAGTCGCCCTGACTACGGTCATCAATTCCTCAGCGATCCTCTCTTTATTCTCGTAAGGGATCCTCCACGAGATCCTCCTCAGCAACAATCCCTTCCGGGATAACATCCTCAACCGCAACATTCTTAATATGAATCTCATCTGGTCCTTCATTAGGTTACTCTATCCGATTCACAATCTGATCTCCAACATGTAATCAAACATCCTCATGCTGATGCTCCTGAACCTCAGGGTTCGGTGCCCCGCTTCCCTATACGATAATGAACTATGTTATTATCATGATATTTATAAGTGTTCACATAAGGGTTTTAACTGTCAGTACTACATTAAGTAGTTCGACTATGAACTTGGCAAGAGTACTTATTATCTTAGTGAACTTATCAATTTAATGATGTATCATCTCTGAGGTTTATAACTCTGGGCTCTGATACCATTTCTGTAACACCCCCAAATCCGGGGTCGGGGATCCGGGTTGTCACGAGTTCCATTTCCCTTAATCACACTCAATCTAAATAAACAACCAACTACTGTGTACTGTGACCCCACAATATACACACACACCACAAGTTGTAGTCTCAAAGATGAATACCAAAATAACACAAGTTATTTTATTCCATAATTATAATTTATTACACCTAAAAGGGTTTCCGAATAAATTTACATTTTCTTTGTCATTATCACAATTCATAATATACATAAGTCTGGTACATCAACAGTTGAAAACCTAGCCTATTGGTATTTCCTACCTCAGCTACAGTGGCATCAACGCCTACAGGAAACTATGGAACATTTCTTATCCGCTTGAGAATTGGGAGCTTGGTCGTGTTCATCTTGTCTATCTGTTGTTGTATGATGAAAGAAGAAAACAAGGGTGAGCAACAAGCCCACCGAAATAATATGTATAATAATTAACAATAAATGAGCGTTCTCACAGTACTCATGAAAGTCTTGGTCAAGAAGAAATGAACCAAGTTTGATATCTTAATGCGACGAAGTCGCATAATATTCAGTATATATATACATATATACTTTTCAAAATCTTTGAAATCCTCCGACATGTATAATATACACAGAGTTCCGATTTATAACTGTATAAAAATATCGTTGCAAGGTGATCTCATATATCTAACCTTGTCTCAACGTTTTTCTGAAAATCTTTGTCATGCATAAGATAAACATTAACTAGATATAAGTTCAAAAGATAAAGTTACAAGATACTCCAATATACTTATATCTTTTCTGAATACTACTCGAACTACCATCGTTCAAGCTATAATTAGTTTCAAAAGTTCATCATATATCGATGAAGTTACAAGGTAAGACTTGTATATAACTCATTTTCGCAAATACTCTTGAGGGCTTTTATCCGCTCAAGGAAACTCAAATCTTTGATCATTGATAAAATATGAAGTTATGAGATACTTCAATTCATGCAAACATCATTTTGAAAACTCGACCCTACCAACACTCAACAGTCGCCCAGCCGTAGCCTTTCTATCGAAGTGCTCTGGGTAGTGTTGCAGAAATATCCAAACTGGATGATGAACTCATTACGGGAGTTTGCCGTGCCAGGAAGACCACTCACGATGATCAGTCGTAGTAGTGCAACCCCATAATTTTCTACATGTAGAGGAGAACAGTCGGATTTATTTGTTGACCAAACGCTTGACTCCTAAGGAATGGACCGTCTTAGCGAAACTTCCGGGCCATTTGGGCCAATATAA
Source organism: Apium graveolens (assembly GCF_009905375.1). NCBI lineage: Eukaryota > Viridiplantae > Streptophyta > Magnoliopsida > Apiales > Apiaceae > Apium > Apium graveolens. The sequence continues at coordinate 99,443,760 of NC_133647.1, read as the reverse complement.
TAAGGTTGGGCCGGCGCGACTCGACCACTGTTCAGATGAAATCCATGACTCTGAAACGTAAAGCTCATCCCCCCTTTCCCCAAGTAGAAACTTGTTGATACAGCTCCACCAAGAAGCCGTATCTAGTTGGAAAGGTAAATTCACCGATATTTCCCAGGAGATACCTGTTAATGGATTAAACTCATTCCAAGAATTTTACTTCCCGAGGGTTGGGTAAGTAATCAAAAACTCTTTTATCAAAACAGCGATCTCGTTGTGAATATACAAATACATCACGGAGCCGGATCCCTCAGATTTTTGAGCGAGTATTTAAATCCCCTTCGAAAGGAAGATCTTAAATTTGAAAACGAGTTTTGGGATCTGATCTAACTTTCAAAAATAGTTTTGATAAAGTTTGAAAATAATCTCTGGAAATATTTAGAGTAAGAATGATTTAATAGTATCAATCATTTTCCGAATACTTGGAGAATATTGAAGCATTATTCTTTAAGAAAATAAAGAATATTATTTAATAAAATAAGCGGAGTCATAAGTTCTCGAATAAATATTCAGACTACTATTCATTTATTAATAGAAATAAAATAAGTTTCATAAGTAGAAATTCTATTCAAATAATTAAACTAGTCTTTGATCGTAATAGGAATCTTAAATGAATATTCAAAAAAATAATATTCACTTATAATATAAAACTATCGAATAAACATTATTCGATTAATAGTTTTGAAAACTATTTATATATATATGTATAATATACTCGGGAACATCGCCTCCCGGTTTAGAAAAATGTTCAACTCTAGGTCCCCTATAGTAAGGGTATACGCAAGTACTGCTTATCTCTAGCATAGGTATTATGCAGTTTATAATCAGTTGAATCAACAATGAGATATCAAGATTACGAAGCAGGCATGCATATATATATATATATCATATCAACATGCTCCAATATATCGCAAGATTTGCTAATAATAATCATGCACTTATCACAAGATAATGCATATATATATTTACATCACAACAACAGTTAACGGGTAGAAAACTTGCCTGAGCGTTTCGAGGTAGACTTAAGATTAGAGTGGGTCCGGTAACCTATGAACAACAATATATGGCGGAATTAGACCACGGTCACTTAAGAAACTAGTCAAAACTCACTCATACCCTAATAGTCGCTTATGGTCGCTTACACGCTTAATGATTTGCGTTAATCACCCGCATACCCTTGGCTCCACTAATTTTAATAAATTAACCGTTATGAATTTTAAGGCGACTCTTTCGCGAATACTCTACTAACTGAGCAATTAATCTTACATAATTGTTTCGTACTCCAATTAGTCCTTTAAGGACGTTAATCACGGTTTCAAAGTTAAGTGAGGGGTAATGGTTCGCTCGCGAAACACCGTTACTTAAAATGGTCGTTTCTCCTAAACTGTACATCGGATCTAAGCGAACCACATACCAAAATGAATCTTACGACACGATCTAACTAAGCATGGAAAAGTTACAGATTTGTCAGTGAGCTTTCTGTCCCGAACACTAAGTACAAGCAGTTGAATGAAAACGGGCATTACGACGGCTATGTGTACGCGATTACCAATGTTTATATCACTCCAATTAACCACCAACCAACTCATAACCATCAATACAACAAAACTTCACCTAAACCATACCACATCAGTCCATAACCTCAAGGTTTTTCCAACTTTTTCAACCACAAACATGAACTACTAACTATATTTTAAGATTCATTAACCAAATCACCCCATATTCAATAAAACTACTAATAATCAAAGATCATGCTTCTCATTTACAAAACCAACCATCAAACTCACTAATAAATAAAGTAAAGGCTAGGGTTTGAAGTTTATACCTTCCTTGGTAGGTGTTAAGTTGCTAGAAAGCCTTAGGGAGCCTTGATCTATCCTCCTACAAGCTTGATCTTTCCAAAGAAATCAAGAACACAAAATTAATTTTAAGAAAGTATTATTCACCATCTCCTTCCTTGATTTATTGGGAGAGATTTACAAAGAATTAGAAGCTTAAACTCCTAGGATATACTTATCTAATCACAAGGAAGCTTGCATAATTACCTTTGAATTTATTATGAAGTGGAGCTTGGACTTGATCTTTTCTTCTTTTGCTTTCATGAAGAAGCCGAGAGCTTCATGAAGAAATAAAGAGTGAAATTGCTTATTTGCGGATTTTGATTAATTTTTGGTGGTTTTGTTGTCTTGGTCAATCTTAGCCAAGGTTTAACTAAGTTAAAATGTATGGACACAATTTATTTTTTGTGAAATATCTTCCAAATCATGCTTATGTCACCTTGCACATGTCATAATGCTTCCACTTGTCCACACCTTATGGTTTGATGACCTCACTAGGTGCTAATCTCTTGATTAGTGCTTAGTTTCTTGCCTATTGGTCGCTTATAAGTTTTACGGTTCGCTTAACTTTCGTTCTCGTTATCCATTTGAGGGATCATATCCGGGATCTCATTATTTGAGCTTCCCTAAATCTTTCCTAATATTTTATAATCTTTTAATGATCCTCTCTTATAATCCTTAAATAAAAATCCTTTTAATTATGTTACCTTATACTCAATTCTTTCGGTATCTGGTGGATTTTCGGGAAAAATCAAAATGTCCGGATTCGAATTCTAACGACATTTACATATACTCATTTACTTTATGGAATAATAATATGATCTTAAAATTTCCATAACAGTACTCCTATATAGCGTGGTTTGATAATTTTCCTTAATCAGCAAAAGTTATTATTTATCAGGGTTTCAAAAATTTCCAAAAATTGGGGTTATTACACTCCATAATCTATATCTATATAGCCAACCATGTTAAGCATAATATCTTTAGGGTACTTTACTCCAAGAGTTGGTAGTCCCTTAAGAAATCTAATAATCTTGTTAATAGCTATAAGATTGAATTCTCTAGGATCCACTTGGAACCTTGCACATTGGCATCTTGAGAACATTACATGTTGTCTATTAGAATTTGAGTAAAAGAGTGAGCTTGTCATACCTCTATAGCTTGTCATTATACCTGAGTTGCATTGATCAAGCTTTAGTGGTTTCTGTTGGTCAGTAGTATTGGCATGTTCAGAATCTTCCAAAAGTTTACATCTTCAAACGATCCTTAACTTACTTGTATTTCCATCATTCTTTTGGTTTACTTGAGCTTCTAAAGAAATATTCTTTTGGCATGCTTGAAGTAATTCCAAATAGAATTGCAACCTTTCCAACACGCTCCTCCATACCTACTTTGCAATTACTTAGCAAATTTGTGCACACAAGTTTTTGTTAGTAGACCAACATATAACATTATCATGATATAACTGCACATATATAACATTATGTATGTGCCTAGTGATAAGAGAGATATTAATATGACGACTCTACTAGTTCATATTTAATTATAACTTCAGTTAGAGTGCCATACCATGTCGTTGATGATTTATTGAGTAAGATACCATTTCATACCAACCAGAGGTAAGCTTGTGAAGAAGACATAGATAGAGTCTAATAGATCTGCAACTGCAAAGTCCATGAACTATTGTGCATTGACTTCTTCCTTTGACTCACCAACCAGTAGTACACTTGTTCATATTTACCAGAGTCCAATTCTATGTAGAATGTGCAACATATGCCTGATATGTCATAATATCCTCAAGTCTCGTCACTGGTGCTTTCTTTTAGATACTTCTTCCTGATAATAACCTAGCATCCATTTTGGCCTTGTCCCTCGTAACAATGCCATTGTCATCCAGTTTGACTTCTGGTTATCCTTGTACCATTTACAATATTGTCATTTGGTTCGGATACCGGCTTCCCTACAATCTGCTTGCTAACTGATTGAGTTCATTTTGCTTTACAATCATCCAATCAATCCGGATCTATCAGAGCTTCCGTAGCTTTCTTAGTTTCTTCTTCAGATAGAAAACTAGAAAATTAATCATTCATACTTAGTAGCCCTGCTAATCATTACTCAACCATCTGGATCACTTAAGAACTAGACTCTGGGAATAATATTGACATCAAACCCTTTGTCTCAGCAGATATGTTCTTGGAGTGTCCTCTTGATATTCAATGTGGTGTTGTGTCTGACTAGTTGATCCTTCTATTGCTCCCCCTAAACTGTTGCTGGGATTTCCTGAAAATCCTTACCCTTGTTGACTGGCTTCATTAAAATAATGAGTTGTGTTATACACTGCCATTCCACTGCTTGGATATGAATCATCAATACCATTAATTTCTCCTTTAACGGCTCGGAGCATTGAGTTATTGAATTGTGCACTTAGAATGTCTATCACCTTTTATTGATCAATTACAGATGCCCTGTAGGTTGTAGACTCCACTGAGTAGCCATGGAAAATATCCTATCTAGTCTTATCTACAAATGCCAAGATCCTCAAACAACTGAAAACATTTAATTGTTTGCTTTTATAGAATATTCTCTCCAAAAACTTTCATGTTATCCAGTGTTTGCTTATTTGGCCATTAACTCATTAGTGGTCTTCATGTATACAACCTAATCAAGGCTTGATCTTACTTGTTGCAAACTATTTTGACTACTCCAACCCTTTGGTATTTAGAAAGTCTTGATTAGCTTGATATTTCCCTTGTAGCTTTAATGAAGTTCTTGTTCTTCCTTTGTACAACTCCATTCTGACACGGAGCTCCTAGTGTTGAATATGTCTCAGAATATTCTTGATGTTACATATATTAATCAGAACTGCTTCTTGAATTCAGTCTCATTATCAGTTCATAAGATCATTTCTTTTACAGTTGCTTCCATCTTGATCTTCTGATAAGATCCATCACCATTTGTGATTTCTTGTCTTGAGAACGCACGAACAATAACTTTGTTTAATAAGAGTAGTCAACCACCATCAGTAAGGTATATCTTTACTTTGATGTGATGTTGTCTTTGACTTCTCTTCCTGACATGCCTCACACTTACCATCTTCTGAATTCCAGATGAGGCAGTCCTCTCACTAACCCCTTTTTGAAAAAGAGTTCCTTGAGTTGATGTTCATGGGTGAGAGCTTCTAATGCCATAGCTAAACTTTTTTCAGATGAAGTTTTACAGTAGAAACCATTGACTTCACCTTTTCAGGGATTGCAATCTAGCCATGAGCATATCCTTCCCTTACTCTACAAGATCAAGCTTCTCAACCTTCATGCTTCGGATGAGACACTAACCCTTCATTGAATTGACATTTTGTCCTTTGATGCAGAATTGTCTGATTAGAGGTTTTGTTCCTTGATTCTCTAGCAAGAAAGATGTTTCAATTATTATCAGTGACTCCAATGATTAGTTGTTATCAGTGATATCAATTATTGCATCCATGATGACATCCTTTTTTCTGCATAGCTTTCCCGTGATTAAAACCTTTGTTGTCATCTCCAAAGATTATTGATGGAATACCTTTTGTTAATCACATTTGATTGTGAGGCTCTTTCTTTGATCATATGCTTTGAGTATGAATTTCGAAGAATACATATGAATTAATTACCCTGTTATGTCCTGTACTCACAAATGGATTAACAGTTCTTGGTACCCAACTTATCCGTTTAGGTCCATATGGATTAGAGATTTTACTATAAACAAATATAACAACAGCTGCAACCTTATCATGCTAATTCTTATCTTAGACTGACCATTTTCTCCAATTTAATACCCTTGACAGATTTGTCTCTAGGCTAGGGGAAAATGGTTCCAACCTTACATAAGGAGGACTAACAGTCTTTACCCTATTGTAATCCTAAACATGCTTTCTATAATTGATGCAAATTCTAGGAGATGCATTCACGGCATAGAAATAATCAAAAATTTAAATAGGAATACATGGCATTCATTCAGAAACATTACACATAAGAATTAAGCAAAATAGGCATGATATGGAACAAACAGAATTAACAAATAAATCATTAATTCTATCTAGTCTAATCTCGTTGAAGAATCTCATCTAGCTATCTCAATCTAATTATAAACTAATACATCTTAACAAATAATTCAGATCAAATGAATAAATTACAATGTAATAGGATACAGAAGATAAGCATAAACAAAGGTCTTAAGTGCTGGAAAACATATATCTCACTAAAGCAATTAATCATATTCAACAAATATTCAAACACATATTTAAGATCATCTAGAGTAACATGCACAAGTTAAACATCAATCCAAGTTACCAGAATAATAATCTAGTGAACTAGTTCAGCATTATCTATGTGTGATGTTTTCATGCTTGTGCAAGTGTTAAACATTTAAACGCTAAGATCTTATCATGCATTGAATATTGAGAACAAAATATTGCAGTGGTTCAAAAAATTGAAACCTGAGATATGTGAGTTGGACCATCTTCAAAGATTGCTATAAAAGCAAGATATTCATGATTCTCGTCATCTGATCCATCCTAACTCTTTCCCGATGCACTATAAGTTTTGATTGGCTGCTTCCCTAAAAAAATATTCCACCTTTGTCACAGCTCTTCAATTGAATCCCTACTCATCCTTGTTTATCAAGCTTCTTATTTTGTTGTAGCAAAACCTCTGATAGTTACTTGACACATATATCTTGTCATAACTGTAGCTATCAAATCTTGTATCTGTCCCAATCTCAGTCTTGTAATCACCTCTTGAACTGAATCTGTAAAAATCTCTACTTCGGAATAGATAGGATTGATCCTTGGATATAGCTTCTGTATTCTATCTGAATCCAATGTGACCAAACTTCCCTGACATGTGAAACACTTCCCTGACGTCTAGTCCCTCAAGTACTTCTACCTAAGCTTCTTCTGATTCAGCTATGAGTAACTCTTACATTCTGTCTTGAGGTTCCAACTTTACTACCTGTGACTGAGATGTTTGTTTGTCCCCACTATTCTCTCTGACCTCCACAATTCCTTCATGTATGATCTCATTGATTCCCGGATAAATATAGCATTGGTACAAACCACTGTGTGACTGTATAATCTGGTATCATAGGGTTGTCTTAAAATCTCCGAGAAAAGTTGTACCCGTAGAAATTTCATTCATTTCCTGCATCCGAAAATCTAGTGGTATCCTATGGAGTAAGCCTTTGAGGAAGTTCCACAATTTTCGTCTATAGGTCTTGAAATCAGTTCCATTTGAGTAAGAAAACTATTTCCTATAATTTCTGTGTACGGGAATTTTCCGTCTGAATAGCACATAGTCTTCGTTTCCTTCGAAAGATTAAAATCCACTTTAAAAGCTCGGAGGAATCCTGAGTCTACCAGTCCGTTCAGTACCCTTAATTTAATATTTAGGAGATATTTAAATTTCCAATATTTTTAATTTTCTTAAAAAATAAATTAATCAAAGATAAATATTTATGTAAAATCTAATTTCCAAGAATTTTGAATTTTCTTAAAAATTAAATAAAATGTAAATTATTATCTAAGAAAAATTTAAACTTAAGAATTTTAAATTTTTATGGAAAAATAAATAAATCAGAAATAATTATTTTGGGGCTACAAAATTATGAACAAGTGTTTCTCTGGCGACTATAGGTTAATAGGAGCAAATTTAGCCAACTCCTATATGGCGACTACTGTGCTCCCATGTACAAGGGCTCTATGGCGACTACAGTGTTCCCTTAGCAGTCAACTGTTCTGTGGCGATCACAGTGTTTCCCTAGTGTGGGAAGCTCTATGGCGACCACATAGTGTAAATTACACCAGCTCCTCTGTGGCGACCACGGAGATTACCTAGAGCCAAAAGCTCTATGGCGACTCATGGAGCATGTTTCTTCTAACTCCCCTGTGGAGACCACAGTGGCTTCCTTGTACTTTGACAACCTCTATGGTGACTAGAGAGAAGATTCTGCCTTAGAGAACTTCTGCGTCTATGACGACTACTGCGTATCACCTGTACAAGTCGTCTATGGCGACTCCTAGATCCATCTAGGAGGAAAAGAAATTGCCTTGGGAGTAATCAAAGTGTCTAAAAATTGGAAGCTAAATAATCGAATCAAAAACTAATTAAATTATAAATTTTTATTCACTAAAATTTAAGTGGTAAATCAATTTAGTTAAATTTATAAGATAAATTTATTTAAATTAAGTTCATAAAATAAACTTAATTAAATTAAATTTATAAAACAAATTTGCTAAATCTAATTTATAAAATAAATTTATGTAAATGAAAAATTAATAAAATAAATTAATTTGAGGATCCTGATTTATATATCAATCAGTCAGCTCTGATTCCAATTGTTAGGTCCCGAATTATCGTAGAAGGGGGGCTTCAATACGATAATCACTAAATTAAAAATTATTTCGAATCTTTAGCGGATATAGATTTAGTGCTCGATTAGTGGTTCCGTGTGCTTGAGATGAATAGTGTTTGGAAATATAAAACGAGGAACACAAGATATTCGGGGAAGTATATATTCATATATAAATCCGAAAGGGGTGTTGCTACAATCCAGTAAATAAATTAACCGGTTACAATCCAAGAACAACAATATTCTTGATTCTACAAAGATCAACAAATTAAATCATATACAATGATCTAGATTTTGTTTGTCTACGAATTTAATTATCGGGTAACGATTATAATGCCACTATGAATATACAAGAATTAAATCAGACATTATAACGTTACTCCGGTGAGAAGTATAATGGATATACAATGCACCCGGAGCTTCTCTGTATTTTTTTTGCTGCTTATTTTATCTCCTCTCATCGGAAAAGAAGATAAAAACTCAGAACAATACAACTTATTCATTCTGCTTCAAAGTGTAGACTTTATATCTGTTGAAATACGTGGCCAATTGTTTACAACATAATTCAATTGATAACTCAATACTCAATAAAGTTGTGGCTGAGGTTTCTATGGAGACCAAGGTAATACAAGCTCTATGGCGACCAAGAGTGAATTTTGCCTTAGAAAAATTCAACTCAATATCTCTGTGGTGACTCAAGTGTATAGAGGGTAAATTTTGCCTTAGAAAAATTCATCATTTTTCTCTATGGTGACCAGAGGGGAATAGAGGGTGATTTTGCCTTATAAAAAAATCACTCCACTTCTTAGTGGTGATCAGAGGGGAGCAGAGGATGTTTTTACCTTAGAAAAAATTCACTCTACTTCTCTATGGCGACCAGAGGGGAGTAGAGGGTATTTTTGCCTTAGAAAAAATTCACTCCACTTCTCTATGGAGACCAGAGGTGAACATAGGGTGTTTTTGCCTTAGAAAAAATTCACTCCACTTCTCTATGGCGACCGGAGGGGAGCAGAGGGTGTTTTTGCCTTAGAAAAAATTCACTCCACTTCTCTATGACGACCAGAGGGGAGCAGAGGGTGTTTTTACCTTAGAAAAAATTCACTCCACTTCTCTGTGTATCACACTAAGTCAAGATCAGTTCCTGTACTGAAATATTGAACCGTACTTTCAAGATATTGCTTCTGAAGACCAATATACTAATCAGGATGACTCGTACTACAAGGTAGTGATCATCTTGACTTAGTTTCCGTAGAGCATTGCATTCCCTGAGCTGTCCTATCTTCAAGTCTTCTCTCTTGAGTCTTTGTCTGAATCATAAAACCTATATTATCTGATACGAATCCTCACTTAACAATCCTTCTAATGATAATAGTCAGATTCCTTTCATGAAACGCTGACGCCTAGTGCAACTGGTCTGGTTCACAGACGATTAGCTCCGATTCAGGTCTTCGTATTATAACCTTGATTACATTTTTAAGCTTGCAACAACTTTACTGCTTCGAACACTGACTGTCAATAAACAACTGTACTTTCACTAGAATCCTTTCTAGTACTGTAGACAACATCTTCATTGCTACTACAATCTTGAATACTTCATTCATTGTTCTTCACCGACGCTTGAGCATATAAATGAACTTCTATAAGTGAGTATAGCTTCAAGACTGCAATTGTCTTCTTTAACCTCTGTCTATACCATGTCTTCAATTCTTCATATTCCTATGCTTTGAACACTGTCTATCTTCAATCAATGCTGATACATTGAAATCTTCTGGTAGCACTTGTACACTGAATCTTCATCATTTCTGAAACCCTGAAAGTCTTTAACCTTTATTCTTCACTGAGGCATGATCATATTAATGAACTTCTTTCAGTGACCTGTAAATAGACTTCAAGCTTTCTTCTAATCTTTTGATTCTTTGTATTTTCCTTGTCTTCATTTCTTCTGATTTCTTGTGTAGTCATAGTATTATTATTAACCTGTCATGTTCTAGTGTTGTTCTCGTGTTGAGTTATCACATAACTGTTCATACAATTACGCAGTCTCACCATCAGCGGCAATCAAAGCCATGCAAGGCCATAACAGTCACTTGTTAGAAGAACCCTCCTCTTTCTCACCATTCCCCGCTCCCTGACCTTCTTTCTCCTCCTCCTTCTCTTCCTCATTCGAACTAGCCTCGGAGGAGGAGTTGTTGCGCCTTGCAACCGGCTCCCTGATCTTCCCGTAAAGGACTGCTTTGGAGTTGGGACTGCCCGAAGGGGCCTTGCCCTTGGAACCGGAACCCCCGTGGATGGAACTGGATTGAGACCGCATGCGGGGAGTCTCGAGCACAGACCCAGAAGCCTGCCCGGATAGGGCCATAACAGGCAACTCCCCGAGGCAAGAGAGGAGGCTCGGGTCTACCACGTCCGGATACATGCCATGAACATCTTTGACTCCTCTCTTCCAACCCAAATCTAGTTTACAGGGCGCATCTCATCATCGTGTGCATCCATCATCTTAGTAAACGATGAAGATCTATGGTATGAGTCCACAAGCTCTCTCCACTCCTTCTTCCTTTTCTCCCCCACCTTAAAGAACTTCCTCTCCAAGGCAGCAATCTTTCCCTCCGCTTTATAAACTTTGGACTCCCACTCATCCAAAGATATCTTCATTTTGTTCATTGAGGACTACAGCGCCGCAGAGTCACTTCTTATCTTTATGCTTTGAGTGGAGGACGCGGGAAAGTAAGCATTGGCCTGATAAGGATAACATAAAATGGAGTTGTAAAAAAGTTTAAGTAAGAAGGGCTGAGTCCCCAAACACAAGACTTGGCCAACCTGCATGAAATAGGGCCTTTTGGCCAAGAAGAACCCTCTGCAGGGGTGGTTCCTATGAAATCTTTTAAGTCCTAAAATAAGTGCACTTAAATGAAAGTTTATGCAAGTTATAATGTACTTGATACAAGGCTTGTGCCCCCAACATCTCGGCTTTAAGAAGTTTCTCGCCAGATGAGACAAACAGAAGGTCGGGAGGAGTAATACAATTCTTCGACCACTCGAGGGCTAGGCCCGGACTGCTGAGCACCGAATTATTGGTGAAGATACCCCTAGAAGGTTCCCAAGGAATTCCTGCACTCCCGTCAAAGTCTTTGGTTTTCTTCTGACCAGATCCAGATGCTTCAAGGAAAGCAGGAATCTTAGAGTCACAGTTTTCCTGCTTGGCTGCGTCCCGAGCCATTCTTCCCGTGACCACATCGCTCTTCTTGGCCACAGCATCAAGAGCCTCAGCAGCTGAAGCAAGATAAAAAGAAGGCAGATATAAGAATAAACTTGTACAAAGTTGAAGAAGAATAAAAATAAATACCCTCTTTAGAAAGGCTGCTAATGCCAGCCTCGGCAAGCTTAGATTTCGTAATGAACTCCCAGAAAGGAGTTCTCCTATCATCATCAATAAGGAGGTCACGAGCATGAAGCTCAGAATCCAAAAGGTGGAGGATGTATTGAGAATTGTCAACCGGACTACTGAATTCACGCCTGAAGTACACCCCCCAGTCTTCATCCCCTCATTCTAAGACCACAAACTTCTTATTCTAATTGTGGTTTGAGTCATGAAGAGAACTCGTGTTCAGCATGTGAGGAACATGAGATCTGTGTTGTAACACAATCCAACCGGGTCTATTCAGAAGAAAAGCTTTCATCATGAAGATGCTTCAGAACATCGTTACGCTCAATGGGATGCCCAAGTCGTGGCACCTCACTATGAAGAAAATGATAAAAGCCCGCCTGTTGGGGTAGAGCTGACACGGATGAATCTTGAGCTCAGCTAGGAGCCTCGAGATGAAGGGGTGCAGAGGGAACCTTAGCCCAGACTTCAGGGCTGCTTTATATACAAATAGCCTTCGCGGACTAAGATTGCAAGCCCACTCGCTAGGCTTAGCCTTGCGAATCTTTAAACATTCTAAACAAGAGTAGCTCGAGCGGATCTCTTCAACATCCTTATCACGAAGTATACTCTTATGATGGAAGGCATCAAAATGGACAGTACTTGGGTACTCGTCTGCCCTTTCATCCAACATGCTCTTCTGATTATTAGAACAACGATTAATAGAGAAAGGTGAAACAAGAGCTATACCTTGCAGAGAGCGAAGCGTAGCCCTCTTGTTCATAGCCTCCTTTATGGAGAAGGAAGATCTGCTAAGACCTTGACCTTGAGACATCCTTGAGAAGCTTGATAGTTTGGGAGCTTGTGAAAGGCTTTAGAGAATTTGAGAAGTTGAGAAATGATGGTGGAGAAAAATGATCAAAAAATTAGAGAGGGCGACATAATAAATGAAGAAAGTGATGCAGAACATCGATTATCGTATCAGTCCTCCGAGAAAAGCCTGGCTGGAGCTAAACGTAAATCATTAGTCTTAGCTAAGGGTTGATTACGTTAATCACCATGATTAGAAAAGCTTATTCAGATTAAAACAAGATTAGCTTTTCAGCCGAACAAATTTCGGGAAGACCAGAGTGCTCGCGAGTACGAGAACAGAACATTCTCCTCATGACGGATCACGCTACCCTAAAGGAGACCCCATAGGTCTACTAAGAGCAAACCTGGATGACCTGGCCACAAATGAGGCCTTAAAGCCGACCAAGAGTCTCTACAGGAGAGCCCGGAGGGCCCCCAGGTCTACTAAGAGCAGACCTGGCCTTGCCAACAAAATGAGGCCTTATGGCCGACCAGGAGCCTCTATAGAAGATCCCTGAGCCCTTCCGAAGTTATTCTGGTAGCCCTCCCATGAAATTCTTTACAAATGTTTAAAAAGGGTTGACCTCCAACGGAAACAAGTTTTGTGAAGACTAGGACATCCATGAGAACGGGTTCCATAAAGATCAGAGCGTCAGTGATAACAAGTTCCGCGAAGACCAGAGGGTTCACGAAAATAAGTTTCGTGAAGAGTAAAGCGTTCACCATAGCAAGTTCAGAGAACTTTTCCTCCGGGCCGACCAGACCACCCTGTGAGTGGCCCCAATGTCCATTAAGACTAGACCTGGCCGACCAGCCAACAAAATGAGGCCTTATGACCGACCAAGCGCCTCTGTAGGAGAGCCCTGAGGCCTTCTAAAGTTGTTCCGGAGACCCTCCTTTGAAGTCTTTTGGAAATTTCTTGGAAAGGATAACTTTCAGCGGAAATAAATTTGTGAAGACTAGAACGTCTATAGAACGAGTTCGTTGGAGTATAGAACATTCTATAAAGCAAGTTTCAACAAGTTAAATGGAGTATAGGACTTCCTATAGAACAAGTTCGATAGAGCACATAACGTTCAGTAACACGTTCGATTGAATGAATACAGAATATTCGCCAAAACAAGGGTAGCAGAACCACAAGAGACTCTAAGATCACCATGAGATTAACTCCACGAATAACCAAGAGCAAGAAGAGCCTAGTAGAATACACAAAGAGCTTGCGTCCGGATAGAAGGTTTTGCAACCAAAAAATGTGGAGGAGACACCCCCGGTCAGCAGGGAACAGGAGCTCCTGCCCCTGGCCGACCAGCCCCCATAAAGGGCCTTTTGGCCGAGCAGGGCTTCCCGCAGGTTGCCTTGCAGGAGGTCCTGCAGAGTCCCGGCAACCTCTGTAACTTCTGAGAAATTACGCTTGTATTATATAGTATTAATGATAAATTATGTGTTTCAATATGTCATTTCTGTGTAATTAGCTATAAAACCTTAACTGCTACGTGCTATGTGTATTCTGTATTGTCCGGATATTTTCAGGGTATTTTTCGGATGTTTTATTTCATATTTACAGCCTTCATATAAAAAGTTATACGACCTGAACTGTGATTTTATAGCTAATATTTCAAATAAAATAATTGGCCTTATTCTTCATAAAATGGCTTGTACCATTGTGTTATTCTGAACATCTAGATATTTTATAAATTTTCTCATTTCACAAAAAATGACTTTTTCGGGCTCCATTGGATGTTAAAAACCCCACAAAAATCACATTTTTATTTTTATAAAATTATAGGACTTTCATTTATACCATTTCTTTTCATTTTTTGAATTAGTCACAATATTTAGGAATTTTTGGCATATATATTGTATATATAAAATATTTAAAAATTAAATTTTAATACTAAAAAATTATGAAATTAGGGGCCAATTAATTTTAAAAGATGTATAATTATGGCCTTAATTTTAATTAGGACTATTAATTTTACTACTATAAATAGCCTAATTTTTATTTAATTATTATTAATTAATTATCAAAAATTAGAAAATAATTAAAATTCTCTAAAATTCGGGTCGGGTTCGTCAGGGTCGGGTCGAACAATCAAACCGTGATTTCAAGCTGATTTCTGCATCAACTCGTGTGATTCAAGTACCCAAATCGAAAGTTTTGATCTGTTCTTTCTATTTCTATCATCAATTTCATATTTTAATCTGTTGTTTTTTATTTTCGAATTATAGAGTTCATACCCGATTTGGGTCTTTTTGATTCTAGGGTTATTAGGATGATTTGTTGATTGATATAGTTTTACCTGATGATTTACAGTCGATTCATGGTATTTAATTGAACAAACAATTCCTTGACAGTGATATTCGATTTCTATGGTTTATGCTTAATTTTCAATTAGTCGTTTTTGATTTTACAGAGTGCTGAGGTTATTTAGAGGTTAGGGGTTTAATTATACGTGTTATAAGCTTTAATTTAAGCTATAGAACGTGAAGTTTCATGTATGATTCAGTGATTTCGAAGTTTGGCCGGAAAAAATTTGGGTTTTGGCCGGAGATGAAGTTCCAGGGATGATTTTGTGTTGTTGTGGCCGGTTTTGAATTGCTGGTGTGTGATTTGGAATGAAAACCCCTCAAAAATAACACCAACGGTGCTGATTTGAGGCTGAGCAGAGCATTGCCGGACTCCGGGAACTCACCGGAATCTGGAAAAATTCGGGCGTGTTCTTCGTGACCCGACCTGTTCTTCCCCAACCCGTTTTCAACCCGTTTTTAACCCACCTTTGATCCAATTTTGTCAGAGTTTGATTTATGACAAATGTTTCTGGAATTTTATTTTTATTTTTATTAATTATAAAATCAATTTTTATTTATTTTATAAATTGATTAATTAATTATTTAAGTAATTGATTTATAATATAAATAATTCTGAAATATTTTCTAAAAAATAGATTTAATTATTTCCTTAATTATCTATTATTTATTTATTATTTATTAACTATTTAAAATTATTATTTATTTTGATGATTAATCAAATAATTTTTAATAAATCATAATAAATTCATTTTAATTCCAAAAATTATGGAAAAATCATTTTTAATTTTGATTTTTCCCAAATAATTATTTAAAAATATATTTAGGGTTTAATAATTAATAATAATTATTTTTATTGAATAATAAATTGAATTATCTGTAATTATCGGATAATAAATGAACTATTTATCCGATTCGAGCGAAACGAAAGCCCTTTTGACTTAGAAAAATGATCTGTTTGCATTAAAAATAGTTTTAAATCTTAATTTCTTTTAGATACTAGTTAAATTTTGATATTTATTTAATTATAAGCCTTATTTCTTATAGAGACGAGTCCGATAAATTCCGAAAAATAGGAAACGAGTCGGATAATGATTAGTTAAGTAAATAGCGAGTTGATTTCGATTCTAAAAATTATTTTAAACCTAGAATGGTTATGTGACTTATGTGCTTATATGTATTACGTGGTTAATTGAGTCTTATATGTTAGGACTTGATAGACGGGTTAGTAATACGCGTATGGGTAGACGATAAGGGCTATGTGAAGTCGGTTTGAGACGTGATGGAGACACCAGATGACTAAATAATCTATTTCTTTTATAGAAGCAAAGTCAACAAGGCGATTCGAGCCAGTGATAGACAACGGTGAAGTACTTGGAGTAGATCGCGCAAAAGGCAATTTTTCCCCTATTCTAATTTCAGAATAGTGAAGCTACTTCAGATTCGTATCGCACTTGCACACTTTTGATTCATGTTCATGATTCACTGATATACAATTGTTATTCCTTAGTTCATATTTCATTTCGATTCATGATATCTCCTAATTCATTGAATCCTCTATTCATATTCCAATAATTATACACATATATTGATATATTCCGGTATTGGAATATATCAAAGCATACTGATTATTCTGGTTGCTCCTCTATGGACTGGGTAGTGACAATTGGATTAAGTATACACTTGATCCTAAGGACCGGGACATAACCGGATCCTTGAGTTGGGCCGTGGAGCCTGGGTACCCGAATGGATCTATATAGTGAGATATAGCTCTGCACTATATCCTGGCTGATCAGCAGGATATAGGTGCGAACTTGTGTCCAGTTTAGTTCATTTGTATTTGCCAATAATGGCCTTCGTTCTTTTCTTGCGAGGTTATGTCTTTGCAGACGGAATCAAGTTACCGGTTCATTTAACTTACTATAACACTGTTAATATATTGTGGACTTGTTGAGAAACTTATGGCTCGCCCCTTTTCTTGTTGTTATTCGCCTTATTGTTTTCAGTTAAGAAGGAAAGTGAAACCCATCAGGACTCGAGTGGTAAAGAAGCGAGTCAAGCCACGGGACCCTCTCATACCAAAGGTGTTGATCCCAATTCAGGAAGAAAGCTTTGAGTTGCCTGATCAGGTGTAGTGTAGATAGTTAATGAGTGTGTTTGAATAAATGAGAAAAGTAGTTTAAAACTTGTTAGACAATGGCTTGTAATAAAGAGAATTTGTGAGAGTTTAAATTTGGTTTGTAATAAAGTAGATAGTGGTTCTTGTTTTCATACTTCAACCTAAAAAGATCTTAGTTAGTGTAGAAAGGGGTTATATATATCTGTTTAATTATCATGCAGGCTGATCAGGTTTGGAGATTAGCTAGTAACCCACAGACTTATACCCCGGGTCTGGAGGGCGTTACAGGTTGGCATCAGAGTTGTAGGTTAGGTCCTTGAAAATAAGAACGTTAGGATTAAGATAAGATAGGGAGATCGCATAAGATAGGAATAGTAAGATAGGAAGAGTAGCATTAGGATTTAGATAAGTCTAGATTAGGAAGGTATAAGTTTTAGGATTGCTAAGTGACCCTTTCTCTTTTATTGTTGTATTATCAAATGACATCGTCAGCATCTTCCGATAGGACTGTTACTGGGCCAGTTGCACCAGTTATGCCGCCAGTGTCTGCTGAGATACCAGTTCAGGTGCCCCCAGCACAGATATTTCCACCGCTTCTACCACCAGCACCATTGCCACAGGAGCCAGCACCCCCAGCTCCAGAGATGTTACCAGATCCCATGGAGATGTTTGATCCATTAGAGTTCTTTGAGCCGATGCTTCCACCTCCACTTCCGGTAGAGTATCAGTTCATCCCAGAGATTGAATCGTAGTTTCCACCAGTAGTATTACCTCCTTTGTAGGTGTATGCTCCAGAGCCAGAGGTATTTCAAATGGTCCCAGTCGAGGGGATGGATGAGCATGATGTGGGATTACAGTTGGGATTACCACAGCAGGGCATAGAAGGGATACCGAGAGTTCTATTATAGGAGTCTGTGGGATATGTTGCAGCACCATACATGGTTCCATATCATGAGTATAGTGCTGTGAGAGAGGATGTTGAGTATTGGAGGTCACAGTATAGAGAGATTATGGGTTTGTTTGATCAGAGGGATCGAGGACCGTTAGCTGCACTTCAGCCAGATTACATGATGAGGCAGAGGCTTCAGTCGACAGTGATGAGTGCTACTTTTGAGTTAGATGCTTTGATGCATGATGGACCGCACTCCTATGCATGATGGACCACACTCCTCCAGGATAAGTTGAGGCGCATTCCGCCAGGGTTTTGAGAGTTGACAGCAGGACATTAGTTGTATAATATATGTGACATATGTAGATAGATGCAACTTAGTATAGTGTGGTTATTTATGTATATGTGTAGTATCTAGTTTGACTTGTAGTAGTAGTAGTAGTAGCCATGACAGATATGACCGAGACTTTTGTATCAAGCACTTACACCTGAGGCTGGTGTCATATTGTTATTCCCAGTGGACTAACAATGAGATTTACAGAAGGGGGGTTGAATGTAAATCTCAAAACTTTTTCAAGTTTTGAGCAGTTTCTAAGGCTAAGTGTTTTAATGAACAAGTGTGTGTGAATTGCTTGAAGCTAATACAGACAGATATATATTCAAACACAAATGTAAAGAACACAAAGAACTTAAAAACTTTTCTGGTGGATTTGTTGTTCCACCAGAGATGTGTTATTTCAGAAAATCTGTGATTCAAAGAATTAAATCACAGTTGCGTCCTAGTACAAACTAGATGATTTTCTCTCTGGATTTTTCTAAACAGCTCTGGAAAATTCACTATCTAATTACTAGCTGCTACTTGGTTTATATATCACCAAGTTTACAAGTGAAGACAAAATTGTAAAATACAATTAAAAGATTCTTCACATGCTTCTTCTTCATTTCTCTATCCAATGCAATTTAGGTTTAGTTGTGAATCTTTGAATACTTCCTTGTTTGCACCAGAATGGAAATGCTGCTTTTTCCTGATTCCTCCAAAAGGCTACCACATTCAAGTTTATCTTTGTCAACCCATGTGCCTCTGTCAGCTTATGAATTGTCACTATCAACTGTTATTGAACTCAACATCCGTTGAAGCTTTCATCCGTTGATGGCTTTATCCGTTGAAGCTTTATCCGTTGAAGCTTTATCCGTTGATGCATTAGCAGTTGAAGCTTTATCCGTTGATGCACTCATCCGTTGATGGATGTTATCCGTTGAAGCTTTAGAGACATCCGTTGAAGCTTTGTTTCTCATCCGTTGAAGGCCTTTAATATCAGTTGATACTACTTCACTTATACAAAATTACAAGGCATGAAATATTTACAATTAGCCCTCCTATTTGCATATCCACTAGTAGTCAACATGACTCATAATTTCCCACAACAACTAAGAATTACAACTTAAATACAGAGAATAAAATGTGCTACAATACTAAACTTATTTCTAAGTAAAGCTACTCCTTCAACGGATAGCCAAAATGGTCTTATCCGTTGAGGCTACAAACACTAGATTTCTACTTAAGTGTTTTGTTTAACTTATCATCAAACTAATACACATATTCCTAACAATCTCCCCCTATTTATGTCTACTAGAACTATAGGCATAAATTTGGGTTTAACTTGATGATAACAAAATACTTAACAAACATATGAACTGAAATAAAGTAGAAATTCAAAAGTGCTGCAAAAGTGTGTATACTGAGATAGAATTGAAGAATTACATTGTTTCCAAGGGTGCTCCTTTAGCCTGAGCAGATTAATTTCTTTTCCTTTGATCCCTTGTTTTCTTCCCTAGCCTCCTGTCATTCTCCTCTATTTGGAGTTGGAGTTGTCTGTAGAATTCAGCTTCATCTTCTTCATTGATGTCCAACTTAGATTGCATATCCTTGAGAGTTTTATTACTGGCAATCTTGAGCTGATCTTCAAGTCTTAAAAATCTTCTGACTCCTTTATTGTCTCTAAACTCCATCAACCAATGAGGTGATTTATGAACTGTAATTCCTCGCTCTGGGATAAGTAATGTTCTAGGCAAGGCATTGGGCTCCCACCAAGTTTTCCTTATGCTGGCAATCTTGTTGAGAATCTCAGTTTTGGCAGTCCTGGTAAAGCCAGAATCCCTTTTTATAGCTGAGTAGACTCTAACCAAGGTAGAATAGCCTTCATTCAGAATTCTGTAAAGAGGCCAAGTTCTTTCTGAAGGAATTTACGGATGAGCGGAAGCGTGAAATAACAATTTATTCCGTAAAAACCATATACCGCACATATAGAAAAACGTATAAAAGGGAAAAACTGATGAATCGAAACCATACCTCGTGAATCGAAGCTTTATAAAATTGGAGTGCTAGCAGTTGTTCCTCAGTGTGTGAAGCACTCTACCGGTATCCACCAAGAACGATCCTCTTTGATGAACCTTTTTATAAAACTGAGCTTTTATAAAAATGAAGTTTTTGGGAGAGAGAGAGAAGAAGAAGATGGAGGCTAGGGTTTTCATAAAACCAAAATTGTGTAAATAGAATGAGCCATCTCATTCTATTTATAGGGCTCTCCTAGGGTTTTATAATATATCTTTATATATATTAACCCCCACATTTTATCTTCATAAAATGCTTTAATAATAATTAAAACTATTTTAATCATTATTTCTTTTTCTTAACTATTTAGAAAATAATTCTCTCTCTCATTATTTCATCAAAGAAAATATTCTTTTATGGTGTGACCCTGTAGGTTCAATATTATGTCGGTAGTAGAAATAAATAATAATAAACTTTTATTAATTATTTACATGAATACTAAAATTCACTAAATATAATTAACTGATTATTTATATTTATTCTACATCGTGAGTGATGCTTCTCAACATATCGCGACTATCCGGATAATATGAATTCACTGCTTAGAATATCAAGAACCTGTCAGTCACTAGTTACCGTACAATGAATTCCTTCTACCCTTATAATATCCCGAATAAATACAAGGCATGGATCTTGTGTCAGGCCTATCAAATTTAATCATATGATTTCTTATTCATAATGCAAAGTTCATATTAATGCAAATTAGAAACTCCTTTCTAATTTCATACACTCTGGCCAGAGATTCCAGAACTCGCATATTAAGAATAACATAGGATATTCTCTTCCTATACTGGAAGGGGTAGATCCTCTATTGACGTTAACTATCTCTATACATAAATCCCTATGCCCGGAATAGACCTAATGGATGTCCTTGAGACTAAGGACTAAACCAAAGCACAGTTCATTATATATAAGATACATTTAACGATCTCAAGTCTAAGGACACTTGTACAACTATCACTCAGTGAATAACTATTGACACGTGAGTAATCTCTATTAGTTGTTCAACTTATCGAGTCATGTTCAGTGAACTTATTCCCTAATAAGCACCTACATACTAGCTATAGTGTCACCACATAAATGCCTATGAGAACAGACATTCTCCTGAAGGGAGCAAGCATAGTATGTACCAATCTTTGCGGATCCACTAACATCTGATTAGTAATCCTATGATCAGGAACTGTTTAAGTCCAGAGTTATCATCTTCTAGATCTCACTATTATAATCTCATTATAACTCTAGAAGCTTTACTCTAAACTATGGAACATCTTATTTAATACACTTTAAATAGATAAAGCCCATATAAATATAACAAGTCTTTTATTAATTCAAAATGAAATCAAATAGGAATACAAGAAAGTTCTTCCTAACTCATCATACATGATTGGATTTAGGACAAACACTTTTAATCTCCCACTTGAACTAAAGCCAATCACCCTAGTATCTAATACCCATCTTCTCTTTATGACGATCAAAGTGAATCTGAGACAATGACTTTGTGAGTGGGTCTGCTACGTTGTTATGTGTGTCAACTCTCTCAATCTTGACATCTCCTCTTTTAATAATTTCCCTAATCAAATGAAAGCGTCGCAAAACATGTTTGGAATTTTTATGAGACCTAGGTTCCTTGGCTTGTGCTATTGCTGCGTTGTTATCACAATACAACACAATAGGCTCCTCAATGCTAGGAACAACTCCCAACTCAGAAACAAATTTCCTCATCCAAACGGCTTCTTTTGCAGCCTCACTTGCAGCTATATATTCTGCTTCCGCTGTGGAGTCGGCCGTTGTAGACTGTTTGGAACTCTTCCAACTAATCGCACCACAGTTCAGAGTAAACAAGTACCCTGACATGGATTTGCTATCATCACTTTCTGATTGAAAACTAGAGTCAGTATAACCCTCTATTTTCAACTCAGATCCGCCACCAAAAACAAGAAAAATATCCTTAGTCCTTCGCAAGTACTTAAGGATGTTCTTCACTATTTTACAGTGGTCTTCACCTGGATTGGACTGATATCTGCTCGTCACACTGATTGAATAAGGAACATCAGGCCTAGTACATAACATCGCGTACATGATAGATCCTATTGCTGAAGCATAAGGAATCTTACTCATACGCTCTCTTTCCTCAGGTGTCTTAGGACACATCTTTTCGGAAAGGGACACTCCATGGCTCATCGGTATGAGACCTCTTTTGGAGTTTTCCATGTTAAACCTTTTAAGCACTTTCTGGATGTATGTACCCTGGGTAAGACCTATCATTCTTTTAGATCTATCTCTATAGATCTTCATACCGAGAATGTAGGATGCTTCTCCCAAGTCCTTCATAGTGAAGTTCTTCGATAGCCATACTTTGACTGATTATAACATCGGTATATCATTTCCTATAAGAAGTATGTCATCCACATACAATACAAGAAATATTACCGTGCTCCCACTAACCTTCTTGTAGACACATGGTTCATCTATGTTTTTGATAAAACTAAACTCTTTGATTGTCTCATCAAAACGGATGTTCCATCTACGAGAAGCTTGCTTTAAACCATATATGGTTCGCAGCAGCTTACACACTAGGTGTTCATTTCCCTTAGAAAGAAAACCCTCTGGCTGTGTCATATACACTTCCTCTTCAAGTTTCCCATTGAGGAAGGCCGTTTTCACGTCCATTTTCCAGATCTCATAGTCGTAGTAAGCAGCAATCGCAAGCAAAATCCAAATTGATTTTAACAGGGCTACAGGCGAAAAAGTTTCATCAAAGTCAATCCCTTGTCTTTGTCTGAATCCTTTTGCCACGAGCCTGGCCTTATAGGTCTCCACTTGGCCATCTGCTCCAATCTTTCTTTTGTATACCCATTTGCACTCAATAGGCTTCACACCCTCAGGTGCTTCAACCAAAGTCCATACTTGGTTGGTATACATAGATTCCATTTCAGATTTCATGGCACTTTGCCATTTCTCTGAGTCAAACTACTCATAGCCTCATTATAGGTCATAGGGTCGTCATCATCAATGATTGACAACTCATTGTCATTCTCAATGATAAGGCCATAATACCTCTCAGGTTGGCGAGACACTCTCACTGACCTACGAATGGGCTGTTCCACAGAAGGTTGTTCAGTCTGAGCAGGTGTTTCCACTTGATTCGTAGTAGTTTGTGCTTCTTGAACTTCATCAAGTTCAATTTTGCTCCCACTGTTTCCTTCAAGGATAAACTGCTTTTCCAAGAAGGTAGCATGTCTGGAGACAAACACCCTATGATCGGTGTAAAAGTAATACCCTAAAGTCTCTTTAGGATATCCCACAAAACTACATTTTACGGATCGAGATTCCAGCTTATCAGGGTCAACTTTCTTGACATAAGCTGGACATCCCCAAATCTTAACATGTTTAAGACTCGGTTTCCTTTCTTTCCATATCTCATATGGAGTTTTGGGGACAGATTTGGAAGGCACCTTATTCAGTAAATATGCTGAGGTTTCCAATGCATAACCTCACAGGAATACTGGAAGATTCGCATAGCTCATCATGGACCGAACCATGTCTAATAAAGTTCGATTTCTCCTTTCAGATACCCCATTCAACTGTGGAGTATATGGAGGAGTCCACTGGGAGACTATACCATTTTCTTTGAGATAATCTAGAAACTCTCCATTCAAGTATTCACCACCTCGATCTGATGGAAGAGTTATAATACTATGTTTAGTTTGTTTCTCCACTTCATGCTTATATTCTTTGAACTTTTCAAAGGCTTCAGACTTGTGTTTCATCAAATACACATATCCGAATCTAGATCGATCATCTATGAAAGTAATGAAGTATGAAAATCCACCCATGGCTTGCGTAGATATTGGTCCACATACATCTGTGTGTACCAATCCTAGCAAATCTGCAGCCCTCTCTCCATGTCCACTAAATGGAGATTTGGTCATTTTACCCAATAGACAAGACTCGCATGTAGGATATGATTCAAAATTAAAGGGGTCAAGTAACCCTTCCTTATGCAATGTCCGCAGTCTATTTTCACTAATATGACCAAGTCTGCAGTGCCACAAAAAAGTGATATTTTCATCATCCCTTTTTCTTTTATTAGTATGTTCAATTTGTAGTAAATCATCCTATACGTCACATATATACAAACCATTATTTAAAATACCACTTCCATAAAGAACGTTATCTCTAAGAATTGAACATTTATTATTCTGAATAATAAACGAAAATCCATCCAAGTCTAACATGGGAATAGAAATAATATTCCTCACAATCGAAGGAACAAAATAACAATTATTTAAAACAATGGTCTTGCCCGTAGGCATATGTAAATGAAATGATCCTACAGCTTCAGCAGCAACTCTTGCTCCATTTCCCATCCGTAGAATCACCTCCTCTTCCTCAAGAGTCCTACTTCTCCTTAGTCCCTGCAACAAATTGCAAATATGAGAACCACAGGCGGTATCTAATACCCAAGTACAAATTTGATTTAATGACATATTCACTTCAATCATGAACATACCTGAAGCAGAAGTGGTGGTCTCACTACCCTTCTTCTTCTTCAATTCTGCAAGGTAAACCTTGCAGTTCCTCTTCCAGTGCCCCACCTTGTTACAGTGAAATCAAACAGCTTTGCTCTTGGGGTCTTCAGCTTTTGGTGGAACAGGCTTTTTCTCACCTACTTTCTTCTTCTTGGAAGGGTGCTTCTTCCTTTGCTTAGGATTGGAACCTTCACCAATTAGAAGAACAGAGCTCTTCTTAGGGGGAAATTCGATTCTGCAGTCTTCAATATGTTGTGGAGTTCAGCCAGGCTGACATCCAGCTTATTCATGTGAAAGTTCACAACAAACTGCGAAAATGAACCCGGAAGTGATTGCAAGACCAAATCTTGGCTCAGCTCCCCATCCATGGCAAAACCAAGTTGTCCAAGATGTTCAATCAAATTGATCATCTTAAGTACATGCTCAATCACGGATGATCCCTCAGACATTCTACAACCGAACAGCTCCTTCGATATCTCATATCGAGCTGTCCTCCCTGCCACATCATACAACTCTTGTAGATGCATAAGGATAGTGTGAGCATCCATATGTGCATGCTGCTTCTGTAGCTCAATGTTCATGGAAGCCAGCATGATGCATTGAGCAACATTTGCATCATCTATCCACTTACGATACACAACATGTTCATCATTATGTGCATCGTTAGCAGGTTCAGTAGGCTTAGGTGAGTCAAGCACATATTCTAGCTTCTCCACCCTGAGAACAATTCTCAAGTTTCAAAGCCAGTCAGCAAAATTAGGACCAGTCAACTTGTGAGCATCTAGTATACTCCGGAGTGATAGTGCAGAAGACATAACGTATATAGTAAATCTGTAAATGATGAACACATAACAACACTTAGCAAATATTCAATTTTATTTCTAAACACTATATGAATCGGGTCTTTATTCATAAGTGGCTCCCACTAGTTTATCTAATTTATACACCCCCTAAGTGAAAATTAGGCATTCATAATGCTAGTGGGAATAGGGATCCTACATTCCATTACACAACCTCGGCTGTAGCACGAAACGTCATGTGATGTTCAATAGGCAGACAACTCTTGTCAATTACATCTTATGATATTCCCTAATATAATTTTAGCCTCTTGAATAATTGAGTCACGGCTGTAGCACGACAAACTCAATATTCTAAGTCAAGTCTAACCCAACATTTCGTACAATTGAATCAGTCTCCAACGGCCCACGGCTGTAGCACGTAACGACCTTTAGATTCTAATTCAATGTACACATCTCTATGTAATAGACAAGTATTTCTTATTTCGAAATCAAAGCCCTCGGCTGTAGAACGAAATGACAATGATTTAAAAATAAGAACCACTTTCTATCATGTTGGAAGGCTATGACCGACACAAGCCCGTTGTGTCATTGGCCAATTACTACTTGATATTATTTAATTTTAAAGGGATTATATTACGTTACAATCATAATCATATTATAAAGAGATTCTTCCTTTTAAATTAAATATTTCAAATCAATAATCGATAATCAGATGATTCCCAGATCGGGTGGAGCATTGTCAAGAGGCGTCACTTAATAACCCTTTCTTACAGATAGAAATCTGTTATTGACAGAATCATCCTTTCTCTCAAAATTGAAAATTCATATTTAATTTCGTGTTTCATAAACACAAGAATCTCATGATTGTATTCATAATATTATTGTCAAGGCAAGAAACGATTCCTATTCTAGATTTTCTAGAGCACGCCTTATATTTATTTAAGTTCACCTAAATCTATCATCGCATGGTAAACACAGGCATATATCTCATATATAAAAATAAATAAACAAGTAAGCATGCAAGTAATATCATGTCACACATTGATATAATGATGTATGGATTTATTATAGTATTTAAAAGAAATTAAAACAATTAAAACATGCTTTAAAACACTTTCGGGAATATAAACAGTTCAAAACTTTTATATAAAAAATATTTGACCACTCCATTAGATCCGTCTCGGAAAAACGAATCCAACGATATATTGCACGCCCATAACGGAGTTACGAAACTCCCAAAAATCAAATTTAAAAAAGACAGATGGGCTATAACGCATTACAGTAATGCGTTACAAGGTCTATAACGCATTCACGTAATGTGTTACAACACTGTTGAGCCATTTACATGTGTAACGCATTCCGTAAATGCGCAACAGTGTGTAACGCATTCACGGAATGCGCAACACACACCCACCCCGCGTGCGCCGCACGCGCCTGCAGCAGCCGACAGCAGTTTACTTTTTTTTTTTTTTGTTTCTTCTTCTCCTGCCGTTTCCTTTTGTTGCTGTTACAATTAGGATATGTAACCCCCTTTCCCTTTACTCCCTTATTAATAACTCTTTATTAATATTATTATTATTTTAATTTTATTATTAATAAATCAATTAACATTTAATTAATAAATTAATAAAAATCAAAATAATATGATTTCTTAAATCAAGTAGTAGCAGAAAATTACCAGATCAGCCATGGGTCCTTGTGCAAATTTTAATCATAATTATTCACATGCATAATTATTCCATGAATTTTAATTAAAACAATTTTTAAAAATTCATAACAAATAATCTACACATCACAAAATTATGAAAAAAATACCGAGACAATTTACAACACTTGTAGAACCCAGATCAGTAGTCAAAATCTCATGCAAAAATTATTTCGAATTAATTCATAATTAAATCTAAATAAACTTGCAAAAATCATAATAAATCCATACATGCATAAAAAAATCTGAAATTTTTTATATGAATCTCTATATGAAGAACCTAGCTCTGATGCCAATAAAGGAATTTACGGATGAGCGGAAGCGTGAAATAACAATTTATTCCATAAAAACCATATACCGCACATATAGAAAAACGTATAAAAGGGAAAAACTGAGGAATAGAAACCATACCTCGTGAATCGAAGCTTTATAAAATTGGAGTGCTAGCAGTTGCTCCTCAGTATGTGAAGCACTCTACCGGTATCCACCAAGAACGATCCTCTTCGATGAACCTTTTTATAAAACTGAGCTTTTATAAAACTGAGCTTTTATAAAAATGGAGTTTTTGGGAGAGAGAGAGAGAAGAAGAAGATGGAGGCTAGGATTTTCACAAAACCAAAATTGTGTAAATAGAATGAGCCATCTCATTCTATTTATAGGGCGCTCCTAGGGTTTTATAATATATCTTTATATATATTAACCCCCACATTTTATCTTCATAAAATGCTTTAATAATAATTAAAACTATTTTAATCATTATTTCTTTTTCTTAACTATTTAGAAAATAATTCTCTCTCTCATTATTTCATCAAAGAAAATATTCTTTTATGGTGTGACCCAGTAGGTTCAATATTATGCCGGTAGTAGAAATAAATAATAATAAACTTTTATTAATTATTTACATGAATACTAAAATTCACTAAATATAATTAACTGATTAATTATATTTATTCTACATCGTGAGTGATGCTTCTCAACATATCGCAACTATCCGGATAATATGAATTCACTGCTTAGAATATCAAGAACCTGTCAGTGACTAGTTACCGTACAATGAATTCCTTTGACCCTTATAATATCCCGAATAAATACAAGGCATGGATCTTATGTCAGGCCTATCAAATTTAATCATATGATTTCTTATTCATAATGCAAAGTTCATATTAATTCAAATTAGAAACTCCTTTTTAATTTCATACACTCTGGCCAGAGATTCCAGAACTCGCATATTAAGAATAACATAGGATATTCTCTTCCTATACTGGAAGGGGTAGATCCTCTATTGACGTTAACTATCTCTATACACAAATCCCTATGCCCAGAATAGACCTAATGGATGTCCTTGAGACTAAGGACTAAACCAAAGCACAGTTCATTATATATAAGATACCTTTAACGATCTCAAGTCTAAGGACACTTGTACAACTATCACTCAGTGAATAACTATTGACACGTGAGTAATCTCCATTAGTTGTTCAACTTATCGAGTCATGTTCAGTGAACTTATTCCCTAATAAGCACCTACATACTAGCTATAGTGTCACCACACAAATGCCTATGAGAACAGACATTCTCCTGAAGGGAGCAAGCATAGTATGTACCAATCTTTGCGGATCCACTAACATCCAATTAGTTATCCTATGATCAGGAACTGTTTAAGTCCATTGTTGTCATCTTCTAGATCTCACTATTATAATCTCATTATAATTCTAGAAGCTTTACTCTAAACTATGGAATATCTTATTTAATACACTTTAAATAGATAAAGCCCATATAAATATAACAAGTCTTTTATTAATTCAAAATGAAATCAAATAGGAATACAAGAAAGTTCTTCCTAACTCATCATACATGATTGGATTTAGGACAAACACTTTCACTTTCCCCACTTCCTTTATATTTGAACACTAGTCTTTCTGGAAGCTGTCTGTAGGCATCTATTCCCCTTACTTCCTCCAGCTCATCCAGATAGAGTTCAATGTTTGTAAATTCCTTTATGTCACAAATGTGAACATAATCATCCTTTGAGGCTTGTGGCTTAGGTTTAGGCTTCTGAGTGAATTTGATTGAGGTTAGAGGAGGTGTTGATTTGATTTTTCTTTTCTGTTTCTTTGATGGTGGAGAAGTGGTTAAGAAAGTGGGCAATTTGATGGTGTCCCAATCAATTGGTTCCTCCTTAGGAGTGATTGTTTCACCATGGATGTTTATGAAGGGGTCAGGCACAATGGGTTCAGGAATAGAAGGTAGTGGTTTGGATTTTGATTGGGTTTCTTCAGTTTCATCTACAATCTTCCTTTTTGCATTGGCCTTCTTTCTGTTCCCTTTCTACCATTCCTTTCTTTCCTTACTTCTTTCTTCCACATCATCACTAAACATGTCCCCCATACCTACATCTTCACCCTTATCTTCAATTTCTTTCTTTTCTTCAGCTTGACTTGACTTTAGCTATTTTTCAAGCTTTGCTTGTGCTCTTTTGTCAGCCTTTAGCTTTTTAGCTTCTTCCTTCAACCTTTTGGCTTCTTCCCTATTGGCTATTGAGAATTTGGGATGTCCTTGTATCACACAGATACTCTTTCCCTCTCTAAAGATAATAGCCATGTTCATTCTTTCAACCACATCCTTGGTCTCCTTGTGCTTCATGATATTACCACCCAAAACCTTGTCTTCATTAGGCTTTGAAAGAGGAAAATCCATTCCTTTCAACTGAGCAAGGCTTAGAGGGTTCTTTGTAGAGTCCTTGTTGGATCTGTTGTTGGGCTTGAGAACCATAGGTTTCAGATTCTTGGAAGAAGTCTCTCCAACCTTATTCCTCCTTATTGGCTTGAGCTCCATAATGATTGGCTCCACCTTTGTGCTATGCTTCGCAGATTGTGATTTTGAAGTTGTAGAACCAAAAATTTGTTGCATCCTTTCATCAATTTTCCTCCTTTGCTCTTTGACTTTCATCTCAGCTGCTGCTATCTGGATTAGATCAATTCCATCAAGCTTTCCTTTGATTTGAAGTGTTGGAGAAGTGGTGATGGCAGGAACTAGCACTTTAGATATTTGAACTTTTGTTGATGGCTCTCCTTCCCTTTCCCCTTTATTCTCCCCCTTTTTATCATCAAGGATAGGGGTCAAGCCTTGTGCTTTTGCCAGCTGCAATAGTAGACTTGTCTGAGATTGTTGATTTTGAAGAATGGTGACCACAGAGTTTTCAATGACTTGAACTCTGTTTTCCAACTTCGCTAGCCTCTTGTCAGCATCAGATTCTCTCCTCAATCTCAGCAACAAATCTTGCATTGTACCATAAGGCATGACTGAATCCAACTTCTCAGAATTGTAGGATATCAGGTCAGCAATATCCTTTTTGAGTTCATCCATACTCAAATTATGTCTGATGTGCTGCAACTATAAGAGATGCAGAGAGTCTAGATGAGCTTGAAGAATAGCCTTGGTACCAGCATCTGAAGTGTCCTGAATGGCCTTTTGAATAGCCATAACCTGCTTGACCAAAGCCACACCAAACTGTCCTGGTGTAGATTTCTTTGTCCATGCCCATTCAGGTAAATTTGGAACAGAACTTGGGCCTGCATCTCCCCCTAAGTTCATGCTTCCATCCAAAGAAATAGAGTCATCATCATTAGAATTTACTTCAAATTCTTCAGATAGCTCACCAGCTTGAGAAGGCATCCTATTAACAGCAGCTTTATCTCTTTGAAGAGATTCTGAAGTGTGCACTATGTTCAAAATCTGATCTGCCTCCACATTGCCCTGAGCAGCCAACAGTTGATAGGATGAAACAGGATGAGTAAAAGTGTCAGCATCCAAGGAAATGTTATTAATTTCAGCTTTGTAATGCTGCTGAAATTGTCTTCCCTTTTCAGCATCATTCACAATCATTGACTCACTAGCAATGGCTGGATCCACCCTTATAGCTTATGTACCTGCTTTTCTCTCATTTTCTCTATATTCTTGCATCAGGGGCTCCCCCTGGCTCACACACACCCTCACACCCTCACCCTCACCTACTAAGGTGGCACTCCTCTCACTCACTTTTGCCAAGCTCGAAGAAATAGCATGCATATTTTTACTTTCAACCTCTCCTTTTGCCTGGGAGCAACCCAGCCTCTCACTCAAATTATCACTCCCTTCCCTCAATCCTAGAAGTGATTGTACAGTAACTATGTCTTCTACACTTGGAATAGATTCAGTTATATGTGTAGAGACCATCAACGGATAGGGAGTATCCGTTGAAGTAGAAACTGATGATATCAACGGATAACTGCTGTTAAGCTTATCCATCGAAGAACAACCACTTGTCAACGGATGAGAGATATCCGTTGAAGAAGGAAAAGATGTAGATATTGAAAGTGACATAATTGTTGAATCTGTGTGAATTGATTTTAAGTGAGGTGACACAGATTCTTCAACTAAGTCTGAAAGAATTGGCTGATGATCCAACAAATCATCTAAAAGATGATGATCACCAGGATTTGAGTGGGGCTCCTCCCTGAGTTTTAAAGAGGGAGAATCAGGAATTGATGTGAATATCATATCCACATCCAGAGATGGTGATGGAGAATTTGGTGATTAATGTGTGTCTATTATGAGAGAATGGGGTTGTGACTCCATATTTGTTGGAGCCACATCAAGCTGAATTTGAGAAGGCAAAGATACAGGTGGATGTATCTGTGCAGTATGTGCCCCCTGTGTTGAAACTAGGGTTTTAGCCTTCTTTCTTCTTGAAAAGTCTTTGATAGGTGAATGTGTGGCTTCAGTGTCCCTCCCTCTTTTGTTCTGTGTCCCTGGTTGGGGACTATTTTCAATAGATGCATCCTTTTGGGAGGATGCAACTAGGGATGTGTTTGACTCCTTTTGAACCACCACAGTCTTTTGAGAAACTGTGGCTTGGCTGGCTAGGGTACCACTCACCTCTCCCACCTTATCCTGGGGGGTTTCTTGATGTTCACCCCTCCCCTCACCACTCACACCCTGTTCACTCCCTTCAGGGTTTATGGTAGTTGTTACAACTAGTGTCTTTTGAGAAACCACAGAGGTGGTTTTCTTTGACTTGAGTTTTAGAATTTTAGTTTTGATGGCTTTGGTAGGAATTTGTTGGGACAAAGACACAGACTCCATTGCCACACTAGAAGGAAAAGAAACAATGGGGTTGGAAGAAGTAGGAGTTACAGAAGTATTTACCTCACTTAACTGAGGTGCATTCATTATTGACAAATATACCAATGGCACCTGGCTGTTGAGGTTAATTCTCACAAGGTCTGCAAGGACCATTTTCTCTTATGCCCAGCATTTGCGTTTATTGCTCTCATTAGTTATGACCAAACCTTCAGCAACATGGTTAGCCAATAACATAAAGAATATAGCATAGTAGATGTTATGAGGTCTATTAGCTTTGTTACCTAACCTGGAACCTAATTCTAGCATGACATAATTGCTAAAATTAAAGTATCTATCAGAAACTAGCATATAGAGCATATTAACAAGAGATGAAGTTATGGCATCAAAATTGCTAATCTTCCCAGAGAAAACCTTGATAAAGGCATCTCCAAGAAAACTCCATTCTTTCCTAAGGCCCTTCCTTCTAATGCTCCCTAAACTAGCAGAATCAAAAGAATAGCCTATGGAATCTAACATAACAGATACATCATTATCAGTGTGTGGTGTCATGGCATTATTCTCAGGTAGCTTAAAGCAAGACTGTATATCATCACAGTTAATACAGTAATCCTTACCTTTGAGAGAGAAAGCAATGGTCATATCTGTGGAATTGAACTCTGCAGTTGTCCAAATCTCCTCAATTACCTCATAATAGATAATTGGGGCTTCCAGCATTGCATAGCTTAGTTTGCAGTTCTTGATGAAGTCCATCATCTTGTGATAATCTGAGTGGGATTCATTCTTTTCCACCAAAGCTACGAAATTGTTCTTTTCATAAATAAATCCAGACTGAGACATAATCTTGACTACTGGTGCCATTGTTGTGAGTAGAGGTTGCAGAGAAAGATTGAGAGTTTTGGGAGAGAAAGGGAATAAAACTTGCGAGAAAGCGTAAAGTGAAAATAAGAATTCAAGGGGCTTTTATACTTTCTCGAATTAACAACATAAATAAAATGATTAAATGATACTTTTAAGTAAATTACAGCCATTTGAGAATAAAGAAAACTGTAGAAATTCTAAAAACTGCCTTTAATACAAATACATACAACTGTGTATATATGTATCAACGGTTAAGTAAACGAATCAACGGCTGTGACTCACTTAAAGTAACTGATGTGACACTTCAACGGATGAGGTAAATAGTTATCCGTTGAAGATTAACACAGTTTTTATCCGTTGAAGGATAAAATTACCAGAAATGTATTTGTCTTTCAACGGATAATGAACATCCGTTGATAGAGCAATTTTGGCTTTCAATGGATAGGGAATATCCATTGATAGAATAATCTTTACTTAAAGCCAACTTTGTTCTTGCAACAAATTCATCTCAGGCTTCAAAGCAGATTATAATGAGGACATGAATTTATGAATAATTAAGCATACCTAGCTCACTTACTAATCTTGTGAATGTTGATTCATCAAGTGGCTTGGTAAATATATCTGCAATTTGCTTTTCACTTGGAACAAAATGAAGTTCCATTGTACATTCCATCACATGTTCCCTTATGAAGTGGTACTTGATGTCAATGTGATTGGTTCTTAAATGCTGCACTGGATTTTCAGTAATGGCAATGGCACTTGTGTTGTCACAGAATATAGGAATTTTGTCAACAGTTAGTCCATAGTCAAATAGTTGATTCCTCATCCATAGTATTTGTGCACAGCAACTACCAGCAGCAATGTATTCAGCTTCAACTCTTGATGTAGAAACAGAATTTTGCTTCTTGCTGAACCATGACACAAGCTTATCCCCTAGAAATTGACAGGTGCCGGTTGTACTTTTCCTGTCTATTTTGCAACTTATATAATCTGCATCTGAGTAGCCAATTAGATCAAAACCAGACTCTCTAGGGTACCAAATTCCTAGATTTGGAGTCCCTTTGAGATATCTGAAAATCCTTTTAATAGCCACTAAGTGAGACTCTTTAGGGTCAGCTTGAAATCTAGCACAGAGACATGTAGAAAACATTATATCAGGTCTACTAGTAGTTAAATATAAAAGTGAGACAACCATGCCTCTATAACTTGTAATATCTACAGACTTTTCAGTCTTGTTTAATTCAAGCTTGGTGGCAGTGGCCATGGGAGTTTTTGCAGATGAACAATCCATTAAGTCAAATTTCTTTAAAAGGTCATAAATATATTTAGTTTGACTAATGAAAATTCCACCACTAACTTGTTGAACTTGTAAACCAAGAAAATAAGTTAGCTCTCCCATCATGCTCATTTCATATTTACTTTGCATTAACTTAGCAAACTTTTTACAAAGCTTATCATCTGTAGAACCAAATATAATATCATCTACATAAATTTGAACAAGTATTGTAAAGCCATTAACATTTCTAAAGAAAAGAGTTTTATCAACAGTACCTCTTGTGAAGTAATTATCTAGCAGACATTTTGACAAAGTCTCATACCAGGCTCTAGGTGCTTGCTTTAGTCCATAGAGTGCTTTCAACAGATAATACACATAGTCTGGAAAATTTGGATCTTCAAAGCCTGGAGGTTGGCTTACATGAACTTCTTCCTCCAATTCTCCATTCAGAAATGCACTCTTGACATCCATTTGATAGACCTTGAAATTTGCATGGGCTGCATAGGCTAGAAGGATTCTGATGGCTTCAAGTCTGGCAACTGGAGCAAATGTTTCATCAAAATATATTCCCTCTTGTTGAGAATAGCCTTTAGCAACCAATCTGGCTTTATTCCTTATGACAATGCCATTTTCATCCATCTTGTTTCTGAATACCCATTTTGTGTCAATAGAATTCTTGTTCTTTGGCTTGGGTACCAGCTTCCATACTTTGTTCGTTTCAAATTGGTTTAGCTCCTCTTACATTGCTAAAATCCAATCTGGATCCAATAGAGCTTCTTCCACTCTCTTAGGTTCCTCATGTGATAGAAAGCTACTATACAGACATTCATCTTGAGTAGCCCTTCTAGTTTGCACTTTAGATGTAGCATCACCAATGATCAGTTCAAAAGGATGATTCTTGGTCCATTTCCTTTGAGGTGGTAGATTAGCTCTAGATGAGGTTGCCTCAGTATTGTCATGTTGTGAGATAGAATGTTGATTGGTTGAAACTCCCCCTGAGTTGCTGATCCTTTGAAAGGAATTGGGAGTTCTATCAACTGATGAAGTGAAATGATTATCCATTGACAGACTGTGATCAACGGATGCTTCATTATGAACTTCAACGGATGATGCACTTTGTCTTTCAACTGATGCTGCATTGCTTCTATCAACGGAAGCTGAATTATGACTTTCAACGGATGCAGCATTCTGTGCATTATCCAAAGGCAGATTTTGAATTCTTTTCGAGGTGCCTTCTCCATCATTCTCATCTTCACTATCATCACAATATATCTCAATGTTGTTAAATTTGAGTCCTTCATGATGTCCCTCATCTGTTAGTCCATCAATCTTTTTATCATCAAACACAACATGCACAGATTCCATGACAATGTTGGTTCTTAGATTGTAGACCCTATATGATTTTCCAGCAGAATAACCAACAAATATTCCTTCATCAGCCTTTGCATCAAACTTCCCTTTGTGATCAGGTTGATTCCATAGAATGTAGCATTTGCAACCAAAGACATGCAGAAAGTTTAAAGTTGGTTTTCTTCTCTTGAACAATTGATAGGGAGTCATGCCTTTTGCCTGATTAATTAGAGAGGTATTCTGAGTGTAACATGCACAGTTAACAGCCTCAGCCCAAAAGTATGTTGGGAGTTTTGACTCTTCAAGCATTGTTCTTGCAGCTTCAATTAGTGATATGTTCTTTCTTTCCACCACACCATTTTGTTGTGGAGTCCTTGGAGATGAGAACTCATGCATGATCCCATTTTCTTCACAGAACAACTTCATGGTTGAATTCTTGAACTCAGTTCCATTGTCACTCCTGATATTCCTTACTTTGAAATCTGGATGATTGTTGACTTGCTTGATATGATT
This sequence comes from Apium graveolens, assembly GCF_009905375.1. Lineage (NCBI taxonomy): Eukaryota > Viridiplantae > Streptophyta > Magnoliopsida > Apiales > Apiaceae > Apium > Apium graveolens. The sequence goes on along the minus strand of NC_133647.1, from coordinate 99,407,427 downwards.
GATAATGATTTCACTAGTTTCATCCTTTGATCCAAGGAAATAAGCCCATGAAAACTTTGAGAAATCATCTACAATCACTAGGCAATATCTTTTCCTTGAAATTGACAATACATTGACTGGTCCAAAAAGATCCATGTGTAGTAGTTGTAATGGTTCATCAATTGCTGATTCAAGCTTCTTACTGAATGATGTTCTCATTTGCTTTCCTTTCTGACAAGCATCACATAGTCCATCCCTTGTGAATTCCACTAGAGGTATTCCTCTAACTAAGTCCTTTTTGACTAGATCATTCATTGTCTTGAAATTCAAATGGGACAGCTTCTTGTGCCATAGCCAACTTTCATCTGGACTTGCTTTGCTGAGAAGACAAGTAATTGATTCTAAATCTTTAGAGTTGAAGTCAGCTAAGTACACATTCCCTTTTCTAACTCCAGTTAGAACCACTTTGTTGTCCTTCTTACTTGTGACAACACAGGCTTCAGAATTGAAGGAAACAGTATTCCCTCTGTCACATAGTTGACTGATGTTCAATAGATTGTGTTTGAGACCATCAACTAGTGCAACTTCATCAATGATGACATTTTCTTTTGAAATCAAGCCATATCCCATAGTGAACCCTTTGCTGTCATCTCCAAAGGTTATGCTAGGGCCAGCTCTCTCCTTGAATTCTGTGAGCAGGGTGAAATCTCCTGTCATGTGCCTTGAACAACCACTGTCCAAGTACCATAGATTCCTTCTTTTTCCCTGCACACAACAAAATCAATCAAGTTGATTTTGGTACCTAAGTTTCCTTGGGTCCAGCCTTGTTAGTTTTTTTCCTAGACTTCATTCCTCCTGCATCTTTTGATTTAGGTAACTTTGGGTCAACCTTGGTCTCAGATGTAGTTGGTTGAAGTGTAGGGTTAGTCACAGAATCATTTAGCACATTTGGTTGAATTTGATAAGGCATAGATTGTGCAAACACATTATTCCATATAGGCATGTTGTATGGCATCTGAGGCATACTGAATGCAATAAAATAAGGATTATTAACATATGGCATGTTTGCAAAATGTGCATGAAGACATAACAGGCATAGCATGCAGAGGTGACATAGACATGTTAGGCATGGAGGGAATTAAAGGCATGGGAGCATTCTTAACAGATTTGCAGTTATCAGATAGATGATTAACACTTTTACAATGCACACAGCTTTTTCTAGGAGCATACTTATCAGGTGTGTAATTGTTGTGTTTGTTAATCCCTACCTTCCCATTTCTATTAGATTTTCTTTTAGTTTCCTTTTTATCCTCAACCAACTTAAGCCTATTTTTCAACTGATCCAAAGTCATGTGTCCTATATTCACCTTACTGGCATCTTTGGATGTGCTAGCTCCTTCTTTGACAAAGTTCTTGAAAGTTGAACCAACCTTCTTATTGAGATTTTTCTTTTTAGAATCACTTGCCTGTTTTAATTGATGAGCCTTCAACGGATGCTCTTTTTCTTCCTTCAACGGATAACTTTCATAATCCGTTGATTCCATATTCGTTGACAATCCATCAATTAATTCTAACTCCTTTTTGTTTTTCTTCCAGGCATTCTCACAGAATGATTCAATTCCCTGAACCTTGACGATCTGAGCACTAACATCCCTAGATGTTTTCCAGGCCTTGATTACCTCTTGCTCACTTTCTAACTGTTTAGAAAGAATTTCTACTTTCTTAACAGCTTCTTCTAGTTCACTCTCAACAGTCAAGCATTTAATTTTAATCTTTTCAAGCTCAATTACCTGATCCTCTAACACAGCATTCCTATCACTTAAAAACAAATTATTCTCTTTGATTCTTGTATTTTCTTTAGCTAGTGATTTAAGGGAAACACGCAAATGATATAATTCATTGGACATATCATTTATGTCTTCATTGCATTCAATCTTAGAAAGCTGAGAGAGATCAGTAGTAATTACCTGGTTGCTTGATGAACTAGTTTCATTTTCATCAGAATTAGCCATCAGGGCTAGGTTGACATATTCCATATCATCATCTTCATTTGCTCCATCTGCTGCCCAATCATCTTGAGTCAGAAAAGCTCTTTCCTTTTGTTTGAGCAAATCGAAATATTTCTTTTTGTAATCAACTTGCTCAAATTTCTTCTTATCAGAGGATGGTTTTTTGCACTCATTTGCAAAGTGTCCACTTAAGCCACAGTTATAACATTTGAACTTAGATTTATCCACCATGTTCTTGTTTGACTTAGTGAATTTTGCATTTTTCCTGAATTTCATCTTTGCAAACCTCCTGGACAGAAAAGCCAGATGTTCATCAACATCATTAGAGTCATCTTGACTGGAATTGTCTTCAACCTCAGCTACTTGCTCCTTTCCCTTGCTTGATTCTGATTTGCTTGTGCCAATTTTAAGACTTGGCATTGTCTTTTCTTCACTCCTGGCTTCAATCTTTTCATTGTCAGCTACAAGTGCAACTGATCCACCTTTTCTTTTTCCCTTTTCCAACAGCTCATCTTGCTCCATCTCAAGTTCATAGGTCTTCAAAATTCCATATAATCTTTCAAGTGTGAATTCCTTATAATCTTGAGAATTTCTTAGAGAAACAGTCATAGGCTTCCATTCCTTTGGTAGAGACCTCGGAAATTTTAAATTGGAGTCCTTGACTTGGTACACTCTGCCATACAATTTCAATCCATTCAACAGTTTCTGAAATCTGTTGAAGGTATCATTCAATGATTCTCCTTCTTCAAAATGAAAATATTCATACTGTTGAATGAGAAGCTGCATTTTGTTTTCTCTAACTTGCTCAGTACCTTCACAGATAAGTTGCACAGTATCCCAAATTTCCTTAGCAGTTTGGGTGTTAACGACATTGTCAAACATATCTTGATCTAAGCCATTAAACAGAATGTTCATGGCTTTCTTGTCCTTGTAAACCTCTTCAATATCTTCAACAGTCCATTCTGCTTTTGGCTTGGGAATAGACTGTCCAACAGCAACTGTTGCAGTAGCAGTTGTGCCCACCTTGTGAGGGATGTGAGGACCATTTTCAATGCAGTTGATGTAGCTTTCATCTTGAGAGAGAAGATGTAAATGCATCTTCACTTTCCAGTGATGATAGTTATCTCTTTCCATGATTGGAATCTTTACACCAATATCCTTCTTACTCATGATGTTAGCAGAATAGATCCTTAAACTCTTTGTATGTTAAGAGCTCGCTCTGATACCAATTGTTATTCCTAGTGGACTAATAATGAGATTTAAACTTTTTCAAGTTTTGAGCAGTTTCTAAGGCTAAGTGTTTTAATGAACAAGTGTGTGTGAATTGCTTGAAGCTAATACAGACAGATATATATTCAAACACAAATGTAAAGAACACAAAGAACTTAAAAACTTTTCTGGTGGATTTGTTGTTCCACCAGAGATGTGTTATTTCAGAAAATCTGTGATTCAAATAATTAAATCACAGTTGCGTCCTAGTACAAACTAGATGATTTTCTCTCTGGATTTTTCTAAACATCTCTGGAAAATTCACCATCTAATTACTAGCTGCTACTTGGTTTATATATCACCAAGTTTACAAGTGAAGACAAAACTGTAAAATACAATTAAAAGATTCTTCACATATTTCTTCTTCATTTCTCTATCCAATGCAATTTAGGTTTAGCTGTGAATCTTTGAATACTTCCTTGTTTGCACCAGAATGGAAATGCTGCTTTTTCTTGATTCCTCCAAGAGGCTACCACATTCTAGTTTGTCTCTGTCAACCCATGTGCCTCTGTCAGCTTATGAATTATCACTATCAACTGCTATTGAACTCAGCATCCGTTGAAGCTTTCATCCGTTGATGGCTTTATCCGTTGAAGCTTTATCCGTTGATGCATTAGCAGTTGAAGCTTTATCCGTTGATGCACTCATCCGTTGATGGATGTTATCCGTTGAAGCTTTAGAGACATCCGTTGAAGCTTTGTTTCTCATCCGTTGAAGGCCTTTAATATCAGTTGATACTACTTCACTTATACAAAATTACAAGGCATGAAATATTTACAATTAGCCCTCCTATTTGCATATCCACTAGTAGTCAACATGACTCATAATTTCCCTCAACAACTAAGAATTACAACTTAAATATAGAGAATGAAATGTGCTACAATACTAAACTTATTTCTAAGCTACTCCTTCAACGGATAGCCAAAATGGTCTTATACGTTGAGGCTACAAACACTAGATTTCTACTTAAGTGATTTGTTTAACTTATCATTAAACTAATACACATATTCCTAACATATATATATAAAATAAACATTTTCAACTTTTTCTTTTTGTTTATTTAAATTCCAGTCTTTTGAGCAATTACATTTATTTTATTGTTTTACAGTTTTATATTTTAAATTTTGTTTAATCTAAGATAGTGTACCATCATTTTTATTTCGAGTTATAAAATCATTTCAGCTGATTATTTAAATTTTAAATCACTTAAATTTTTGTTTAATATTAATCGAATTATTTTCTTTCCATAATTCATTGCTTAAATTTTGTTTTAATAACAGATAAATTGTTTCTTTATCTATTATCAACTGTTTAATAAAATATTAAAGAGAATCATTTGTTTTAATATCAGAAAATGGCACAAAAAAAACACCGGAACTGAAACTTCCAACAGCAACTCTGAGGGACAGACTAATGACACTATGAACCAAATGTTCCAACTGATGCAACAGTAGATGGTAATAATGTAGCAACAGTAACAATAGATTCAACAACAGATGTTACAACAACCACCTCGTCCTGAACCTCGGTTACCACCAGTTGTTCCTGTTGTTACCTTTAAGCAGTTTCAGTCAGTTAAGCCTCCAGAGTTCGAGGGTACAACAGATCCTACTAATGCCAGAGCTTGGTTGAAAGAAATGGAGAAAGCCTTTGCGCTTGTGAAAGTTGAAGATGACCAAAAGACTGATTTTGCTAGTTATTTCCTGAAAGGAGAAGCGAATTATTGGTGGGAATCAAGGAAAGCCTTAGAGGGCGAAGACATTGTGACTTGGGATAGGTTTAAAGAGTTATTTTTGGAGAAACATTTTCCTCGCTATGTGAAGAACCAGATGGAAATTAAGTTCTTAGAACTGAAGCAAGGGAATATGTCCGTGATAGAATACGAAGCCAAGTGTACTGAGTTGGCTAGGTTTGTTCTGAAGCAGGTTGATACTGAAGAAAAGCGGGCTAAGAGATTCCAACAGGGATTGAAGCCATGGACTCGTAGCAGAGTGGCAGTATTTGATTTGACGACTTACACCGCCGTGGTTCAGAAAGCCATGATTATTAAAGGAGAAAGTGAAATGTCTTAAAGGGAAAAAAGACAAGGAAGTTTTCAGAACCGTTTCAACAGGAAGTCGGGGTTTCAAGCCCAGAAAAAAATTAATTTTAAAAGGATAGGACAAGGCAACCAGAAAACAGGTAATCGTTTCCAAGCTCCTATTCAGCAGGGAATTATCAGACCCCCACTGCCGTACTACAAAACATGTGGCCAGAAACACACGGGCATCTGTATCAAGGTAAATATGACATGCTTCAGATACAAACAGAAAGGACACTACTCCAATGAATGTCCAGCGGGAAGGCCAGAAGTTAATTATTTCCGGTGTGGAAATAAGGGACATGTTGCTAGGGATTGTCGAGGACCAGCTATGGCTGCTAGTATTCCGAAAGTATTGGCACTACCTCCTCCACCACAGTATAATCAGCCTAGAGCAAGAACTTTTAACATGATAATGAAGAAAGCTGTGCAGAGTCCTAGTGTGATTGCAGGTACGCTTTCCGTGAATTTTGTAGATGCAAAAGTATTGATAGATTCTGGAGCTACAAGTTCTTTTATTTATGAAGAATTTATTGATAAGATATATTGCGAAATGGAATTGTTGGGGGAGACGTTAAATATAAAATTAGCAAATGACGACCAAGTTACTGTAGATCGAGTATGTCCTAAGTGCGATATCAGTATAGCCGGGCATCATTTCTCTGTGGACTTGATTCCTTTCAAGTTAGGAGATTTTTATGTTATTTTAGGAATGGATTGATTAGCTTGTCATAATGCTCAAATGGATTGTGCGAATAAGAAAGTGAAATTACGAACTGCGGGAAATGCAACGGTAATGTTTAAAGGTGAGAAATAGCGAAAGAAATTCCTGACCATAATGCAGACCAAACGATTGCTATGACAGGGATGTGAAATGTATATAGCCTACATTTTGGATCCGGAAAAGGAAAGTCCCAAGATATAAGATATTCCAGTTGTATGTGAATTTCCTGACGGTTTTCCAGATGAACTTCCAGGATTACCGCCGGACTGAGAAATTGAGTTTACTATCGATTTAGCGCCGTGTACGGAACCAGATTTGAAAGCTCAATATCGGATGGCACCGGTTTAAATGAAAGAATTGTCAACGTAACTAAAAGATCTTTTGGATAGAGGATTTATAAGACCTAGAGTATCACATGGGGTGCACCAGTGTTGTTTGTAAAAAAGAAGGACAGTAGCATGCGACTATATATTAACTATCGTGAGCTAAACAAGTTAACTATCAAGAATAAATATCTTTTGCCACGAATCGATGATTTATTTGATCAATTGAAAGGAGCTGCATGGTTTTTCAAGATAGACTTAAGATCGGGATATCATCAATTGAAGATTAAAGTTGAAGATATTCCCAAGACTACTTTTCGTACCAGATATGGACATTATAAATTTCTTATAATGGCATTCGGTTTGACTAACGTGCCAGCAACATTCATGGATTTAATGAACAGGGTATTCAAGAAATACTTAGATAAATTTGTGATTGTATTTATTGATGACATCTTGATTTACTCAAAGACTGAAAAAGAACATGTCGAGCATCTGAGAATTGATTTGGAAATTTTAAAAAAGGAACGACTTTATGCGAAGTTCTCAAAATGTGAATTTTGGTTAAAAGAGGTACAATTTCTAGGGCATATCATCAGCAAGGAAGCAATTAAAGTTGATCTAGCAAAAATTGAAGCTATACTAAATTGGGAAAGGCCAAAGACACCGACAGAAATCAGAAGTTTCTTAGGATTGACAGGTTATTACAGAAGATTTGTCAAAGATTTTGAGAAGATAGCTACGCCACTGACCAAGTTGACTCGAAAAAGTGAAAAGTTCATATGGGATGACAAGTGTGAAGAAAGTTTTCAAGAACTGAATAATCGGTTAGTAACTATACCGGTACTTGTGTTACCAGATGAGCAAGGAGATTTTATCATTTACAGCGATGCTTCATATCGAGGACTGGGATGTGTATTGATGCAGCATGGTAAAGTAATTGATTATGCTTCGAGACAATTAAAACCTCATGAACAGAAATATCCTACTCATGATCTGGAATTAGCAGCAATTATATTCGCACTGAAACTTTGGAGACATTATCTTTACTGCGAGAAATATGAAATCTATACGGATCATAAGAGTTTAAATTATATCTTCACACAGAAGGAACTAAACATGAGACAACGATGATGGTTAGAGTTAATCAAGGACTATGATGTTACATTCAGCTACCATCCAGGAAAGGCGAACATCGTGGCAGATGCGCTAAGCTGAAAAGAAAGATTAAATTTGTTGACTTCTTCAGAAGAATTAGCCAAAGAATTTGAAAAATTGGAAATTGAAATTCGTATCCCAAATAAATCCACTGAAGCTATTCATACAATGACCTTCCAGCCAGAACTATTAGAAAAGATTCGAAGATGTCAAGAAGAAGTGATGAGTCAAGATGACGATAATTTGACTGGAGAAGAAATCATAACTCACAGAGATAATGAAGGGATTTTATGCTTTTCATCAAGAATCTGGATACCTAATATGCCAAAATTGAAAGAAGAAATACTACGAGATGCTCACAGCTCAAAATATTCCATACATCCAGGAAGCACAAAAATGTATCGAGATCTGAAGGAGAACTTTTGGTGGCCAAACATGAAGAAAGAAATAGCAGAATGGGTAAGTAAATGCTACACATGCCAACGAGTCAAAGCAGAACTTCAACGTCCAAGCGGATTACTATAACCACTGGATGTTCCAGAATGGAAATAAGAACATTTAGCGATGGATTTTGTGGTAGGACTTCCAAGAATCAAAGCGAATCATGACGCAATTTGGGTGATTATTGACAGACTAACAAAGTCAGCATATTTTCTACCAATCAACAAAAGATTTTCACTCAACAAGTTAGTACATTTATATCTCAAAGAAATTGTGATGCGACATGGAGTCCTAGTATCTATTGTATCTGATCGTGATCCGCATTTCAATTCAAGATTCTGGAGACAATTTCAAGAATGTCTTGAAACCAAATTGAATATGAGCACTGCTTATCATCCACAAACAGATGGACAAAGTGAAAGAACTATTCAAACAATCGAAGACATGTTGTGCATATGTGCGAATGATTTTGAGGGTAGTTGGGACGAGCATTTACCGCTAGTCGAATTTTCTTACAACAACAGCTATCATGCAAGGATTGGAATGCCACCTTATGAAGCCCTATACGGAAGAAAATGCAGATCACCTGTATAATGGGATGAAGTTGGAGAACGCAAAATTTTGGGTCTAGAATTGATTCAGCAAACCAAGGAGAAGATAGAGCTTATCTGAAAGTGACTTGAAGCAGCACAGGATCGACAACGCAAATATGCAGATCAAGCCAGGAAAGATATGGACTATCAAGAAGGAGAGCACGTATTACTCAACATATCACCATGGAAAGGATTGACCAGATTTGGTAACAAGGGTAAGCTGAAGCCCCGATATATTGGTCAATTTGAGATTCTGAAGAAAGTCGGGAAAGTTGCTTACGAATTAGCCTTACCACCTCACATGCAGCATATTCATAACGTATTTCATTTGTCAGTGCTTAAGCGATATAATCCTGATTTTAGACATGTAATAGAATATGAGCCGATAGAAATTTAACATGATTTGTCTTATATAGAACAGAAAATAAGAATTTTAGATCGGCAAGAAAGAGAGTTGAGGAATAAGTCCATACCTTTAGTGCGGGTTTTGTGAAGAAATCCTATGGTTGAAGAGTCAACCTGGGAACTTGAAAGAGAATGTTAGAAATATATCCCCATTTATTTTCTTAGCGAGATTCTGAGAACAGAATCCTATTAAGGGGGGAAGGATGTAACGTCCGAGAAATTACGCTTGTATTATATAGTATTAATGATAAATTATGTGTTTTAATATGTCATTTATGTGTAATTATCTATAAAACCCTAACTGCTATGTGCTATATGTATTCTGTATTATCTGAATATTTTCAGGGTATTTTCCGGATGTTTTATTTCGTATTTACCGCCTTCGTATCAAAAGTTATACGACCCGAACTATGATTTTATAGCTGATATTTCAAATAAAATAATTGGCCTTATTCTTCATAAAACCGATTGTGCCATTGCGCTATTCTGAACATCTAAATATTTTATAAATTTTCTCTTTCGCGAAAAATGACTTTTCGGGCCTCATTGGGTGTTAAAAACCCCACAAAAATTATATATTTTTTTATATAATTATAGGACTTTCATTTATACCATTTCTTTTCATTTTTGAATTATTCACATTTTTAATACTAAAAAATTATAAAATTAGGGGCCAATTAATTATATAAGATGTATAATTAGGGCCTTAATTTTAATTAGTAGTATTAATTTTACTACTATAAATAGCCTAATTTTTATTTAAATATTATTAATTAATTATCAAAAATTGGAAAATAATTAAAATTCTCTGAAATTCGGGTCGGGTTTGTCAAGGTCGGGTTGAACAATCAAACCATGATTTCAAGCTGATTTCTACATCAAATCATGTGATTCAAGTACCCAAATCGAAGGTTTTGATCTGTTCTTTTTATTTCTATCATCAATTTCATGTTTTAATCTGTTATTTTTTATTTTCGAATTCTAGGGTTCATACCCGATTTGGGTCTTTTTGATTTTAGGGTTATTAGGATGAATTTTTGATTGATATAGCTTTACCTGATGATTTACAGTTGATTCATGGTATTCAATTGAACAAACGATTCCTGGATAGTGATATTCGATTTCTAGGATTTATGCTTAATTTTCAATTAGTCATTTTTGATTTTTCAGATAGCTGAGGTTATTTAGAGATTAGGGGTTTAATTATACGTGTTATAAGCTTTAATTTAAGCTATAAAACGTGAAGTTTCATGTACGATTCAGTGATTTCGAAGTTTGGCCGGAAAAAATTTGGGTTTTGGTCGGAGATGAAGTTCCAGGGATGATTTTGTGTTGCTGTGGCCGGTTTTGAATTACTGGTGTGATTTGGAAAACCCCTAAAAAATAACACCAAACGGTGCTGATTTGAGGCTGACCGGAGCATGGTCGGTCTCCGGAAACTCACCGGAATCTGGAAACATTCCGGCGTGTCTTGGTGACCCGACTTGTTCTTCCCCAGCCTGTTTTTAACCCGCCTTTGATCCGATTTTGTCAGAGTTTGATTTCTGACAAATGTTTCTGAAATTTTATTTTAAATTTTATTAATTATAAAATCAGTTTTTATTTATTTTATAAATTAATTAATTAATTATTTGATTTATATTATAAATAATTCTGAAATATTTTCTAAAAATCAGATTTAATTATTTCCTTAATTATTTATTATTTATTTATTATTTAATAATTATTTAAAAATGAATAATTATTTTGATAATTAATGAAATAATTTTCAATAAATTCATTTTAATTCCAAAAATATGGAAAAATCATTTTTAATTCTAATTTTTCCCAAATAAATATTTAAAAATATTTTTAGGGTTTAATAATTATTTATATTAAATAATAAATTGAATTATCTGTAATTATCGGATAATAATTGAACTGTTTATTCGAGTGAAATGAAAGCCCTTTTGACTTAGAAAAATGATATGTTTTCATTAAAAATAGTTTTAAATCTAAATTTCTTTTAGAAACTAGTTAACTTTTGATATTTATTTAATTATAAGCTGAAAGAAATAAGGAATGTCAACAAGGTTAAAACAGCTAGGAAAAATAGGAATGGAAAGGAAGGAGTGAATAAAAGCAATAATTATATGCTTGTTCCTAATGCTCCTAGAAAGAAATGTTATAACTGTGGAAACTCTAACCATCTTGCTTCTTTTTGTAGGAAGAATAAGAATATAAACTCTTTACCTCCTAAGTTAGGAGTTAAGAGTCAGTCCATTAGGTTTAATCCATAAAATCCTTGTTTTCATTATGGAAGTTTATGGCATTCCATTTATAATTGTAATGAATATCATAGTTTATACAATGATTATTATTAAATAAAACCTTCTTTGAAGAAAGTTGCTTTAATTCCTTCTAGTGTAAAGTGTGATGCAAAGTCTAATATAAGTTCTTATAAACAACATGTTAGCATAAACTCTGATATTAAATCCGCTGCTAATGCTAATAAACTTAAAAAGGCCAAAGAATTCAAGCAAGTCTGGGTCCTTAAAACTAACCATTAGTGGTCTTTGTGATTGCAGGGCAACAGGAAAAATATCCTAGTACTGGATAGTGGATGTTCAGGACATATGACTGAAAATAAAGCCCTGCTCTCAGACTTTGTGGAGAAAGCTGGCCCAGGAGTTTTCTATGAAGATGGCAACATGGGAAAAACTCTGGGATATGGAAATATTAAACTTGGGAATGTCATCATTGATACATTAGCTCTTGTTTCAAGACTTAAACACAATCTGCTGAGCGTGAGTCAAATATGTGACAGAGGTTATCATGTGGATTTCTTTGAAGAACACTGTGAGGTTGTAAGCAATTCTACAGGAAAAGTGGTTCTGAAAGGTTACAGGCATGGTAACATTTATGAAGCCAGACTTTCAACATGTTCTGATGGTTCTGCAATCTGTCTGTTGAGTAGAGCATCAATTGAAGAAAGCTGGAATTGGCACAAAAGACTCTCTCATTTAAATTTCAACAACATAAATGAGCTTGTAAAGAAAGATCTTGTGAGAAGATTGCCAAAATCAGTATTGTCTCCTGATGGCCTTTGTGATTCTTGTCAAAAGGCAAAACAAAGAAAATCTTCTTTCAAGAGCAAAATTGAGTCATCAATTCTTGAGCCTTATCACCTACTGCATGTTGATCTATTTGGTCTAGTCAATGTCATGTCTATTGCAAAGAAGAAATATTCTATGGTTATAGTGGATGAGTTCATAAGGTACACTTGGGTGTACTTCTTGCACAAGAAGAATGAAACTGCATTTACTCTAACTGATCATGTTAGACAGCTGGATAAGTTGGTCAAAGATTCTGTTAAAATTATAAGAAGTGATAATGGCACTGAGTTCAAGAATTCAATAATGGAAGAGTTCTGCAAAGAGCATGGAATCAAACAGGAATTTTCTGCACCTGGAACTCCACAGCAAAATGGAGTTGTAGAAAGAAAGAACAGGACTATCATTGAAGTTGCATGAACTATGCTTGATGAAGCAAAGCTGCCAACCTACTTTTGGGCTGAAGCTGTGCAGACTGCTTGTTTTACACAGAATGCAACACTCATAAACAAGCATGAAAAAACACCATATGAGATGGTGAAGAAAAAGAAGCCAAATATGAAATACTTTCATGTATTTGGATGTAAGTGTTTTGTTCTTAAGACTCATCCTGAACAACTGTCAAAATTTGATCTAAAAGCTGATAAAGGAATTTTTGTTGGATATCCACTTTCCACAAAAGCCTTCAGAGTCTACAATTTAAGAACAAGGGATGTCATGGAATCTATCAATGTATCTTTTGATGATAAGAAGATTACTGGACTAGAAGATTTCAATGATCACGATCAGCTAAGATTTGAAAATGAAGACTTAAATTCTGATTCTGTAAATTCTGATGACTTAAACTCTGAACCTGTAAGTACTGATGTCATTGAATCTGTGGTAACAACTCCAAAAGAAAATGCACCTGTCCAGGGGGAGCAAGCTGAAGATCCTACCACATCTCAAGACTCTCAAGAAGCATCAGAACCTGTCACTGGCTCTTCAAGTTCTGATTCATCTAGTTCTTATGAGCCAAATTCTAATAATTCTGGAAGCTCTGATACTTCAAATCCTGAAGGATCCAAGTCAAACTTTGAAGTCTCAGAGAGCATAACTACAGGGGGAGTATCAAAAAATATTGATGGAGACATTATGGATCATGGGGGAGGATCCAGTTCTAGAAGTCAACTTCAATCTGCAAGGAAGTGGACCAAATCACATACACTTGACTTAATTATTGGAGATCCTGAAGCAGGTGTTAGAACTAGAACTGCAACATCAAATGAATGTCTCTATCATTCTTTTCTATCTCAGACTAAACCAAAGAAAGTGGAAGAAGCTCTTCAAGATACTGATTGGGTGCAAGCAATGCAGGAAGAGTTAAATGAATTTGATAGAAATAAAGTCTGGACCCTAGTGCCAAGACCAAAGAACAGATCCGTTATTGGCATAAAATGGGTGTTCAGAAACAAAACTGACAGTGATGGCATAATTATAAGGAATAAAGCAAGGCTGGTTGCTAAAGGCTACTATCAACAGGAGGGTATTGATTATGATGAAACATTTGCACCAGTTGCTAGATTAGAAGCCATAAGGATCTTTTTGGCTTATGCTGCTAACAAAAAGTTTAAAGTCTTTCAAATGGATGTGAAAAGTGCTTTTCTTAATGGAGAATTGGAAGAAGAGGTCTATGTTGAACAACCTCCAGGCTTTGTAGATTCAAAATTTCCAAATCATGTCTACAGGCTTGATAAAGCACTTTATGGCCTTAAGCAAGCTCCTAAAGCATGGTATGAGACTTTAGCTCAATTCCTTCTGGAAAGTGGATTTCACAGAGGCACAATTGATAAAACATTGTTCTACCTCAACCATGGTTTTACAAATGCCACATTCTGTAAGAGGTTTGCAAAGCTAATGCAGTCAAGATATCAAATGAGTATGATGGGAGAACTCAGCTATTTTCTGGGACTTTAAGTCAAGCAAAATAAAGAAGGTACTTTTATCTGTCAATCCAAGTATACCAGAAATTTACTGAAGAAGTTTGGAATGCAAATTAGTTCAACAGCATCCACTCCCATGGCCACTGCAACCAAGTTAGATAAAGATACTGGTTCATCAGTATATATTACTAACTACAGAGGTATGATTGGCAATTTACTCTATTTAACTGCAAGTAGACCTGATATCATATATGCTACCTGTCTTTGTACAAGATTTCAGGCTGATCCAAGAGAACCTCACTTAATAGCTGTGAAAAGAATTTTCAAGTACCTTAAGGGTACAGCTGATCTGGGATTGTGGTATCCTGGAGAATCAGATTTTAAGCTAATAGGTTACTCTGATGCAGATTTTGCAGGATGTAAAATAGACAGGAAAAGCACTAGTGGAAGCTGCCAATTTCTTGGAGGCAGATTGGTTTCTTGGTTTAGCAAGAAACAGAAGTCAATTTCCACATCAACTGCAGAAGCAGAATATATAGCTACAGGAAGCTGTTGTGCACAGATTCTTTGGATGAAGAATCAGTTACTGGATTATGGGTTAGAATTTTCTAAAATCCCTATTTACTGTGATAATCAAAGTGTTATTGCTATGACAGGTAATCCAGTTCAACACACAATGACAAAGCACATCAGCATTAGGTACCATTTCATACGAGAACATATGATGAAAGGTACAGTGGAATTGCATTTTGTTCCAACAGATCAACAACTAGCAGATATCTTCACAAAACCACTATGTGAAGCTACTTTTACAAGACTGGTAAATGAACTTGGAATGGTTTTAGGTTCTTTCTCTAAATCTGCTTAGTTTTTGTTCTCATGCATCAGAATTTATGATCAGTGTGTACAGATTGTCTTATCTTCATGAAATCTGTTTGTTAATTGAAATTCATTAAATACCGATTGTTATCTGATGTGGATCTTAAAACTCTCAGAGTGTTTTAAATGTTCTGTGACTATTCAATCTAATGAGGATAACTGTGCTAGATGCTGACCTAGTAGTCTTTAACTTACTAGAAATCCCATGTTTAAATTAGTTGTTTATGTTGAAACTCATTAACACAAGCAAATTCTGATTTTGAGCTTAGTCAAGTTTGCTTTGTGTATCTTATTACTAATTCACAAACTAGATTCTTGCTTCTTATCTGTCAGATTCTAATTTCAGTAAATCTTAAGAATGAACTAAATGCTGATAAGCCTCACTTATCAAAAGAAAAGAAAAGAAAAAGAAAATAAAAGTCAGGTACTCCTTTGAGATCTAGAGTAAATATGTGGAAGGGAAGACCCCAGTGCATTGCTGGTATTAAGTAATATGCATTAGAAAAGCAAATATTTTTTTCGTGAATTTTCACATTCTCTGATTACTGGAGAAATACTATGACAACAACATAAATTCTGATAAGCAGTCGTGACTCACTTACACTGAGAAGCCACTGTAAAACAGAATTTCAAAAGATGCATAAAATGAGCACAAATAGTTGAGGTGGACTCTTGCATAAATTTGTTCTTGAGTAGTCTTTGTGATTGATGACAGATTTAAAGCCTTATTGCGTATAGATACGAGTCCGATAAATTTTGAAAAGTAGGAAACGAGTCAGATAATGATCAGTTAAGTAAATAGCAATTTGATTTTGTTAGATATATTTGAGATGTCATGTCTAATATGTTTCATGTTTAGTTTTCAGATCTTAACAAACAGGAAATATCAGTACTTACTGGAATCAGTACTTACTGGAAGTCAGAACTTAAGGATATCAGAACTTAGATTAACAGAAGTTAAATATCAGAAGATGGATATCAGAACTTAAGTACGAGAGGACTAACAGTTAAGAAAGGAAGTTGATTTACTGGAAAGAAGATCTAGACTAATACAAAAAGAAGATATGTATGAAAAGAGTTAGAGGACTTAAAGACTTATATAAGATATCTGATTGATATATTTTAGGAGACAGGATTATATTCCATATCAATTAGAAGTTATCTTGTAACTGTGTACTATATAAACTATATAGGTTTACACTATATGTGTTATCATTATCGAGAAGATCATACATTGTAACCTAGCAGCTCTCGTGATATTTATTCATCACTGAGAGAGAACAGTTCCATTGTAACAGAGTTTATTATATCGAATATATCTGTTTACTGTTACTTGTGTTCAAAATCGATTTGATTGTATTCAACACTGTATTCAACCCCCTTCTACAGTGTTGTGTGAACTAACAAATTTCGATTCTAAAAATTATTTTAAACCTAGAATGGCTATGTGACTTATGTGCTTATGTGTATTACGTGGTTAATTGAGTCTTATCTGTTAGTACTTGATAGACGGGTTAATAATACGTGTATGGGTAGATGATAAGGGCTATGTGAAGTCGGTTTGAGACGTGATGGAGACACCATATGACTAAATAAGTCTATTTCTTTGATAGAAGCAAAGCCAACAAGGCGAGTTGAGCCGGTGATAGACAACTGTGATGTACTTAGAGAAGATCGCGTGAAAGGCAAGTTTTTCCCCTATTCTAATTTCAGAATAGAACAAGGATAAATCCTGAACAATTGTTATTATGGAGATGATAAAAGTGAAAAAGGAAATGAACAAATTGAGCCAATTGTTGTTAAATAAACTGTTAAGCCAAAGGTAAATCCTGTTAAATTTGTAGCTAAAACTGTAAAGTCTGATTCTGTTAGTTATGCCTTATTTCTAAGATGTACTGAAGTTTATCAGACTTTAATCTTTATCTGATATTATGTTGAATGCACACACTTTCACTCCATATGAATGATGAAAATTACTGTGGTGATTAAGTTGTTTTTGACAAACAGTTAAGTGTCATTTGCATAAATTCTGAGGACAAGTTCTGATGATTAAACTCTGAAGGAAACAAGTCAGTATTTGTATGAAAAAACACAGAAAAGGATATTCACTTTTTGAGGTCAGAAGCCATTTCTGATGACTGTTAAAATTTGATATAAGTTAAGTTCTGATATTAAATCCTGATGGAATCCTTGATGCTTACGTGGCATTATTTTTTACTTGACTTATTTGTGGTAAAAACTGAAACAGTCATATTTAAATCAGAATATATTTGGGTAAGATAAAAACAGTCATAATCATTATGGGTTAGTGGTAAACATGTTTGTCTTGAAAAACTGCATGTGCACAGTAATTATTGTTTATTTCTTGTGCTTATTAACTCTTGCTTTAACTTTTTACTGACTGTTATTATTACATATCGGTCTAGGGAGACGAGGCATCATTATTTTTTACTCTTAATCATTAAACAGTCCTCGCGTCCCTTGGTATTCCATTGGCTATTTAAATGACTGATCATCCTTCAGTAAAATCACATCTTTTCATTTCTCTCAAACAATGGCACATTTTAGTTGGTTTTACTGCTATGGCACAGACACTGTGACCATTTTTAGGACTATCTTGTAATTTTTGCATGTAATCTATAAATTTCATGAAATGTACTCGTTTGATATATTAATGAAATTTTCCTTAATTGCAAGATTTAGTCTATGTTTCTCTCATATTATGTGATTGTGAATGTTCTAATTGTAATTTGTTAATCTTTACTTCATCTATTTGAACTTTATCCTTTGATGAATGTTTTGATTACAATTATGGTCCATAATAAATTGTGTTGATTTGAGGAAACAGTTGAAGCACGGGTTCATGCATCAGAACCTGTGATAGTTGAAGCTGAGAACTTTACTTCTCAGATAGAAACTGTAGCTCAAAGTTCTTATACTTTGAAGAAGAAATCTGTAAGTTCTGAAGCTGCTAGAGCAACTCCTTCATTGGCAAGGAGATTTAAGAAAATGAAGGCTAGGAGGTATTTGGATAAGGCTCCATCAGAAGATACTGAAGAAGCTGAGGAAGGGGATCAGGAATCTATGATCTCACAAGAACCAATTATCATTGAAGCCCTTCCAGCTCAAGCCAAACACACTGCTACTGATACAGTTGTAACCCCTCATGTCTCTCCTATTAAAGCTACAGATGATGCTAAAGAACAAACTGAAATTCTGAAATATTTATTCATAATTTGAATATACCAAATGTTTTTTATCTGGAAGCTCCATCTACAGAAGCTCAGCAATCTCCAACTCGTTTTCCCATTTTAAATGCTGAGATACCATCTACATCAACCACACCAGCTCTGGAGATAAATTCTGATGCTCAGAATTTAAATGAAGCTATTCCTGAATCTCCAGTTGCTTCACACACTATTGTGTTGTCAGAACATAATGAGTCTTCCTCAAGTTCTGAAGACAGTGTTTTTGCTGAGACTCCAGTTCCTATACTAGGAAAGGAAGAATTGGTGAAGAAATTTGTTGAAAAGGAAGCACCTATTCCTTGGGAGGATACTCACAGAGGTGTGGAGTGGACCAAGAAGTGGAATAACACTGATTTCATTCCAAGTTCTAACGTTTTGATAGAGCATATTGCTAAAGCTGATGAGTTGCTCACAAATGCTGATTTAAAGATAAAACTCAAGATCATTGCTCTATCTACCAAACATCTTCAAGGTCTACATTCTTTTACTCATGAAAAGGTTGATACACTAAAGAAACATGCTGATAAGCTAGATCTACAGCTTAAGCTTGACAAGAATAGATATATCAGACCTACTCTTGAGAAAATTGAAGCCATTGAGAAGATTCAAGAGAAGCAACGGGCCCAAATTGATGAGGTCCTGGCTAACCAAGTTTCTCAGAAAGCTCAATTGGAAGAAATCCAATCTTCAGTTGAACTTCTTCTTTCTCTCTTACTTCCTGATGATGCCAAAAAGGGGGTGAAGGTAGTTAAGTCCAAATGCTCACCTACTGAAATACTGAAGAAAAAGGATGATAAAGGTGATGACCAGGGACACTCTAATAAGAGTAGAGGTCAAGGAAAAATTCAAGGAAAATCTTCTACACAGAACAAGTCAAGTTCTGATACTGTGAATGCTAAAAATCTGAAGTCAAGTTCTGATAAACAAAGTCTGATGTCAAGTTCTGATATTCTGATTCAGTCAGGATCTAAAGACTCTCAGAAGTTTTTACAAACTCTGAAGCTAAAGGGGAAGCAGACTACTGTTTATTACAAAAATCCTAAAATCTAGACACTTGATGAGGAGATAGCTAGAAGATTATTTCTGAAACAAAATCCAGGAATGGATTTGGAAACTCTCAAGGAGGAAGAAACTAGATTTGCAGCTGAGAAGACAAATTTTAAGTCTAAAGCTTCTGATACAAAGAAACCTTCAAGGACTAAGGAAAAATGCATTGTGATCAGGGAAAAGTCAAATTCTGAGACTTCAAAGTTCAAGACTAGATCACAAACTGAGATTGATCCTAAGTCAAAAAGAAAAGAAAAGGTTGGTGAACCTTTAAAGATTGAGAAAAAGATAAGTTCTTCCATTCCAGTCTATCAAACTACAATGCATGATGATGATTTAATAGAAGATGAAACTGTTCAAATTCTGAAGAGAAGAAAGATAATTGAAGAATTTAAAACAACCTCTGACATTACTCAAGTTGTTCAGAATGAAGAACAGCAAGTTACAGAAGAAACAACAAATTCTGATCAAGTTAATTTGGAAAAGATGACAATTGCTGATAAGAAGAAGCTGTTATGGAAGAAAGCTACTCCAGTTGAACCAAAATCCAATCTCTTAATGAATCAACTTGCAACATTTGGATTGAGATCCAAGCAACCTAGAGATAAAGCTGGATTAGGTTCTGATGAAGAGAAGATACAAACAGGAATAGAAGTTACTCTAAGAGATCCTTTCATATTGACAGATAAAGCATATGAACAAATCAAACAAAAGCACCTTGACAAAGTGCTGTCTGCTCAAATTGTGATAGATGCTCATGATAAGGAAAATCTAAAGGAGAAATTGATTTTATTTCTCTATGATGGATTAACTTACAGACTAGCTGATACTGATGTGCTAAAGAAGTCTGTCAGAGAACTTCAACATATTCACTATCTTCTGGAAGTAAAATATGATGTTACAAGAAGATGGTCAGAATACATTTTTAAAGGCTATAAGAGATCTATTTAGAATCTCTGGTACAAAGACTTCTCAGTATATACCAATGATTCCTGAAAGTGATGGAAGAGAAATTCCTATGCTGAAGAATTCTGCTAAGGTGGAAGTTATTCTGAAAGGAAAATGCTTATGTTATAATGAAAACTCTTCACATCCTAGAGTTATCAGACTTGGTGATGGACTTGAAAGAATATCAATTCAAGCTCTCAGAACAACCATTTATCAAATTGGTATAGTAAAGATGAAGAACTGATGCAGGTCAAAGGACAGTTAGTTGAATTTCCGAGGAAAGCTGAAGACAAGCTGGTAAGAGATTTTGTTAAGAATCATTATGGATTTAGATTGATCCAGTGAAGTTGGTAAAGCTACAAGGATTGTAAGTTGTAGTTAATAGTCTTATTAAACTCTTATTGCATTTGAACTTAAATGTTTTTGACATCATCAAATCTATTAACTTGTATATTTTTGCACAATTTACAAGTTGGGGGAGATTGTTAGATATATTTGAGATGTCATGTCTAATATATTTCATGTTTAGTTTTCAGATCTTAACAAACAGGAAATATCAGTACTTACGGGAATCAGTACTTAATGGAAGTCAGAACTTAAGGATATCAGAACTTAGATTATCAGAAGTTAAATATCAGAAGATGGATATCAGAACTTAAGTACGAGAGGACTAACAGTTAAGCAAGGAAGCTAATTTACAGGAAAGAAGATCGAGACTAATACAAAAAGAAGATATGCATGGAAAGAGTTAGAGGAGTTAAAGAATTGTATAAGATATCTGATTGATATATTTTAGATGACAGAATTATATTCCATATTAATTAGAAGTTATCTTGTAACTGTGTACTATATAAACACAGACATAGGTTTACACTATATGTGTTATCATTATCAAGAAGATCATACATTATAACCTAGCAGCTCTCGTGATATTTGTTCATCACTGAGAGAGAACAGTTCCATTGTAACAGAGTTTATTATATCGAATATATTTGTTTACTGTTACTTGTGTTTGAAATCGATTTGATTGTATTCAACACTGTATTCAATCCCCTTCTACAGTGTTGTGTGACCTAACAGATTTTGATTCTAAAAATTATTTTAAACCTAGAATGGCTATGTGACTTGTGTGCTTATGTATATTACGTGGTTAATTGAGTCTTATATGTTAGTACTTGATAGACGGGTTAGTAATACACGTATGGGTAGACGATAAGGGCTATGTGAAGTCGGTTTGAGTCGTGATGGAGACACAAGATGACTAAATAAGTCTATTTCTTTGATAGAAGCAAAGCCGACAAGGAAAGTTGAGCCGGTGATAGACAACTGTGAAGTACTTAGAGTAGATCGTGTGAAGGCAAGTTTTTCCCCTATTCTAATTTCAGAATAGTGAAGCTACTTCAGATTCTTATCGCACTTGCACACTTTTGATTCATGTTCACAAACACTGATACACAATTGTTATTCCTTAGTTCATATTTCATTTCAATTCATGATATCTCCTAATTCACTGAATCCTCTATTCATATTCCAATAACTATACACATATATTGATATATTCTGGTATTGAAATATATCAAAGCATACTGATTGTTCTGGTTGCTCCTCTATGGACTGGATAGTGACGATTGGGATTAAGTATACATTTGATCCTAAGGAACGAGACTTAACTGGATCCTTGAATTGGGTCGTGGAGCCTAGGTACCCGAATGGATCTATATAGTGAGATATAGATCTGCACTATATCCTGCCTGATCAGCAGGATATAGGTGCGAACTTGTATCCAGTTTAGTTCATTTGTATTTGCAAATTGTTAGGCCGAAAATACGCGCTAAAATTCACGCAAGTATACACATTCGTAAGTAGTATAAGATATAAATCAGATTCGTTCCCACAGAGACTGGTTTAGGTTAAGTTCAATTTATGCACCTATGCAACAATGTATGGTTATCGCTCAATGCTAAGACAAATAACAAATTGGGGTTGTTTATAATTAAGAATTAAACTAACAATTATAATTAAGAGAATAAAGAGGGTTTTATATTATATGAGACAAACATGGGATTCTAACTTCATTAAATACTTCATTCAATAGCCTTATTGTTCTTAACCTTAGAATGTAATGGTGATGACACTAATCAGATAACATGAAACTAGTAAACGCCAACTTTCATTGTACGAATACCCTACTACCAAGTATCCACAAAAAAGATAAAAGTTGAATAGACACCAATTATGCTTAGTCCTTATATGTCTATAAAAATTGAAAACATAACGGTTTAATGCGCAAGTTATCTATCGTGATTACATAGGGCAAGTAAGATGGTTAAAATTACCTACGAATCATGCATAACAAATACATGAACCTATGCTAGCATGGCAAGTTCTAAACCTCTATATTCATTATCGCTTCAATAGAGATTAACACGTTATCTTATATGTTAGCTACGCACATAAGACGAATAAGCACAACCAATACTAGGATATCAATCAATCACCACACACCAAGATATCGAAACAAATTAATTATTGAAATCCATAAGTAAATCCGCTAGAATCCCATGATAACGATTAGCCCATAATCGAACTCATCGTCACCATGGGTTCCAATGAAAGCATGGTATAAAATAAGGTCTTAATAAACTGAATAATAATCAAAGTATGAATAAACGAGATCTAGGTTCAACAAGAACGAAAATGAGCATCCAAAGTTACAACTAATTCAAAGAATCACAAGTTGAAAACAAGATCATCTTTTTCGGAGTTGTTTTGTGCTTCTAGGTCTTCTCCTTGGTATCCCAATCTTCCCGGATGATGAAAACCCTTTTTTAAGTATATATAAGCCCATATTGGACCTGGACCCTTAAAATCGTCAAATTCTACTCAAAAAAGGCTTTTTCAGCGAAGTCAGCCGCGCATCAGCGCGCAGCCGCGCGGCACTAGCAGGCGGGCACCTCCTAGCAGGCGGGCGCCTGTAGCCTTTCTGGAAAAATTCTGATGAATCTTATTTTGCCCATAACTTGAGTTCTAATCGCCAGAATTAGGCGATTCAACTGTCCAAACGAACCTAACGAGATTCTCTACAACTTGACAATGGCCTAGGCTTCCAATTCTGATCACTTTTTTATCATATTTCCTTTAAAATCTCCTTTCTTCATTTAACTGATACCTGAAATGCAATAACACAAAGACACATCGAAATATCAACAACTTGAGTCCAAAACACCAATTTAAGCTTGTAATGAAGCGTTCCAAGTGGATATAAAATCCACTTATCACACCCCCAAACTTGAATCGATGCTTGTCCTCAAGCATAAACAGACTCAAAACTACAAAACAAACCTAATGCATGAATGCAACTACGTGAATGCAACTAAATAATAATGCAATCGATCCCCTCAGAACAACCATAACCAAATGAATAAGCCAATGCCTCTAAGAATGCAATGACTCAAAACAGAGCTCGAATAAATCCCACAAACCAACTCACGAACCAGAAACGTGCGTGTGTGGAATGCTTAACAAATATCTCTCGATACTAGATCAATAACCATAACTTATCTATCATGGAAACAATCAAAAGTTTATAAACAGAATAGACAATAAACGCATTATGACTCACAACACCTCCTTTCTACTAGAGTTGTACAAGGATTCACACTATTATTGAACACATAACAAAGATGCTTATTTGACTGTACAATGAATGAGGTCCCAAAAGACTTATGTAATAATACCCATGTAGTGAGCGTTAGGTTAGCGGATGCCAGACTATAAAAGCCTTAGGTCACTAGGCACAAAGTCCCCTAGAACTTAATAACTCGAGTATTAAAGAGCTCACTCTTGATCAATTATGCATAAACACATACTTTTTTCTTTCTTTTTTTTCTTTTTTTTCTTTTTTCTTTTTTTTCAATAATTTTTAAATGAGTGTGCTTCGCTCCATCTCATTCAACCCTAGACTACTCATAAAAATATGAGCCGACTACTAGCCATTTGACGCCTAGCCTTACAACAACTAGCAATGAAATCCGATTTTTTCTCCAGATCAGTGTTTTTACATCATTACGAGAATATCACAAATTCTAAATATAACCAAGTGATTAAATCTCAACAACAAACAAGTATGATCATGATCTAGATCAAAAGCAACCCTATAAGACTTTATGAAAAATATTGTTTCTGGCATGCAAATCAATTCATTAGGACTTAAACATCCCTCTATTCGTCATCACCACACTCAAATCAACATCAACTTATCAAATATCATAGTTCATCTTAAGGGATCATGCTAAATATGCATGCAAATGCAACTATATGAAATCACAAAAAAATAAACAAATATGTCCTAAATGAACAAATCATGCAAAAATATGAATTAACTACAACTAAACATGCAATATGAATCTATATGAATCTTTATAGACACACACACTACTAATCCCTACATTATCACCCCCAAACTTAAAATTTTCAATGTCCTCATTGAAGGTAATAATAAGGATTTCAGGCATACCTAGTCATTAGAAAGATCACCCTCTTCGGGTGGAGGATCAGGTGGCCAATCAACCTCGACACCAGTGGCTTGGAAAATAGTGCCCAAAGCCTGTGTCAAATCTGCAGCAAAACAACAATGAATGTCGTGCATGGCCTCCATACGCCTAACTACTCGCCTGTACTGCTCATCACCAACACCAGTCCTATCAACTACCTGCTGCACATGAGAAGAACCCTCTGTAGGCACTGTAGGATTCGTTCGGCTACCCTCTACATCATCAAAAATATATCCCAAGCCCTTATCATGGGGTGCACCTAAGAATGCATAACTCAAGTAATCTGGTAGTGGGTGAAGCTCAAGTGTGGAAACATCTTTAATAGACGGCTCGAGACGCTCTTGAGAAATTTTCAGCTCTGCTAACCCAAGAGAATCGAATGGCATATCTAACTTTCTCTTCCACGGAGGTGCATTCAAAACCTGTAGTTGCTCTGCTCCTTCCTTGTCATCAATAACTGATTTCGTCATTAAGGATCTCTCTAAGGTCTCTGACTTTGGCAATTGCTCAAGTTTTGAATTCACGACAGAGTCTACCCACTCTACTTTAAAGCACCCCTCTTTAGCTGTGGGTAACTTTATTTCCTTGAACACATTAAAAGTGACCTTTTAATCGTAAACCTTCATCGTAAGCTCTCTTTTTTGTACATCAATCATAGTTCGGCCTGTAGCCAAGAATGGTCTTCCAAAGATGATGGGAATCTTCTTCTCTTCCTCGAAATCAAGAATTACAAAGTCAGCAGGGAAGATGAGTTTATCCACCTTGACCAAGACATCCTCCACTATACCTCATGGATAAGCGATGGAACGATTAGCTAGTTGCAATGACATGTATGTTGGTTTCGGATCAGGCAGACCAAACTTCTTGAAGATAGATAAGGGCATCAGATTGATGCTAGCTCCTAAATCACATAAACACTTGTCGAACGACAAGTTTCCGATGGTGCAGGAAATAGTGAAGCTTCCAGGATCTTTAAGCTTCGGAGGCAACTTCTGTTGCAGCACAGCACTGCATTCCTCCATTAGACCAATGGTCTTTAAGTCATCGAGCTTCACTTTCCGAGAGAGAATACCTTTTATAAACCTCACATAGCTAGGCATCTGTTCAAGAGCTTTAGCGAAAGGTATGTTGATATGAAGTTCCTTGAACACCTCCAAAAACTTCTCAAACTGCTTATCCAGCTTTTTCTTCTGCAGCCTCTTAGAAAAAGGAGGTGGAGGATAGATATGTTTATCCCCTGTATCACCCTCAAGAGGAGTGTGTTCTATAGTAGTCTTCCTTGGTTCCACCTCTACTTCCTTCTGCACTTCTTCTTCAGCCACAACTGCATTTTCTGAAACTTGAGATTTTCCAGGCTCTTCGTCTTGCTGAATTTGGGGGCTTGCGACCTTTCCAGACCTTAAGGTGATGGCGTTCACTCGTTCTTCAACTCCCCTCTTACCTCGATTTATTTCTGTATCACTAGAAAGTGCTCCTGGTGGTCGATTCAATAAGGAATTAGCAATTTGCCCTATTTGGTTCTCCAGAGTCTTGATAGAAACAGTCTGGCTTTGGCATATAAGAGCCTGGTTTTTGCACATAAGTCGCAACTCCTCTAATATAGATTTTTCATTCGAAGATAGACATGCACCAAGAGTTTGTTGTTTTGCTGTAATTTGTTGCTGAAAACCAGGCGGGTTGAATAGCTTATTTCCAAACTGTTGGAACGGTTGTTGCATCACATTCTGATTGTTGCTCCAGCTGAAGTTAGGATGATTCCAGTGGTCAGGATGATAAGTTTCTGGAACTGGTTATTGCGATCTCTAAAAGTTGCTCACAAACTGAGCTGAGTCGCTAGATATAGCGCATTGCTCCATCGCATGCGACCTGCACATAGCTCACAAACACTGGTTATCTGATTAACACCATAGTTAGCCAGAGAATCGATCTTCATAGACAACGCCTTTAGTTGAGCAGTGATAGCCGTAGTTGTATCCACTTCAAGAACTCATGCTACCTTGTCATGTGGACATCTCTGGGTTGGATATTGATATTCATTAGCAACCATCAGTTCAATTAGATCATAAGCTTCCTCATAGCTCTTTGCCCATAATGCTCCGCCTGATGTTGCATCGAGCATGGGTCTGGATTGTGCTCCCAACCCATTATAAAAATAATTGATGATCATCCAATCAGGCATTCCATGATGAGGATACTTCCTAAGCATCTCCTTGTAGCGCTCCCAAGCTTCACCCAAAGATTCTCCCATTTGTTGCGCAAATTGAGTAAGAGCATTCCTCATTGCAGCTGTCTTCGCCATAGGAAAGAATTTAGTAAGGAATTTCTGAGCAAGATCCTCCCAAGTAGTAATTGAACCAGCTGGTAGAGAGTGTAACCAGCTCTTAGCCTTGTCCCTCAGAGAGAATGGAAACAGTCTCAGCTTCACAGCATCTTCGAAAACACCGTTGAACTTGAAGGTGTCACAGATCTCAATGAAATCCCTAATGTACATATTGGGATCTTCCATTGAAGAACCCCCAAACTGGATTGAATTCTGCACCCATTGAATTATGTCAGGCTTGATCTCAAAGGTATTAACTGTGATAGCTGGCCTGACAACGCTAGATTAAATGTCATTGATCTTGGGTTGAGAAAAATCCATCAAGACTATCGTTCGTGCTGCTGGATCTCCCATTGTAATGAGTACCTGAAACACAAACAAATAAACCGTGAAAGTAAAATAATCCGAGTCAGTGAACTTTAACGACCACTAATGACAAGCACATAAACTAAAAATTAACACCGAGTCCCCGGCAGCAGCGCCAAAAACTTGTTAGGGCGAAAACACGCGCTAAAATTCACGTAAGTATACGCGTTCGCAAGTAGTATAAGATATAAATCAGATTCGTTCCCACAGAGACTGGTTTAGGTTAAGTTCAATTTATGCACCTATGCAACAATGTATGGTTATCGCTCAATGCTAAGACAAATAACAAATTGGGGTTGTTTATAATTAAGAATTAAACTAACAATTATAACTAAGAGAGTAAAGAGGGTTGTATATTATATGAGACAAACATGGAATTCTAACTTCATTAAATACTTCATTCAATAGCCTTATTATTTTTAACCTTAGCATGTAATGGTGATGACACTAATCAGATAACACGAAACTAGTAAACGCCAACTTTCATTGTACGAATATCCTACTACCAAGCATC
Source organism: Apium graveolens (assembly GCF_009905375.1). NCBI lineage: Eukaryota > Viridiplantae > Streptophyta > Magnoliopsida > Apiales > Apiaceae > Apium > Apium graveolens. The sequence goes on along the minus strand of NC_133647.1, from coordinate 99,379,557 downwards.
CACAACAAAGATAGAAGTTGAACAGACACCAATTATGCTTAGTCCTTATATGTCTATAAAAATTAAAAACATAACGGTTTAATGCGCAAGTTATCTATCGTGATTACATAGGGCAAGTAAGATGGTTAAAACTACCTACGAATCATGCATAACAAATACATGAACCTATGCTAGCATGGCAAGTTCTAAACCTCAATATTCACTATCGCTTCAATAGAGATTAACACGTTATCTTATATGTTAGCTACGCACATAAGATGAATAAGCACAACCAATACTAGGATATCAATCAATCACCACACACCAAGATATCGAAACAAATTAATTATTGAAATCCATAAGTAAATCCGCTAGAATCCCATGATAACGATTAGCCCATAATTGAACTCATCATCACCATGGGTTCCAATGAAAGCATGGTATAAAACAAGGTCTTAATAAACTGAATTATAATCAAAATACGAATAAACGAGATCTAGGTTCAACAAGAACGAAAACGAGCATCCAAAGTTACAACTAATTCAAAGAATCACAAGTTGAAAATAAGATCTTCTTTTTGGGAGTTATTTTGTGCTTCTAGGTCTTCTCCTTGGTATCCCAATCTTCCCAGATGATGAAAACCCTTTTTTTAAGTATATATAAGCCCATATTGGACCTGGACACTTAAAATCGTCAAATTCCACTCAAAAAAAGTTTTTTCAGCGAAATCAGCGAAGTCAGCCGCGCATCAGCGCGCGGCAACGCGGCACTAGCAGGCGGGCGCCTGACACCAGCAGGCGGGCGCTTGCATCTTTTCTGGAAAATTTTTGATGAATCTTATTTTGCCCATAACTTGAGTTCTACTCGTCAGAATTAGGCGATTCAACTGTCCACGCGAAGCTAACAAAATTCTCTACATTTTGACAATGGCCTAGGCTTCCAATTCTGATCACTTTTTATCATATTTCCTTTAAAAGCTCCTTTTTTCATTTAACTGATACCTGAAATGCAGTAACACAAAAACACATCAAAATATCAATAACTTGAGTCCAAAACACCAATTTAAGCTTGTAATGAAGCGTTCCAAGTGGATATAAAATCCACTTATCACAAATAATGGTCTTCGTTCTTTTCTTGCGAGGTTATGTCTTTGCAAACGTAATCAAGTTACCGGTTCATTTAACTTACTATAACACTGTTAATATATTGTGGACTTGTTGAGCAACTTATGGCTCACCCCTTTTCTTGTTGTTATTCACCTTATTGTTTTCAGTTAAGAAGGAAAATGAAACCCATCAGGACTCGAGTGGTAAAGAAGTAAGTCAAGCCGTGAGACTCTCTCATACCAAAGATGTTGATCCCGATCCAAGAAGAAAGATTTGAGTTGCCTGAACAGGTGTAGTGTAGATAGTTAATGAGTGTGTTTGAATAAATGAGAAAAGTAGTTTAAAACTTGTTTGACAATGGCTTGTAATAAAGAGAATTTGTGAGAGTTTAAAATTTGGTTTGTAATAAAGTAGATAGTGGTTCTTGTTTTCATACTTCAACCTAAAAAGATCTTGGTTAGTGTAAAAGGGGTTATATATATCTGTTTAATTATCATACAGGTTGATCAGGTTTGGAGATTAGCTAGTAACCCCCAGACTTATACCCCGGGTCTGGAGGGCGTTACAACCTCCCTGCGAATTTTTTTGTTTTTTTTGCAAAAATAGGGAAAAATAGAAAAAAAAAATTAGATTTTTAAAATTTTAAGATTAAGTCCCGGTTAGGGCCGATTAGTGTATATTACACGTAAGTAACCCATGTTAGGGGGAATTAGTGACTCGTGTGATAAAATTAGCTCCGATTAGGGTCGTTTAACATATTCACTCACGTGATTAATATGAATTAGGGATAATTAGTGTCTTATGCATGTTTATTAGTCCTGATTAGCCCCGTTTAGGGTAGATTAGCCTTAGTTAAGGCCAATTAGGGCATTCTAGCTTGAAATTAGGCTCTTTTAAGCCTAGTTAGCAGCTTGCACATGGAAATTATCCCCGATTAGGGCGATTAGCCTCGAATAGGGGCTGTTAGCAGCTTTCACCCTATAGTTAACCTTGACGAAGGTTAAAGGGTGATAAATGCTCGCATTTTAGTCCCGATTGGGACCGTTTAGTGTTAAACACTATCCAATTAGCCTGTGTAAAGGCCTTAAGTGCATTTACTCGCAGTATATAAGTCGTTGTAAACGTGTAGGTCGTTCCACACTTTACGATAAAATGGCAAACACCCAGGAAGGGCCGACACCCCTGAAGGGATGATACCCGAGAAGGGCCAAAAGTACCCCGAGTCGCAAAAAGATCATTATAACTTCCACGAAAACTCGAGCAGTATTCCCGGAAGTTGGGGGCTAATGATATGGATAAAAAATACATCATAAAGACACATTAAATGCCACATTATTTACACTTGGGTTTCTTGTCGGAATTCCAGTGCAGACCTATCTGGTCCAAACTCGTAGCAGACTCAAGACGACCCATGTAGTCAAGGCCCACCTGCAGAGGTCGTCGAGGTCCACGAACATAAGTTGTTCACGGACTAGGCCCAATACAACTGGAATAGCAGAGACATGTGTCCTAAACGGACTCAAAGTCCTACACAGAAGCATCTGGAGTTCCTTCCCTTATAGGACTCCTAATCACCATCTAAGTTGGAGACTTGTCCACCAAGTCTCCCAACACAAGTTTAACCCTAAACTCACCTCTATATAAAGGCTCTATCCCTCAATCTAGAATTACGTTTTTGGCTTGATTCTCTACCACACAGAGATATGTAGGCATCATGCAAGGACCAATAATCTCGAACGCGAGAGTAGCCATTAAACCTCGAAACTCAGAAACCTAACATTAATTGCTAATGCACTCTAGTTTTTATTCCACAACAAATAATCAATATTTGTAGTTTGGGTAATATTATTTTTTAAGTTTATATATTTATAATTTTTTTCTATTCTCATTATTATGTTAAATATATTATATTATTATATATTCAAATTAATCTATTCTAAAATAATTTTTTTAGAAATAATTAGAATATAGCAGGGAATCTGCTCTAGGAAACTAAGTGGATCTTCAATGGTATGAGGTAAAATGGTTTGCTAAAATAATATAAAATAATAATTATGTAAAATTTGTTGAATCTATAAGGTAATGTGCTCCAATGGGACTTGCTATAATATAAAATTTATAATTACTTTGTTACAGCTTTAGAGACATTCGACAAATTTAGCCAAGACGAGAACGTTAGGCTATAATTTAACTAATTATTTTAGATGGTTGGAGTGTCCAAAATATACATATTATGAATAATAGTTGTCATCTAGTATTTTTTTGCTAAGGGTTTCTTTCATCGGAGATGCTCTAACCGTAGTTAAACTATATTCTACTTTATATAATATAATTTTTTTCCATTATTTTCGTAAATAATATAATTTTTTTCCATTGTTTTCGTAAATAATATAATTTTTTTCCATTGTTTTCGTAAATAAGCTTCTATTTCATGAACATCAGGAACAAAAATAAAAGCAGAGCCAACGAAAAAACAATTTTCCCCTCTTTATTCTCTCTTGGCCAATTTATTTATACTTCCAACCACGCCTAAATTTCACCAGTACGTACATTGCTCTAGCCTCTCTATAAGTGCATATGGATGTATAGTATGTGTTTGCCTGTATTACTTTTTAGATTTTATGCATGCAAAACTATGTATTTGTGGCTGTTTATGCTCTGCCGTCCAAATGTTCGAAGAAATGTCTCTGTGAAACTCAAGCTTATTAACTCATTTTGATACATTTTATAGTTTGTTCAAAATTATGAAATGGGTATTGCAAATATATTAATTTTAATGTCATCTTCACTTGTGTTAGTACATTGTGAGAACTGAGAAGTAGATGTGTGGATTTGTCATTTGTTTTCGGCATGCTTATTTTCATCCATTCGGTGTTCTAGATTTTATGTAGGTACTAGTAATTGATGAGATTTGTTAGTAAATCTAAGAGAGAGAAATAGAGGAGATTTTCGCTGTTATAGTATAAAATTATGTTAAGACCTCACTACAGTGTCATACTTGGATGCTGTAGCCTGTAGGTGGTCAAATTTCATATTGAAGTGATGGTAGCTAAAATTCTATTTAAGAGAGTTCTAGTGACTGCATCTGAAAGAAATGTACCTTAGCCTGTTCAAGTGCTTGTTATTTAAAATTTAAAGGTCTTAAACCATATTAGAAGCTTGGATAGATCCTACATTTGATCATGAAATGCATGTAGGAATAGCCATTAATTATCACCAGGATGTTATAAGAAGCAATGACCCTAGAAATTAGGGTGTATATTACAAGGCAAAGAAAATTATGTTCTTAAAATTTCCTTCCTGTGATGTATTGGCTTTATATTTTGTTAAAATTCTTGTCCGGGTTATTTGCTAATCTTTGAGAAAGCACCTAATTATAATATGGAGGGATTTGCTTTAACATATACAGAACCCAACCGTACAATTGTCTTACAAGTACACTTTGTTTATTGTATTTATATATATGATTAGGCTTGGAATCAAATTATATTGTGGCAATCCCACAGCAGAGGCATTGCAAATTTGAGCGTCAACTGAGTGAAGTTCTTAAGACGATTATCTGCAGCACTATTTAGCAGAGATTTGGTAAAAGTAAGCAATGGCCTTGAGACGTTTATGTGGATTTTCTGATGGTGAACTGATGAGATCAGATTGCAAACCTTGCACAAGATTGATGAGGCAAACTGCTGGAATTTTCACTGTTGGAGGAGGGTTAGGGTTTTGGGTTCTCTGCCGCTTGCACTATGGTTAGTTTCATGTTTTTGACCCAGTTCTCACTTCATTCCTTAAAAAGTTGCATCTTACTCTCTTCACTCAATTTGCAATCTCGCAATATTTAAGCAGTGCTGCCCTTTTTAATAATTTAATAGTAAATCTAATTGAGTAATACTTTTCAAGTAGTGTAGAGTTTTTATTTTTGTACTAACTAATATCTTATATCTGAATCGATTCTCATTAAATTTAAATTTAGAATTTTATGATTTACTAGTAAATCGAACTCAGGTTTTATTGTGGAATGGAGGAAGCACTTTGGATCTCATTATCTGCTTGCTTTTTCCTGCTTAATTCTTTTAAATTATCATTTCATGTCCTGAAATCCCCTCTTTCAATTCAAGGTCTTTTGGGTATGTAATACAAATGCATAAATCATTTCTTGGACCTACTGTGGCAGATATATTAGATGAATGATCTTGTCTGGTTTAGGGTTTGATTTAAGACTGGGGATTTGGAAGTCCTATTGGATTTTGTATGGCATATCCACCCTAAAATATATGATTCATATGTATAAGTGTATACATTTGAATTGGCTTAATAAAATTCGACTCAATATACAGTGGCTAAGTTGTTTGTTAAAACTAAGACATGTTTCTTGAACTCATTGCCGTATTTTAAATAAGATTTGATCGAATAGTAAAGAGGTGGGCATATTTTGTATTATAATGGAAGGTTTGAAGCTTCAACGAGTAAATAAATAATTCTGCCCAGGGTTATACAGAAAACATATTGATTTGTTTATTTCGCATGTCTTTGTAGGTCCTAGAATCACCGTTCCTCGGAGTCTTAGGTGGGCTGCTTGTGGCGCTATCTCTGTAAGCTCAAGCACAGCTTTGCTGGTTCGTCTTTTTAGTCCTGAATGTGAACCCCAAAATATAGCTGCTTATGACACTAAGTAATAGTTTCTAGTAATGATACAAATCCAGATGGTATTTAAAAGCAAGACATACTAATGCCTGTGTTGTGCCATTGGATGTATCCTCTCTTTGAAAAGGATTTCCTGCGTAATGTGTACAATAAGCTATAATGTTTTTTTTATTGTATTTACATATGTTTACATGCTTGTGTAAGGTGTTTATCATTGTTAGACTTTTTAGTACATTAGTCATTTATTCATAAATTTCACTGAAAATTTTACAATGGCTCTAATTTAACTTGCATTTCAACAAATCAATGTTTTCATGTGAAGACATTAATATGTTCGACAAGTAGGATCATATTTTCTTCTGGTTTGTACTATTTCTCTGGTGACTAGATGTTCTCCTCTAAAGATGATTCCCCGTGTTATCTAACCTTATTATTATCAGATATTCATCTAGAAAACAAACTCTTTGAACTTGGGCACTTTTAGAATGTCAACTAGCAATTGAAATCATCCAGTCACACAAGAATATAAGAGTTTCCTTCTTTTCATGTTCACCTATCTACTTAATATGATTGAGTACAGGCAACAAAAAATAATTAGCCTTGATGAAAGCAAGGTAATTGATTTTGTCGAGGAATTTAGGTCCGCTGAGCTGAAATATTATGAAATCAAATTGTTTTCTTCAAAGTGCATTGCAAAGTACCCCTAAAGCAAATGAGACTTGCACCATCATATATCCCGTTTCAAGATGACTTGTCCTCGAGTTTTTGCCAAAGGAAAGGCAAAATCTTGGGGATTTGAGTAGAAACTCATCGTCATTTTTGCAGGTAGCATATATTACAAAATTAGTGTTCTATTAGACCAAGTACTGCAGCATGGGTTTGTTCAAAGACTTTACCAGTATATTGTCTGCGATAGCCAACAGATGTAACGGGACCTGTGTATGAGATTGTCCCAGCTTACATGCAACCTTACCTATCTATGTGTCGGAAATCAAGTATCCTAATTTTTATGGACTATGCTGGATTTTTGGTAAGGAGGCAATCTTAGCTTGTAAGCCACCTTGCTATTCTAGGCTTAGGCAAAGCAACCATCTAATCGACTATATCTCTGGTAGTGTATTCGTGCTCACGCTCACAAGTGCTGATGATGGGCATATACACATAGCTACATCACTTCAGTATTCAATTACAGATTAAAGAAATCGCCGCTATTATTGTAATAAAAAGTAGGCAGACGAAAGGTTTCAAAAAAGAATTTAATAGTTGATAGTTAAGGTCACCCATCCTTAAGTTCTTCCTTCTTTTTTTTTTGTTTAAGTAATGCTTCAATTCTGTGGTACATTTTGTATAATAGAGTATGTAGTACATAATGTACATCATTTTCTGGTAAATGAAGTAGTGTTTCGTTTACCAAGTACCAACTTGTGTACTATCCAAATGATTCCCTTTATGTATCTCTTATACTTGTCATTCTAGTTACTAATATACAAAAACGGGTTTATATCTGTCTGTCTGTGACATTCAAGTGTCTATCTCAATGTGAACTGCACTGTGGTGATTGTCATCAATGATGTGCTAGAATGCCATTCAATGACAAAATTTGTGGTGATTTTAATTAATGATATGATATAATGGCGTTCAACGATGAAGACACGTTAACACTAATCGTGATCGACTATAGTTGTTTTATTTTAGAGTTATTTGCAAAATGCATCCCCTGTTTTGGTCAGAATGCGTTTTATACTTATATTTTATATAACTGCACTTTGCTTTCTCTAACTATTTTTGCCGCGACAAATTGCACCATTTTCGTTAAATTTGTTAAAATTCTCAGGGGTATTTTAGGAAATGAAAATATTTAATTATAATTATATTATTATTTAAGCTTTTTGACCCTCTAAATGATACTTTAAAAAAAAATAAAGAACGGAAGTCGTAGAGAATGAAAAAATCTTTTCAAAACAATAACATTTAAAAATTATCAAAAATTTTACGAAGCCAAAATTAAATTAAATCTATAATAATGAATTTATTAAAAAGAATTTTAAAAAAAATATTTCAATTTTGAACCTTTTTATTTCAGGAAGATTTTTTCATTCCCTACAACTTTCATTCTTTATTTTTTTTCAGAATGTATCGTTTAGAGGGTTAAAAACCTTAAATAAAGATTTAAAAATAATTAAATATTTTAATTTCCTAAAATACCCCTGAAAATTTTAACAAAATTAACGAAAAAAAGTGCAATTTGTTGCGCCAAAAATAGTTAGGGGATGTAAAGTGCAGTTATATAAAATATAGGTAAAAAACGCATTTTGGCCAGAACAGGGGGTTGCATTTTGCAAATAAATCTTTATTTTATGATTCTCTGTCCATCAATGTTAACTACAAAGGACGGGATGAGGCAGAGCTTTAGGCCTTGTTTATATTGGGGGTTAAGGAGGGAGGGGTTGTGTAGGGCTAGGTTGGGCTAGACTAGGTTAGGTTGGGTTAGGCTCGGTTGAAACCTTATCTCATTTGGATGTAGTTGCGGAGTTAATAGGCGTTGAATTCTTGACATATTTGGTTGGAGTTGGAGTAAGGTTGGTTTTGATTTTTATCATGTATAAATTATATATTGAAAAATTAGTGAATATTTATAAATTTAATTTAAAATTTTTAACTAAATTTTAAAATATTTTTAAAAAAATTAAAAAAATATATAAAAAGAAAAAAAATGAAAAAACTTTAAGAGAGAGAGAGTGAGAAAGAGAGAGAGAATGAAAGAGGGAGGATGAATAAAAAAAGGGTAAGCTGCCAACACCCCAAATTGGGGTGTTGGAAAAGTTCAATTTTTGTATTGTAAATTAACCCTTTCAACCCTTGATGAACCCTCACAAAACCCAACCCCCGTTTTGACAAACTTTCCCAAACATGGTTTTCAGGAGCCCGTCCCAACCCAGCCCAACCCACTACCTCCCAACCCTCATCCAAATACAGCCTTAGCGTGGTCAGCTGTAGAAGAAAATAAACTGCTATCAAGTTCTCATCCTAAAATTTAGAGCAAAATAGAATATATAAAATAATCCGAGTGGAGATAGAATTATTCAAAGATCACTCATGGATCGAGACAGGTAACAATCTGGCTAGAAATAAACAACGATCATCCCCAACCCCAACGACCAAGGAGTCTACTGATTAAATAGATAGTTGATCCCCCCTCGATGTTGTAATCAGCCAAGGTACGATCATCCTCGAGCACTTTACTAGCGATACCAGCTTCTGCAGGTGCAGAGGAATACCTTCCCTACCTTGGATCCTAGCCTTGACATCATCAATAGTGTCCCGAGTCCCTACATCCAAAGTGACGGCCTTCCCAGTAAGCTCTTTTACACATATTCGCAACAAGCACTGATTGTAAAATTAAAAAAAAAAGGGTTGAATACTTGTTGTGCAAGACATGACTGTACTTTAACAAGACTAAGTTAAATTGACAATCCTAAATAAGTTGTATTGTAATCTTAATTTGCATTTTGAATTGTAACATTTAAAGTCTGTAAAAATGTCAAAGGAGCAGACTGAAGTCTTTTTCTTTAAACAGTATCAAACCTAAGAATTCTATCTGAAAAAAGATCAAGAAGATCATGCCTCAGAAGAATTATGAAGAAACTTGGAGTTGAATAAATTTGTTTTGGAAAAAATGTTCTAAGTCAAGATCTCTACAAGTCACAGATTTAGTGTTATAGAGAAGTTATTCGAGAACTCTAGAATGACTTATAGAGAACTCAGGAAAGCTACTAGAGAACTCAGAGATATCAACAAGCCAAATTGAAGACATGAAGATTGGAGATATCGACAAGTCACTTCTTCACTAGAGAACTCAGAGTTATCGACAACTCAAAATTCATTAGAGAACTCTGAGTTATCTATAAGTCAAATTTTACTAGAGAACTCGGAGATATCGACAAGCCAAAATTCACTAGAGAACTCTGAGTTATCGACAAGTCAAATTTGACTAGAGAATTCTGAGTTATCGACAAGTCAATAAGTCACTAGAGAGATCAGAGATATCGATAAGTCAAAGTGAAGATATGAAAATTAGAGATCTCGATATGCCAAATTCTCTTATAGAGAACTCAGAGACTACTACAAGTCAAATCACCTATTGATTATTAGAGATCTCGATAAGTCAATATACTTATCGAGATGTCAAGATCTGTATATTCCTAATTGAAAGATCTCGAGGTAAAATCTCAAAGTACAAATTGCAGACCAGTTCAATATCAAAGATTAACAATCAACAAACAATCCAACCAGTTGGATTGAAAAGTCTACAAAAAGCAGCTTGAAGAGTGTGCAAGATCAAGGGTGAAGATTAACTGACAAACGAAAATCAAGATTAACACAGTATACAAAGATATGCTAAGCCAGAAATGGGAGATATACTTTTCCTAAAATGAAATTATAAGTGACAGTTTACTAAAGTAACTAGCATCTCTTATTGTACACTATGTAAACCAGCAGTTAACCATCATATAAAGTTAACACTGGTCTTCTGTTAGTTGTAACAATTTAGATAAGAAAATCTTGTATTCTCTCACGGAAGAAGCTAAGCTCTTTATCAACAAAGAGCCTAGAAATTTTGTAGCAAAATATTCTTAATTTTAATATAAAATAAGTGAGTTTTGAAAGATCTGTGTTCACTGTTATTGCTTGTTTAATTTCGGTATTAACACACATCACTGCAAGATTTACATTTACTTTGTTCAAACCATAAATATTTCGAGAAAAGCATAAAAACAAAAAAACACATTCACCCCCCCCCTCTGTGTGGAATTCATTACCTAACAAGTGGTATCAAAACAAAATATGAAAGTAAACGGATTCGAGATCTTGGAAGAATGAATAAACAGAAAATCAGTAGCATCAAAATTCCTACTTTTGACAAAGCTAACTACACTCTTTGGAAAAAAATATTGATGTGTATCAGGATGGCCAATCCACTCTACATTCAGATTCTCAAAAATGGGCGCTTCACTCCTATGATTAGAGTTTAGGAATCTACAGATGGTGTTATGGTCATTCCAGTTCATTATGCTCCAAAAGATCCTTCTAAGTACCCGAGCCTGAAAAAGAGAAATTTTTCCTGGATAGTGGTTTACAGCTGATATTGATAGAGTCAATGTAATGTACAACAACATTGTCAATTGTGACACTGCTAAACAGATCTGGGAAAAGATTGAAATACTCTGTGAAGGAACTGAGGAAGTTAGATCTAATCAAAGAAGGACACTGATTTTACAGTATGGGGGTTGCATGGTCAAGCCAAAAGAAAGTATCACTGATGTGTTTGAAAGGTTTAATAAGCTGATAAATGACTTGCAGCTCCATGACAAATACTATGAAGCTGGAGAAGTGAACTTAAAATTTTTGCTTACACTCTCTGACCATTTGGAACAGAAAATTTCAGCAACCAGAGAAAGGAGAGACTTGAGCAGAATAACACTGGAAGTTCTATATGAAATTCTAAAAACATATGAACTGGAAATGATTCAAAGAAAATCATTGAGAACTGGTCAAGGGAATGTTGTGGATGGTTCAAGTGCTCTACTTGTCAATGAAAGCCAGACCTCTAATGATGAGCCAAGATTCCAGACTCCAGTTGCTTCAACAAGTGAGCAAAAAAACAATGATTCACAGGAACAAGTCATTCTGGAATTGGAAGAAGATGAGTTCTACACCCTAGATGAACTTGATGAACTTGATCAGTTAATGGCTTATCTAGAAAGAAAGTTCTCTAACATTAGAGTAAAGAAGCCAAGATTCTTCAAGGGTAAAGGACAATCACTCAAAAAAGACAGCAGCTGGAAAGGAAAAGGGAAGTACACATCTGATAGCAAAAATGGCTACAAAACTGGATATGTTGATAGATCAAAGTTAAGATGCTTCAACTGTGATAAACTAGGCCATTTTGCTACAGAATGCAGGAAACCCAAGAAAGCAAAGAAAGACAAAGCTTATCTTGAATTGGATGCAAAGTATGAAGCTCTTCTTAAAAAACAGCAAAGCAAAACTTATATTGCAGAGGGAAAAAGTTGGGATGACTCTGATAATGATGAAGATGAGGAAGTTGGAAATTATGCACTTATGGCCTTGGAGCAAGTAGAATTATCCTCATCAAAATCACATGTACCAACTCTCACCACTATTGATTTAAATGTGAATCAATATAAAAAAACTGTAGAAAAGATGAGCACATAAATATTTCACATTCATACAAGTATGGTTGCTGCTAATGAAGAAGTCAGCACACTAACAAAGATAAATGAGAAGCTTGAAAATGAGAAACAAGAAGCTGAATTGTTGTTGGTAGGGCTTGAAGCTGTAAGACAAGAAAATACATATCTTAAGAACAAGCTCAAGTGTGCAAGTGAAATTGAAGTAGTGCTAAGGGAGAAGTTGGAAAAGAATGAGGTGAAGTTGAAGTCCTTCAAGAATGCATCTGAGTTGGTTGGATAATATCATGAAAAGAACAAGCCATGTGCAAATATTGCTATTGGTCTTGATTATGATACCTTGAACAGCAAGAAGAAAAATATACGACAAAGGAAAAGCAACAGAAAATAAAAATATTCCAACAATTCTGAAAAAGGTTGATTCACCTATGTTCAAGGCATGTAAAGTTAACTTCAGTGAAGAAGAGTTGATTATCAAGCAAGAAATTGCTGATGAAGACAGTAAGAAGAAACATGCAGAAGCAACTCAATATTCCAAAGTTGAAGAGAAGCTCATGGACAACTAAGCCTCCAAGACACCTGTCAAAGAAACCAAAACTGAAGATACAAGAAAGAAGAAGAAAAATAGAAAAGGGAAAATTGGGATAAACAAAAGCAACAATTTTGCTTATGTTGCAGATGCTCCAAGAAAGAAATGTGAGAAATATGGCTCTATGAATCACCGAACTCACCTTTGTAAGAAGGTTGTTAGCAAGCCAGCTGAAGGAGCCTACAAATACAATGAAGCAGATGCAAATCATCCCTACTCATTCTGTGACAAGTTTGATTGCATCCCCTGCAACTTGAAAGTGATGAAAAGTTGTTACAAACTGAGAGTAGGCCTTAAGGAAACAAAAACTGGGTCTACAACATATAGGGAAAATGCACAACAGTCAATGAATTCTATTTTATCTGAAATAACTCATTCTACTTCTGCTAAATCAGTCAACAAAAAGAAAGTACCCAACACTGCTTGGGTTACTAAACACACTTAAAACTCATTGTGTGCAGGGAAAAATGAAGAAGATCATATGGATTATAGACAGTGAATGTTCCAGACATATGACAGGTGATAAGGCCCTGCTATCACAGTTTGAGGAGAAAGCTGAACCTTTGGTGACCTTTGGAGACAACAACAAAGGATTCACAATGGGATATGGCAAGATTATTTCTGGAAAAGTTCATTAATGATGTAGCACTGGTAGTTGGTCTTGAAGTGAATATTCTCAGTGTTAGCCAATTTACAGATAAAGGTTTTGAAGTTTTATTCAAAAAAGAAGAATGCACTTTTGTCAACAAGAAAACTGGTGATGTTGCTCTGAAAGGAGAAAGAAAAGGAAGCTTGTTTGTTGCAGACTTGGACTCAACAAATAAAGATGGTATTTGTTGCTTGTACACCAAGGCATCAGAAGAACAAAGCAAGTTATGTCATAAAGAGTTGTCTCACTTGAATTTCAAGGTAATCAACATCTTAGTCAAAAAGGAGTTAGTAAGAGACATGCCTCATCTGGAGTTCGCTCAAGTTAAAGTTTGTGAAGCTTTTCAAAAAGGAAAAATGGAAAGATCAAGTCACAAGTCAAAAACTGTGAACTCTATAAGTGCACCATTGCAGCTTATTCACATGAACTTGTTTGGGCCAGTAAATGTCTTATCAATTTCAAGGAACAAATATGCACTTGTGATGGTTGATGATTTCTCAAGATACATTTGGGTAGAATTCATGCATTCTAAATATGAGACTCCACACATCATAATTGAGCACATCAAGAAGATAGAAAAATAGGCTGAAGATCATAATTATGTAAAAAGACTGAGAAGTGATAATGGAATAGAATTCAGGAATGCAATATTGAGTGAATTCTGTAAAATCAAAGGCATTGTTCAAGAATTCTCAGCTGCTAGAACACCTCAACAAAATGGAGTAGTTGAAAGAAAGAACAGAACATTAGTGAAGCTGCTAGAATAATGCTGCAAGATGCCAAGTTGCCAACAAGTTTCTGGAAAGAGGCTGTTAACACTGCATGTTATACTCAAAACAGATACCTCATTAACAAGGCTCATGGAAAATCATCTTACTCAATCATGTCTAAGAAAAAAGCCTACTGTAAAGTATCTTTATGTGTTTGGAAGCAAGTGTTACATTTTAAAAGACAACTCTGAATATGTGGGAAAATTTGAGTCAAAGATTTTTGAAGCAATTTTTCTGGGATATTCATTGGAGAGGACTGCCTACAAGTTCTATGTGATTGATCAAAAGAAGATTATGGAAATCACAGGTGTGACTTTTGATGATGACAAGTGTCCAGGCTTGGAATGCCTTGATGAAAATGAAGCTGAAGTCCTTGCATTTGAAAACCTCAATATTGATAGTGATTCTGATGGTGAAGATGAAGTCAATGCACAACAGATGTTGAATGAAGAGACTACTGAACATGAAAATCATGAGAATGAAAGCTCATTTCAAACACCTGAGTTTGATAGCATAAACTCAGGGGGAAAAAGAGAAGAAGGATCTACAAGTCATACCAATGATGAAGAAAATGATGAAGGCACAAGTCAACAGACTCACACAAGGAAGTGGGAATGAAGTCACACTAGAGAAGTAATTATTGGTGATCCTACTGCTGATGTGAGAACTAGAAGTGTAATTACTAATGAGTTCCTACATGCATTCTTTCTGTATCAATTAGAGCCCAAGAAAACTGAAGAAGCTTTAATGGACCCTGATTGGATATCTGCAATGCAAGAGGAGCTTAAGCAGCTTGAAAGGAACAAAGTTTGGGAGCTAGTTCCTGCACCAAAGAATAGAAGTGTAATTGAAATAAAATGGGTGTTCAGGAACAAGATGGATGAAAATGGTATAATTATCAGGAACAAAGCAAGGTTGGTTGCAAAAGGATAGTCACAGGAGGAAGGAATTGATTATGATGAAACTTTTGCTCCAGTTGCAAGACTTGAAGCAATAAGAATCTTTCTAGCATTTGCTGCAAATTCAAATTTCATGGTGTATCAAATGGATGTTAAAAGTTCCTTCTTAAATGGTGAGTTAGAAGAAGAAGTGTATGTGCAACATCCACATGCCTTTGAAGATCCAGAATTTCCAAATTTTGTGTACAAATTACTCAAGGCTCTATATGGACTAAAACAGGCACCTAGAGCTTGGTATGATACATTATCAGAATTTCTACTTAAACATGATTTTACTAGAGGTACAATAGACAAGACTCTCTTCTACAAAAACCATGGTAATGATATGATCCTAGTTCAGATCTATGTGGATGATATTATCTTTGGTTCTACAAATGAAAAGCTTTGTCAGAGATTTTCTAAGCTTATGCAGAGTGAATATGAAATGAGCATGATAGGGGAATTGAGTTACTTTCTTGGACTTCAAGTTAGTCAAAGAAGTGATGGGATCTTCATCATCCAAACTATGTCAAAGATTTATTGAAAAACTTTGGTATGGTTGATTGTTCACCTGCTTCTACACCTATGTCTATAGCAACAAAGTTGGATGAAGATAGAAAAGGCAAGAGTGTAGATATTTCAAGCTATAAAGGAATGATTGGATAATTGCTTTACTTAACTGCAAGTAGACCAGACATCATGTTTTCTACATGTTTGTGTGCAAGATTTCAAGCAAATCCAAAAGAATCACATTTGATGGCTGTAAAGAGGATTTTCAGATACTTGAAGGGGACTCCAAACTTGGGATTATGGTATCCTAAGGGAACTGGTTTTGAAGTTGTTGGCTACACAGATGCAGATTTTGCTGGATGCAGGGTTGACAGAAAGAGTACTAGTGGAAGCTGTCAATTTCTTAAACAAAGACTTGTATCCTAATATAACAAGAAACAACAATCTGTATCAACTTCTACAGCAGAGACTGAATACATAGCTGGAGGAAGTTGTTGTGCTCAAGTGCTTTGGATTAGAAATCAGCTAATGGATTATGGCCTAGTGTTACAAAAAATTCCTATCATGTGACAATACTAGTGCTATATCTATAGTAGCTAATCCAGTGAATCATTCTAGAACAAAGCACATTGATGTAAGGTACCATTTTATTAGAGAAAATGCTACAAATGGTACCATTGAGCTCATTTTTGTTCCTACAGAAAAACAATTAGCTGATATTTTTACTAAATCTTTGGATGAAGCAACTTTCAATAGACTTGTAGGTGAAATTGAAATGCTTAATTCTTCATCCTAAGGAAAGAACTCAACTAATGTGTTACAACAGATTAATTTCTAGTAAATCAAAATTAATTTGATTTAATTAGAAATTAACTAAAATATGAATTATAAATATTTTAGAAATCTCTGCATATTTATTTTTCAAAAACAAAAATTGAACTTTGAATTTTTCAAATTCTATGTAAACTGCTTAGTTGTTAATTTACATCATTAATATGAAAAATTAACACAAGGCTGACTTAAAATGATCAAAAAGTATATAGAGAAAAGTCTAACTGACTTATCAATAAATCATTTTGAGACTTCTCGAGTGAGTTCTCGATAAGTCAATTTACTGACTTCTCGAGTGACTTCTCGATAAGCATTATTATGACTTAACGATAAGTCATTTTAGAGTTCTCTAGTAGTATAAATTTACAGAGTTCTCTACAATTATCTTTTTAGACTTATAAATAACTCAGAACTAAAATAACTTAATTCAATAAATTACTTTGGTAAAATACTTTTGGCAAAATCATTCTGATTTTACTTCGAATTTATTCAAATAAAAATTGGAATCAAATTCAGTCCACTCTGGACAAATTGGGTATTTATTTGACATCTCGATAAGGTTATTTTTAGTTCTCTATAAGAATAAATAAAATGACTTATCGATATGTCTTTCATTTCTTAAAATGACTTCTCAATAGATTAATTCCAAACATTAATTTTTGAGTTCTCGACAAGTCATTTGCTTTTACTATAAATACCCAGACATCTCGATACATAAACATACTTACAACTTTCAATATCTCAAGTGACCTAGCTTTTCAATCCAAAATCAATTTCTCTCTCGTTTTCACTCTTTTCTCACTAATTTCTTTTACTCACTAAACTTCATACTCATATCAATGGCAGCCAATAATATTGTACCCTTCATCCCCAAGGAGACCAACTTCCTTGCATTTCTGGATGCAAACCAAGCGCCTGAGATTTTCCAATGCTTTGTCAAGTTCTTGTCTGAGATCTACTTTCTAGGTGCTCTTACTGCTAATCTTGTCTTGTATTTGGATGTGTTAAGGGATTTTTGGAACACAGCGACTACAAGGATAATTGTGCATGAGAACCAAGCTGCAATAATTGTGATAAACTACACAATCAAGGGACAATAGGTGGAGATCTCTGAAAATGATGTCAATCTAGCACTGGGCATTCCTACTGACAAGCTGGTGGAGGCTCCAACTCAGGATGAACTGTATGAATTCATTGACTTCATCAATTATTCTGAGAAAATTAACCTGGCCAGCATGAACAAGAAGCATCTAAGGAGGGAATGGTCCTTTCTTTTTGACTCAGTAATAAGGGCATTCACCTGCAGGAAGTCAGGGTTTGACAATATATCCAGTATTGTCCATAAGTTGGTTTACTCAATGGCCACCAACAAACAGATCAATGTAAGACACTACATACTGGAAGAATTGAGCACCAGGCTAACAATACCATTGGAATCAAGAGGTAAGGAAATCTTTCTATCTAGATTTATTATGTCAGCTTTAAACTATAAAGTTAATGACATACATATGCTAGAAGGAGTAAATAGGTCACTAATTGGCAACTGTAAGGAAGTATCTAAAACTTTATTTGGATCACTTTTTACTAAGAATAAGGTTCCCGTAAGTCTTAAGTTAACACCTATCATGATTGAAAGATTTAAGACTTACCCTTATTTTATGCCAGATATGAGAACTGGTATAAGTCAACTTAGTGCAACAATGATTCCTAAGCCTGTGGAAGCACAAACACAGGCACACCCATAAGAACCTACCCATGTTGAGCCTGTTTCTTCAAAACCATTAGCAGCTAGGAAACCAACCACCTCATCTTCTCAAAAGGATGATGTGAGTAAAAGAAAAAGAAAGGAGGTAACCTTAACGGTTTTGACTGAGAGTGGTGAGGACCAAACAGAAGCTGAGTCACCCTTGGTCAAGAGAACAAAGAAGAATAAGAAATCTGAGCTGACCACTCAAACCACCTCTATATCCTCCCAAAAGGATGTAGTTATAAATATGGGGATTAAACAGACTCTAGATACATCCTCTCAACAGAGTCTATTGAAAAGAGCATTCACCCCAATACATCTTGTATAGAGTCTGCACAGCCTACACTTGATCAAATCCAAGTGTATGGTACAATAAATAAGGATGGCACACACAGTGAGGGCACATCTTTTGAAGCTCCCTCATCCATTCAGGGGGAGCTGCCAACACTCACTTCTGAACAACCACTTCTAATCTCACAAATTTCTTCTCCATCTACAGCACTTGAATCCAATTCTCAAGTGGAAGCTAAATCAAGTGACTTGGTTCAAGGAACCTTGCTCACCACCCACACACTACAATCAGATGGTGAGAGGCTACTAGCTGCGGTAGACCTTGATGACATCATCAAAACCATGGGGGATTTATCAGTCTTTACTGAAGACCCTATGAAGATCCTAAATGCACCTTCATGTGCAAATCAGTCTTCACAGACTGTTAGGTTTGAGGGTAGTACTCCTGAGGGGGAGCTATCTAAATCCTCTTCAATTTCATTGGAGGTTCCTCATGTAGGAACAACTCCCCTCAAAACCCTAGCAGAAATTGCATTAGCAGTTGATGCTAGGAGTACAATTGACAATGATCCTGCTATGGGGGAGGCAAGTTTATCACATTCAAGTGATAGTGTTTTGCAAGAAGCACAAGGGTTTGAGGCTGGTGTATATGACAGAAACCCATTCAAATCCCCTCCAATTCCATTGGAGGTTCCCACTACAAGTGGAGGACAACACACTCTCATAAACACAGAGCAATCTGTGAGTAAAACTGTGACCTCAGTCACAGGTTGTTCTGATCCCTCCACAGCTCGACCTTCAACGTCACAACCTCAACAACAACACATTCTCTCTCAATGGCTACAAGAATTTGGTTCTCAACCTACATCTGTAGATGATCTTCTAGTTGAGCAGATTTTTGGATTGGCAAATATCTCACAGCATCTACTCACTTCCAACATGAGAAATCAAGACTATCAAGCTATTATGCTTACATACAATGAAGAAGTTGAGCAACAAATGGAGAAGATTGTGAATGATGCAGAGCATGATGGGTATGTAGATGTATGGCTTTCTCAGGATTTTGTGTTGGAGATGGATCAAGTCTTGGCTAGATTCAGGGATGAGTATGTTACAATTCTTGGGAGCAATGTGAAGGCCTTGACTCAACAGGATGTCTATGATGCAGTCACCGAGGTCTATAAAGTTCAACTCAAGGCTTTTCACCTATTTGGTAAAGCTCTAGAACTCAAGCTGACTGGTCATGAAGACAATATAAGGAAGCTGGTAAAGGACAAAATGGATGAGATTATACAATCTCAAGTACAGATCACCTCCAAGTTCAAGCATTTTGCTGATCAAATGTCAATGAGGGATCTTACTACCATTGAGAAGGAAGTCAAAAATCTCAAACAATTCTTCATCTTTCTTCATAGAGTGCTTCAACAGCAAATCACTCATTCAAATGACACAAAGGTCAAGCTGGAACAACTTCACCAAAGCAGATATGAGCCTTCAGCTTTGCTCATGGATGGCATCAAACAGGCTGTGGAAGCATCTTTTTGCTCCTCTATATCTACTAGCTCTTATCAGCCTGGCTCTACTTCTACAAATCTTCAAATCCAATCTCTTCAACAACAAGTCTCAGACTTGCAGACCTCCAATTCTTCTCTCAATGCACAAGTCCAAGCCTTGACATCTCTAGTCAAGAGTCAACAAACAGACATCTAGACCCTGGTGGACTCTCATAAGCATCTTTAAATACAAAATTCTATTGCTTTAAGGGTCACCATGGGGAAGCTCAACATATCACTGCCTGCTTTACCTGAACTAATAAGGCCAGAGTTACCAACTCCCTTCCTCATGCCTGTCACCAAGACTAAGGGGGAGATTGAGGCTAGAATTCAACAATCTAGGGATGCTAAGGCAAAATCTAAAGAGCCTGTTTAGGTGGGACAAAGATTAAATGCTCAAGAGCCTGTTCAGATTGGACAAAGCTCAAATGCTCAAGTTGATGTTGGAAAAGAAAGACTTCTAAGGGCTGCAGAAGGACCCAATCAAGATCAGGAATTCAATGACCTTCTTGAAGCACTAAGGGTGTCTCTTCAAAACAACTATATGGCCTGTAAAAAAGTTTTGGGCAAGAATATCAATTTCATAAGGGCAGTGGTGGTGGAAGTTGATAATTTTCTACAGAAAAGGATTGTCATGAACATCAATGATGGTGGTGTAGACAGGTGTCTCCAGGTGTCTCTTTCATATCTTCAAACCTTAAGAGCATCTAAATTGGATATAATGATTGACAGAGTGAATCCAGTCATTCAAGAGAACACTCAACTTCTCCAAGAGCTCAAAAAGGCACAGATAGCAGCTTTTCCTGAAGCCTATCTATATCCACACAAAGGAGTAGTTTATGTCTGTCCAACAACCAGTGAAGCAAGACATCTCATTATTCCTAAACATTGTGTTAGATCGAACATGAGGCTGATCATGACATTGCAGTCTAATCTAAAGCACAAAAAGAACAAGAAGCAAGAGGATGTGGAGATGATAAAAACCTTGGATAGATACCTTAACAATGCTAACACAATGCTGCCAAATACTCAATACAATTTAAGGAAAGATGAGGATGATGATGAGTAGAAGGATGACAAACAAAAGCCTTCTGGGTCAAATCCAAGTCAAGCCTCTAAAACAGCTGGTAGCAAAGACAAGAGTCAAGGAGAGAAGAAGGAGGATGAGAAGAAGGATGATGAGAAGAAGAGAAGAAGTGAGAGGAGAAGCAAGAAGAATCATGATGGCTCAGAACCACAACAAAGCCTAAAAATTCAAACAAAACTAGCTCAACCTTCAAAGTCAACTATCTCAAACATCAAACCACCTCAAGCCTTTAAGCCCAAATTTCTATACAGACAAACTGCTAATTCTTTTCTAAAAATTTCAATCACCACAAGCCAAACATCTCTTAAGAAAATCTCAATCTTACCTTCTGTCAAACCATCACACAAAACTCATTTTAATTCTGTTGGGAGAAAACCTAAGAAAGCTAAGCCTACTGAAAAAGTTGAAGTTACTGAAAGGGCCATCTGGAATTGTTTCAAGCAGAATGATTTTCTACCCTTAAACTGGTGTTGTTCAGATGAAGACTATTTTCAACAACTGGCTGAGAAAATAGTTAGAGTCTGGGTTATTACTCTAAAGGAAGTAAAAATCTACTTTTAAGATGGGACCTTCACTTTTCTTGGCAGTAATTTGATACACTCTCTCTCCAATAGAAATCAAAAGAGTGATAAGTTTGCTGAAAGACAAGGATACTGCTATAAGAGCATGAAGATCAGTTCTAGCTGAATGGTTGATTGCAAGGGAGGAAAGAAGAGCAAGGAGTGAAGTAGAATATAAGGAGAAAAGGAGAAAGTATGATGAAGAGACTGATATGTATATCAAAAGATCAGAAGAACTTAAAGCAAAAGAGATGAGCAGAATCTCCAAAGATGGAAGATTTTTAAATGTAAAAGCTGGCTCATTTTCAAGATTCAGAATTGAAATGTTAGATGGTTATCCAAAGCAAGACAGATTCAAACTGATAGAAGCTCTAACAAGGATTCCAATCATAGAGAAACTTGAAATTCTTGTATATTTAAAAGACCTCATCAGAGCAGAATCAGAAGTTCCAGTCTTTGTCTGATGCTTGCAAATTCTCAAACTCAAAATCATCTAATGTACAAATGCTGTAAATGTGTCAATTTTTATATTAGTCTTATTTTCCATTTTAACTTGGGGTTAGTCTTGTTAACAGGCATGAATTTGTGTTAATCAATCTTATCACAAATTGGGGGAGATTGTTGTGCAAGACATGCCTTTACTTTAACAAGACTAAGTCAAATTGACAATCCTAAGTAAGTTGTATTGTAATTCTTAGTTTGCATTTTGTATTGTAACATTTAAATTCTGTAAAAATGTCAAAGGAGCAGACTGGAGTCTTTTTCATTAAAAAGTATCAAGCCTAAGAATTCTATCTGAAAGAAGATCAAGAAGATTAAGAAGATCATGCCTCAGAAGAATTATGAAGAAGCTTGGAGTTAAATAAATATGTTTTGGGAAAAATGTTCTAAGTCAAGATCTCTACAAGTCAGAGATTTAGTGTTATAGAGAAGTCATTCGAGAACTCCAGAATGACCTATAGAGAACTCAGGAAAGCTACTAGAGAACTAGGGTTGAGCATTTGGTCGGTTCGGTCAAAAACCGAACCGAACCGAATTAACTGAAAACCGAAATCTCATTTTTTCAAAAACCGAACCAAACCAAATATATGTATGAGCTGAACCGAAAACCGAACCGAAATATTTTGATTATTCGGTTGGTTTTTCAAAACCAAAATATTTTAAAATCAAGTACATATCATATATACATACATATACTTACATAGATCTTAATTAAAGAAAGTAGAAAGCTACTTAATTAGATGAAAAAATCTCTGATATCTATAATTCACAGTGATTAATTGATGATAATTACAAAGAATAATACTCAGAATTGCATTGCCATCCAGCCTGAAGTTGCAGATTAGGTTGTCGGAGTAAGGCAGTAGAACTGTAGAAGGCACATTTTTAGACATAATTAGCTATGGCTACGGCTGTATGAAGTGGTAAATAGATTTACAACTATATGTATCAAGATTAATATTAAATATAAATCTTACCACTATCATATATAAAATATATTTTTAAATATTTATAAATATAATTCGGTTAATTCGGTTTTAACCGAACCGGTAATTGGAAAACCAAACCAAATCGAATTTATTTTGGTTAAAACCGAAAAAACCGAAATTTTGAAAAAAATTAAACCAAACTGAACCGAAATTGCCCGGTTTGGTTCGGTTTTTCAGTTTCGGTTTGGTTTTGCTCAGCCCTATAGAGAACTCAGAGATATCGATAAGCCAAATTGAAGGCATGAAGATTGGAGATATCGACAAGTCACTTCTTCACTAGAGAACTCAGAGTTATCGACAAGTCAAAATTCATTAGAGAACTCTGAGTTATCGATAAGTCAAATTTCACTAGAGAACTCAGAGATATCAACAAGCCAAAATTCACTAGAGAACTCTGAGTTA
Organism: Apium graveolens; assembly: GCF_009905375.1. Lineage (NCBI taxonomy): Eukaryota > Viridiplantae > Streptophyta > Magnoliopsida > Apiales > Apiaceae > Apium > Apium graveolens. Next base: position 99,356,202 of record NC_133647.1, on the reverse strand, counting down.
TCGACAAGTCAAATTTGACTAGAGAACTCTGAGTTATCGACAAGTCAATAAGTCACTAGAGAACTCATATATCGATAAGTCAAAGTGAAGATATGAATATTAGAGATCTCGATAAGTCAAATTCTCTTATAGAGAACTCAAAGACCTCTACAAGTCAAATCAATTAAGGAGTATTGGAGATTTCAATAAGTCAAATTCTCTTATAGAGAACTCAGATACCTCTACCAGTTCAATATCCAAGATTAACAATCAACAAACAATCCAACCAGTTGGACTGACAAGTCTACAAAAAGCAGCTTGAAGAGTATGCAAGATTAAGGGTGAAGATTAACTGACAAAGAAAGATCAAGATTAACATAGTATACAAAGATATGCTAAGCCAGAAATGGAAGATATACTTTTCCTAAAATGGAAATGAAAAGTGACAGTTTACTAAAGTAACTAACATCTCTTATTGTACACTGTGTAAACCAGTAATTAACTATCATATAAAGTTAACACTGGTCTTTTTTAGTTGTAACAATTTAGAGAATAAAATCTTGTATTCTCTCAAGAAAGAAGCTAAGCTCTTTATCAACAAAGAGCTTAGAAATTTTGTAGCAAAACATTCTTAATTTTAATATAAAATTAAGTGAGTTTTGAAATATCTGTATTCACTGTTATTGCTTGTTTAATTTCAGTATTAACACACATGACTGCAAGATTTACATTTACTTTGTTCAAACCATAAATATTTCAAGAAAAGTATAAAAACACAAAAACACATTCAACCCCCCCCCCCCACTGTGTAATTCATTACCTACAATACTCCTGCATGTTGTAATCAGTCATGGTTTGGTTACCCTTAAGCATTTTACCTTGATAAGTCAGTCTCTGCCGATGTGGAGGAATTCTTTCCCAATCCTGAATCTTAGCCTTAAGAATCTCTAGTGTGTCAAATCCTACTACTCTAAATACTTCAGTTCTAACATTTTTGACAAAAATCTGCAACTTATGACAGAGGTAGCGAACCAAGACAATTATGCCTCTTATTCTCACAATTTGGAGGAAGAAGGCCCAAAATCTCACAATTGTTATGATATGGCCTTTTCTATTACTAAAAAACGTTATTAATACTTGTGTTTCTTGTTAATAATACATAATGATACTGCTATAAATACAATCTGCGATTAATACATATAATTCAAATAAGTGTGTGCGTGAGTAAACGAAATCAAACAGAGAAAGAAAGGATATAAACAAAGGGAGATCCTCGAGTCCAGTTGAAACTGTCTCCTTAAAGCTATTTCGCCTCTCACCGTATGTGCACCTCCCAGGATAAAACAAGATACTAGTATAATCGATAGATCGAATATACTCTCAGTGAACTTGAACTAAGCCCGAGAACTATCACCGGAATATTGGAAAAATTTAAGACTAAAGAGACCGAGAAGGAAAGAGATGACTCTTATTTCCTTGACTTAATAAAACTGATGCCCTAAGACTCTATTTATAAAGAGAGGCTTGAAAGGACTTGTTTTTCTTTTCGATGTGGTACATGGTATTTATAAGAAAAACAAAGGAATAGGTTTGTGCTACTCTCGATGTGGTATAGAACCACTTTTCATATTAAAAGGTAAAACTTTGGAACATCAGTTCTCATTCACCTTTTACTCATTTTGAGCGTGTAAATATGCGTTGGAATCCCCTCGAAGAGGAGAATACGTTCCAATAAATACACACCACTAACACATAATGTGTCTCACTCATATAGAGTCTCAAAATGATTCACAACTTAGTCTAAAATACTAAGTTTATCCAATAATCCCCCACAAATGAGACTGATGGTCCAGTAGCACGCACTATATAAACAGACAGACGCGGAGCTTGACTTGGTGATAGTTTCGGCGGTCAGATATAACATACGAAAGGTAGAGAATGCTCCTTGAACCTTCGCTCAAATAAGTATATCGACTTTACTGGTAGACAGTATGACGCGATGTCCTTGAACTGTTCGACCGTTTGTGTAAACGATGACATACTCATCACTATATCTTTCCTGACTCATTCCGTTCTCATGATTATGTCCATTTTGGCCATGGAATATCGTCCTGGTTCCGCAGGAGTTTTTAAAGAATTGTGCCTCGCAATTCTCCTTTGAAGCGGCCCCACTTCTCTCCCACATAGGTGATCTTAATCTTATAGAGTAACCCATGTTTACTCAACCGAATTCTATGCATTCACTCATGAACTCCATGTATTCATCAAAGATCATTAAAAGCTCAAAGCTTAACCTCGTACCTTACGGGTCTCCTGTTTCCTCATCATAGAAACAGGCCAGGGGTTACCCCCACAGTGATTTGGTCATCATGATTTAGTTGTCCCATTGAACCAAGTTCTTAGGATCTCTAGTCAGCAATGATTGGGTGTCCACCATGATGCCGTTAAGCAATAGGCTTAAGGCCCATCCCTCTTGATGATTTCTTGAAGGGTTTTTAGCACATAAACGCAACGAAAACGTAAATTTAAATCTTAAAAAAAAACCGAAACCCTTCGCAGGATCCATGCGAAAAATAATATTTAATTCGTAGTTCAGTATGTTTACCTTAAGAAGCTTTACGTTAATGGAAAGATGGAGGTCTTTAATAGCGATCCAAGAATGATGAACGGAAATCCCTAGCAGCTGCTCCTCAAGTGTGAAGCACTCCACCGGTATCCACCAAGAGTACAATATGATGGAGGAGGAAGAGGTTGAGAGAATTAGTTGTCTCCCTCTTGTTCTACTTTAGAATTAGGGTTAATTATTTGGGTTGAGGCAAATAGGGTTTATAATAGTATATTTATAGGCAAAATTTTCAGCTGAAACTTTTCCATAAAATATTATTATTATTAACCCTTTAATTGATTATTCTTATTAACCAATTAACTAATAATTAAAACACCTTTTAATTATTAATCCCTTTTCTAAACACTTTAGAAAAATAATTCTCTCACTTGATTTAATTTCCAAAATTAAATTCTTAAGTAATAATATTAAGAATTAATTAAATCTCATTTAATCAATTATTAAATCTGCTAATTAATTATTTATTTCATAAATAAATAATTACCAGCCATTATTAATTAATTCCACCACCATTAAATGATTTTCTTTTATGGTGTGACCCTGTAGATTCAATATTAAGCCGGTAGTAGAAATAAATAATAATAAAACTATTTTATCATTATTTATATAAATTCTCTAATTCATTAAATATGATTAATTAATAAATTAATCATATTTATTCTACATCGTGAGGGATACTTCTCAGCATATCGCGACTATCCGGATAATACGAATTCACTGCTTAGAATACCAAGAACCTATTCAGTGAGTAGTTACCGTACAATCAATTCCTTCTACCCTGCAATGTCATGATTAAATACAAGGCATGGAACTTGTGTCAAGTCTATCTTATTTAATCATTTGCTTTCCCATTCACTATGTTTAGTTCTATTTAATGTAAATTAGAAACTCCTTTCTAATTTCATTCACTCTGGCCAGAGATTCCTGAACTAGCATAAGTGGATCAGCATTGAACATTCTCTTCCTTCACTGAAAGGGGTAGATCCTTTATTGATCATACACTATCTTCGTGTACAAATTCCTATACCCAGTAGAGCCCTTATAATTGTCCCTGGAGACTAAGAACTAAACCAAAGCATAGTTCAGTGTACACAAGATGACTATAATGACCTCAAGTCTAAGGATACTTGTACAACTATCACTATGTGAACAACTGCTGACACGTGAGTGAACTCCATCAGTTGTTCAGTTGTGTGAGTCATGTTCAGTGAACTTATTCTATAATAAGCACCTACATACTAGCTATAGTGTCACCACACAAATGTCTATGAGAACAGACATCCTTCATAATGAAGCAAGCATTGTATGTACCGATCTTTGCGGATTACTAATTACCAGTTAGTAATCCTACGACCAGGAAATATTTAAGTTTAGAGTTATCATCTTTTAGGTCTCATTATTATGATCTCATCATAATCCATAAAAAGCTTTACTCTAAACTATGGTATATCTTATTTAAATACTTAAATAGATAAAGCCCGCAATAAAACCAAAACAAGTCTTTTATTAATATCAATGAAATCAAAAAAGATTACATAAAAGTTATTCCTAAATCATCATACAAGATTGGACTTAGGACAAATCTCTTTCATTTCTCAACCACTTCTCTTGATAACCCTTTGGTTAGTGGATCCGCGATATTATCTTTTGACGGTATATATTCAATAGTGATAATTCCGGTTGAGATCAATTGTCTAATGGAACTGTGTCGTCATCGTATATGACGAGACTTTCTGAAAGGCATATGTCATAGCCTATTTGTTAATTCGAGGATTTAACTCAACTCAAATAAGGATGTAACAAGTAATTAGTGGTTCTATCGTCAGAGAGATCTCTCAAAGTAACATATGTCAAAGGATTAAGTAACATTGTTCGTCTACAGACTTGAGGACTTAATTCACTGGAAGAAGCTCAAGAAATTGATCAAGCCTCAGTGATATAAATCAAGATTGTGGATTTAATAAAGTGACAGAGATCTCGTCAGGGTATCAATTGATTACAGGGATTTTATCTGAAGAAAATCAAGATATGAAGAAACATCACAGAAGTTAGTCATTCATGAACCAGACAGTACATTGAGTGTCAACATTGAAGTGGTGAAATGGATTCAGTGATTTTCAGAAGATTGTCAGAAGAGTGGTTGCTGTTCAAGATTAGTATTAATTCTCTAATTAATAAAGTCATATAATTTAATTAAGAAAATAAATTATATCTGCAAAGATTAATTTATTCATTAATTGGATTAATTGATTAATTAATTCTGAATTAATATTTTGGTTTTTCAGAATTGATTTTAAATTTAAATTCAAAATTAATTCAGCAAGACAATCTTTTCTATTAGTATGACAATCGGTATGACAATCAATAGTCATACCGAAAGTCATGCCAGTTCATTTAGATTGTCTTGCCGAAAGTCATGCCAGTTCATTTAGATTGTGCCGAAAGTCATGCCAGTTCAATGGATTGTCCTACCGAAAATTCTACCAGTTAAAAGGATTGTCTTGCTGAGCTAAAAGGATTGTCTTGCCAATTAAAAACAAAGGATTGAATATAAAGAGCAGCAGCTGTTTGTTTTTCAACAGAGCATTGAATATCAAATTAACAGAAGAACACAGAACCAAGAAAACAGCAGAGAACTTATTGCAATTTCACAGATCATTTATTTCTAGTATTCATTGTTAAATCTAATCCACTAGAAATCTTTTTCTTGTTCTTGTGTAACTATCTAGCGGATCAAAATCCCTAGAACTTAATCTCAAATTGCATTTAGCATTTGATCCTTTTTATTAAAAAAATAGAAAAAGTTCATGTCGAATTTATTCTAGATTTGGAATAAATTATTTGAGATTAATCCCTTGTAAACGATACCGTTGTTGTAACACATTTCAAGGTTAATAATAGTTTTATTTAACTTGAATTTTGTTTCACTTTTTTATTCCGCATTTTATTCAATTAAACGGTATTGTTTGTATTCAACCCCCCTTCTACAAACATATTGAGACCTAACAATTGGTATCAGAGCCTTCTGATTAACTAACAAAACAATATCCTAGACTTTTGTGATTCTTTCACTTCTTGAATTTTTATTTACTCAAAAAAATTCATAATGACTACACAAAAAGTTGGAACCGTTAAAATTCCACTATTCGATATAGAAAATTATGTTATGTGGAAGAAGAAGATGTTATTGTTTATACAAGTTGCAAATCCCAAATATCTGGAAGTGTTAAAGAAGGGTCCAAAAATTCCGATGGTTACTGAACCAGAGGTAATAGAAGATGATGTGGTGATTACCAAAGCTAGAACTTATGTAAAAGATCCTTAGGATTTTTCTCCTGCTGAAAAAGAAGAAGCCTCCCTGGATGCTAGCCTTCAATTAATTTTAGTAGATTCCCTTGATCCCTTGATGAATAGACATGTGATGAACTGTAAAGATTCCAAACACATCTGGGAAACTATTGAGGTGATTAATGAAGGCACAGAGGAAGTTAGGGAGAACAAGTTAGAAATCCTAACCTCTGAGTATGAATACTTTAAATCCAATCCAGGAGAAGGAATCACTGAAGTGTTTGAGAGGTACAATGCATTGATCAACAACCTGAACATTAATGGTAAATACTATTCAATCAGGGGGGTCAACAAAAAGTTCCTTTTAACACTGCCAACTCATCTCGAACATAGAATCACTTCCATAAGAGAAGCAAGAGATCTGAATGAGATTTCTTTGGAAAGGCTCTATGGTGTGTTAAAGACCTATGAGTTGGAGTAGATTCAGCAGAAGGAAGTCTACGGGAAAGGAAGAGTGGTCAGCACGTCTACTGCTCTAGTAGCTGAAGAACAACAACATCATCAACAACAACAACAACAATCTCAACAGTCAGAGAGAATGGTACAGTCTTCCAAGGCTGAAGAAATTGTGATAGTAGCAGAATTTGATCCTCCTACTTCAAATCAATCAGGAGATGATTTTTATTCCTTGGAAGAACTGGAGCAACTGGAAGATGAGTCAATGGCCCTGATTGTCAAGAGATTCTCTAATGTCAGATTCAAGAGGAATCCCAAGTTCAAGTACAAGTCCAACTACAACAGATTCCAGAAAGGTGGATCTTCATCCTCTACCACCAGTAGTGGTGGGTACAAAACATGGATGGTTGATCGAAGCACCATTCGATGCTTCAACTGCAATGAGTTGGGACACTTTGCCACAGAATGCAGGAAGCCAAAACAAGTTAGAAAGAACTCTTATAATTCTAATCAGAAGAGTAAATCTGAAAGGGCTTACCTGGCAAAGGGAAGAAGCTGGGATGATACTGACAGTGAAGATGAAGAAGTTGGGAATCTTGCTCTCATGGCTAGTGATGCAAACACCTCATCGTCAAGAAAAGAGGTAAAATTTACTGATGCTGAATTAGTTTATCATCTAGGAGGTTTCTTAGATTGTGCTCGTCGTGATAATGAAATGTTAAATCAACAAATCAAAGACCTTGAGAAAGAGGTCAATGAATTAAGACTTGTGCACATTAATCAAGATAAATTAAAAGAACAAGTATCTTTTCTAGAGAATAGAGTTGACTGTTATAGACAACTCGAAACTATTCTCAAAGATAAGATCATCGGTCTTGAGACTAAAGTCAAAGCTTACTTTAATTCTTGTTCTAAGGCTAAAGAGTTCTACAATAAGCAAGCTATTAATCAAACATCTGGATTATTTTATGATTATAATGTTGCTATTAGAGAATTAGGCATAAACTCCCCTCCTCATGTCTGTGCTAAAGGTAGGGAAGTACCACATGTGCTTAAGGGTGTTGATGAACCCCTCTATAAAAAATCAATTGTTGAACCATTTGATGAGACCTCATTTATTATTCAAGAAGAAATTCGTGCTGAAGATCTTGCTAATGAGAAAGTTATTTCCAAGTCAAGTGTGTCAAAGGTTCCAGTCAAAGTTGTGAAAGCAACTGAGACTAACTCAGACACACATGAGTTGGATAACAAAAATGCCATGTTTACCATGCATAATTTGCCTGTTGTTAATCCCTCTCATAAAGCATGTGGTGTTCTTGATTGTATGTCTTGTGCTTTTAATTTGATGTATGCTTATTTTAATGGTAAGCATATTTCTAATGATAAGACTACTCCTCGTCAGCATGTGAATAATAGGAAGCATGATAGGTCTAAGACTGCTAGTCCTCCTAAAGCTAGAAAGGAGATATTTGTGCCTAAGCCTAAACAGAAATTTGTCAAGGATGTTTACAAGGTCAAATGTCCAGTCAGTGAGAAAGTTGAGAACATTAAAGTTAAGAATGTTGTTTTTCCTGAAAAAGGCCGATTTTTCAAGTATGTCGGACCCAACCAAGCTTGGGTTCCGAAGAAGGTCTAATCCATTTGTATTACAGGGCATTAAACAGGTACAACCTGTAGTGTGGATTCTTGACAGCGGATCGTCAAGACATATGATCGGAGATAGAGCCCTGCTATCAAATGTGGTTGAGAAAGCTGGCCCAGTGGTTACCTTTGGAGATAACAGCAAAGGTTTAACTGAGGGATATGGCTGTTTGCTAGCCGGTAATGTTATCATTGAAAATGTGTATGCTGTGCAAGGACTTGAACACAATCTGCTTAGCATTAGTCAGTTCTGTGACAACGGCTATAATGTTTTATTCGACAAGCTGAAGTGTCAGATTCTGCACAAGAAAAATGAAAAACCCTCCTTGATGGGAATCCGGAAAGGAAATCTGTTCGTAGCTGACATGAACTCTGGAAGCAATCCTGAAGTCAATTATTTCTATTCAAAGGCATCGTCAGATGAGAGTTGGCTATGGCACAAGAGACTTTCCCATCTCAATTTTAAAACAGTGAATTCTCTTCTCAAAAGAGAATTGGTCAGAGGTCTGCCTCAGCTGGAATTCTCCCCAGAAGGACTGTGTGAGGCTTGTCAGAAAGGAAAGTCAAAGAAAGCAAGTCACAAAGGCACTGACACATCCTCCATAACTGGTGTTCTGCAATTATTGCACATGGATTTATTTAGACCAGTTAATGTTCTTTCGATGTCAAAGAAGTGTTACTGTCTTGTGATAGTTGATGACTATTCGAAGTATACGTGGGTTTTATTCCTTCACTCTAAGGATGAAACACCACAAGTTGTGATTGATCATATCAAGTTGATCGAGTTAGATTCTAATGTCCGTGTTAGAGCAATAAGGTCAGATAATGGAACAGAATTCAAGAATTCACTTCTCAATGGATTCTGTACAGACAAAGGGATTACCAGAAAATTTTCAGCTCCTAGAACCCCTCAGCAAAATGGAGTGGTAGAAAGGAAGAATCGTACATTGATTGAAGCTGCAAGAACGATGTTAAGTGAATCAGGTCTTCCAATGTACTTTTAGGCTGAAGCTGTCAATACTGCATGTTATACTCAGAATCGAACTCTAATCAACAAAGACTTCATGAAAACTCCTTATGAGATTATGAATGAACATAAACCTTTTATCAAATACATTCATGTATTTGGTGCCAGATGCTTTGTGCTCAAGGATGGAGATGATCGTCGTGGTAAATTTGAGGCAAAGGCATATGAGGGTATTTTTGTTGGATATGGAAGAAGATCATACAGGGTGTATATCATTGATCAACACAAAGTAACTGAAAGTGTAAATGTTACATTTGATAACACTAAACTCCCTAGTATCCAAACTGAAGATCCTTCTGAGAAACTGAAGTTTGATGATATGTCAGATTCAGAATCAGAACATGATCAAGAACCTGAGGTTATTGCTGGTGAAGAACCTGTTAATCATGATGATACTCAAGGTAATGGTGATGGAAACATTGGCAACAATGGAGATACCACTGCTACTGACGAAGAATCATCAAGTCAACCTGACAACAACTCAGGGGGAGATGCTGAAGGATCAACTAGTAGAACACAACATCCCAATGTGTTTCGAGGTGAATCATCAAGATCAAATCTTCCAAGACAGACTGTCTGGAATAAAGCTCATCCTTTTGAGTTGATTATTGGTGATCCAGATGTTGGAGTCAGAACTAGACGTGCTACTCAAAATGAATGTCTATTCTCAGGATTTCTTTCTGAGATGGAACCTAAGAAGATTGAAGAAGCACTGACTGATCCAGATTGGGTGATTGCTATGCAAGATGAACTCAATCAGTTTGAACATCAACAAGTCTGGAAACTGGTACCTAGACCTACACACAAGAAAGCTGTTGGTACTCGGTGGGTATTCAGGAATAAACTAGATGAAGATGGAGTGGTTACAAGAAATAAAGCAAGACTGGTAGCTAAAGGGTATTCTCAAGCTGAAGGCATTGATTATGATGAAACCTATGCTCCAGTGGCTAGACTAGAGGCCATCAGGATATTTCTGGCATTCGCAGCATTCTCTAACTTTAAAGTTTATCAAATGGATGTCAAAAGTGCCTTTCTGAATGGAAAGCTGGATGAAGAGGTGTATGTAGAGCAACCTCCTGGTTTTGAAGATCCAGATCATTTGGATTTTGTCTACTTTCTTTTCAAGGCTATCTATGGACTCAAACAGTCTCTGAGAAAATGGTATGACACTCTCTCTGAATTTCTTATTGAAAATAGCTTTATTAGAGGTGTCATAGATAAAACTCTCTTTCCTAAAAAGCATAAGAATGATACTATATTAGTCCAAGTATATGTGGATGATATAATATTTGGGTCTACTAATGATAATCTCTGTAAGAGATTTGCTAAGTTAATGCACAGCAAATTTGAAATGAGCATGATGGGAGAGCTGAAGTTCTTTCTTGGATTACAAGTAAATCAAAGGTTAGATGGAACTTTTATTTGTCAATCCAAGTATCTCAAGGAACTCCTCAAAAAGTACAATCTAGAGGATTCTGCATCAGCAAGGACTCCGTCAACTACAGCTGTCAAGCTTGGACCATGTGAAAACTCCATTAAGGTAGATGTCACAAGCTATAGAGGTATGATTGGCTCGTTACTCTATCTTACTGCAAGTAGACCAGATATTATGTATGCTACATGCTTATGTGCAAGGTTCCAAGCGGATCCTAGAGATATTCATCTCGTTGCTGTTAAACGAATCTTGAGATATCTTAAGGGAACACCAAATCTAGGTATTTGGTACCCTAAAGAATCTGGTTTTAACCTTGTTGGATATACAGATTCAGATTACGCAGGAAGTGTTGTTGATAGGAAAAGCACCTCAGGGAGTTGTCAATTCCTAGGTAGCAGACTAGTCTCATGGTACAGCAAGAAACAGCAAACAGTTTCCAATTCAACGGCCGAGGCTGAATATATTGCTGCTAGAAGCTGCTGTGCTCAGATCTTGTGGATTAGGAATCAGCTACGGGACTATGGCTCTGTATTGAACCAAATACCTATTCTATGTGACAATACAAGTGCAATAGCCATCACCAACAACCCTGTGCAGCATACAAGGACCAAGCACATTGACATCAGGTATCATTTTATTAGAGAGCACGCCATGAATGGTACTGTTGAACTATTTTTTGTTCCAACAGAAGAACAAATAGCAGATATTTTCACTAAACCTCTTGATGAATCCACATTTAGCAAATTAGTTGGTAAATTGGGTATGTTGAATAGCTTTAGTGATTAAACTTGTGAATATCTGAAATATGTTCTTGAATGAATTTACAAATAAATTTTTCATGAAAAATTCATTTACAAATTTATTTTATCATATTTTCCATAATTTCTTGCTTATTTCTATGTAAGTTTTATTATCTTATTTATTTATTCTACTTGTTAATTTTAATATCTCAGAATATTTTATTTTCTCTAAAAAAAAATTTCTATGAATTTTATTTGCTAAAATTCAAAAGAAATCTATTTTTGGAATAAAATAAAATTATTTCTGAAATATTGCTTTTGTTTTTGTAAATTTATTCTGTAACTATAAGTATTAACTCTGTGTATAAGTTTTTGTTACTAGAATGACAATCGGCAAGACAATTGAAATTGTCTTGCTGAAAGTTATTTCAGTACATATATGTGTTTAATTTTATTTTCAGTTTAATTTTATACTGGCAAGACAATCGGTATGACTATCAATAGTCTTGCCAGTAATAAAATTTATATCGGATATATTTCTTTTATTTTGTACTAGAATGACAATCGGTAAGACTATCGATTGTCTTTCTAGTTTATTCTGTTATATTCATGTATTTTATACTGGTATGACAATCGGTATGACTATCAGATTGTCATACCAGTTATATTTTTATTAGTTTTTATTATTATTACCGTTTGCCTGTATGACATTCGGGAAGACAATCGGTATGACTTTCCTCAATTGTCATACCAGTTCTCTACTTAAGTTTTTTTTTTGTTTCTTTTATTTGTCATCAGTTTTTTCGTCTTCCTTTCAAATTCCAGCAGTTTGTTTCTCTCTCTCTCTCTCTATTCGATCAAACACAAACCTCCATTGATACTTCCTTGCTCGAGTTTTTACTCAGCATAACTTTTTCACTCCTGTTATATATACATACACGTATATACATAAAGAAGTGCTGCCAATTTAAAAAAAACAATATTTTCAAAATCAAAATATTTCATTGGCTGTTGTCTTGTGTGGTTGAGTTATCTGTTTGCATATCTGATTTTAGTGGTCAAGACACATTTGTTTTTAAATTTTTTGAATATAATTGAATTAATTCGAATTATTAATTAATTTTTAATTCGAATTTTCTTAATTTAATTCTTAAAATTTTGACAGTGTGTGTCTTTTTGTATTTATTTTTAAAATGGCTCTCAATTTCCAAATTGTCTCGCATAATCTTGTTGGTTATTTTAATCCAGAAAAATGTGATGTGGAAAAATTTAAGCCGTGGATTAGATTTTTAAATGACCATTCGATTGTTAGCTCTGCTATTAAATCAAATGTGCTTTTAAATGTCGATCTGCTCAGACTGATTTGCACAACCTCTAATGTGGCCGATGATTTTAAATCTTTTTCATTCACCGTGGCAAACACACAGTATATAGTTGATGAAATAGTCGTCAATCGAGCGTTAAATTTTCCAATGGACAATTTCTGTAATTTGCCCTCTGAAAATGATATTTCAAACTTTTTCCATGCTATTCACTATCAGGGGGTGATTAACTTAACCAAGTTGTCTAAATCCAATTTGGTTTCTGAATGGGATATTTTCTTCGATACACTTTCCAAAGTATTTGCCAACTGCACTCAATCCAACTTTCACAACATCACTTCCACTCTGCAGTATATTGGTCTTGCGGTTGTTTTCAATCAAAGGATCAATTTTGGAAAACTACTTTTACCCATTCTTCTGAGACGTCTCACTACTGCTTTACGTGAGACGTCTCGTTTTCTCATGCTCATAGCAGAACATCTTCTCTCACCTGAGCATAAAGCTCTTTTTGCTAACTCTTCAGTAACTGAACCCCCTCCAGTAAGCAAAAAGATTTACACTCGCCAAGACACAACCTTTAAATTCATGCAAGTTCCAGTACTTGTATCTGCTTTCATGGCCACTTACATTCCTTTACCTATTTTCAATCTTCCCGGTCATGAACAGCAAGCTCAACCTCCAGTGGTTTAAACCACTCAGGCTCAAACATCAGATGCTCTTCTTCTGCAGGTAATGATTCCTCACACTCAAACTATTCCTACTTCTGTTGAAAGACCCCCAGTGGTTAATAGGGCTGACCATGAAGTTGTAGAACCGCAGCTTCAATCCCAGGTCATAGAGCCAAACACAGAGTCACAACATATCTCAACCTCTCCCCCACTGTCGAAAATGTTTCCTAGAAGGTTAGTAGGAAGTAGTATGTTGTTGGATGTGAATGAAACCTCAGTTCTGCCTCCTCCCAAGAAAAGAAGAACATATACTGAGGCATCTGAAAGCCCATCCTTGTCCTCCCAATAGGACATGGACTTTGATATGGCTAGTGAACAGTTACTAGAGACATTCTATCAACAGGATGAATCTATTGAAATTCGCCATAGGGCCATGACATCCTGTACTGAGTCAAGCACACTTCTATTACTCACAATGGAAGCATACAGACCAATAGATGATACTCAGGACACAGAGCGAGGAGAGCACATTGAGTCGGTTATAGTGCCTGCCATTGTTACGGCAGAAGAGCAGTCACATGCTTCTGAGGGAAAATCTGACTCTCAGCCACCTTTAATAGAGTCATTTTCTCCCCTCCCAAATCCAACACCTCTGGCTCCCTCACGGGATTCTCCACTCGCAGATTTATCTGGAGAAAGTGGATGGCAACTCGGTCAATCTATCCCTGAAGCAATTCAGACATCTATTTCACATGAAAATATAGGTTTGACTGAGGATCGGGACTCGCGAATTCCCATTGCACCAAAACTGACCTCTCTTGAAGAGGCTAGGGTGATTTCAAATGCAGGTACAGAAGATCAGCATCAGGAAGACTCCTCACGAGCAATAATATTGAGAGATACACAAGCACATAAGTTGAGTGAATCAAACAGGAGAGATATTCAGGTGAGCGCACACACAGACACAAACACTGAAAATCTGTTAGCTCAAATTGCTGAACTGAAAGTACAATTTGCAAAAAGTTAGGCTGAGGCTCAATCATTCAAAGCATAAGTGGTTGAACAGTCTTCTTCTTCCACCTCTGTCAATAATCAGCTGGCTCTCATCAGGACTGAGATATCAGATTTGAAGACCTCTGTTGTACCAAAGCTTAACTCAATCCAGGCATCTTCAACATTATCAGCTGAAGATATTTCAAACTTCTGCTCTCTCCATACAAGAATGACTTCTCTTGAAGACTTGGTTGAAATGAATCATTCACTGGATTCCTCCAGATTTCTGAAGATAGAGACATGCATGGAACATCTCAATGAAGGGATGAAGCACTTGTACTTCATGATCAAAAATTTTCACTGCCCTAATGAAGAACAAAGGACTTTCTTTGAAGGGCCTTCTAGTGGAGGCTCAGGCTCTGGAGGTGATGGAGGTCATGGAGGGTCTAGAGGAAAGTCTGTAGAGGATTCCTCAACTAAGAGGGAGAAGAAAGGGACAAGTGGAAAGGGAAAAGAAAAAGATTCGTCTGCTGGAGGCACAAGGAAGGCTGATGATGTCTACTATTGTGGAGAACAGGATGACTTTGATATTTTTGACATTCCCACTGAACCAGTCTTGGAAGATAAAGATGGTTTCTTTGAAGCTGAGGAGGAAAGTGATTTTGGAGAATGGGAAGAGGAAGCTCAAGTGGATCCTGTTTTTGAGAAAGAGTTTCAGCAGCAGCAGTCAGAGTTGAAAAGAAAAGAAGCTGAACTCAAAAAGGTATCCCAGATCATTGATATGAGGAAAAACATTGAACGAACAGAAACTCTTGAAAAGCAACGTCTTCATGACATTAAAGCTAAAGAAAGGAGAAGAGATGTCAGACTGAAGATTGGTGAAAAATGGGATGAAGCTAGGAGAGTACTTGATATGCCTCAGCTGAGCACAAACAATGATAGGCAGTTTCTACATCTTCTGGACAAGCTGGAGATCTCTAATCCAAACAATGACGTGTACATGAATGCTATAAAGACTGAAGTCTCAAGGATCACAGCTGCCTTTGACAGATCTCTAAATGAAATGAGCATATTTGTATATTGTCAGAGCGCAGGATCTTTCAAGGTATCACTTCATCTGTTTGAGAATCGTTCTTTATCAGAGATTTGGGTTCTTCTCAACAAAGTCAAAAGAAGCTCAGAATTGAATGAAGTTCTTCGAGAAAGGCTCAAAGAGTTTGCCAGCAGGGCTAGTCCTCAAGTGGTCAACAATCCTCATCATGTAAGATTCTTTACGTCTGACTGTCTTCAAATCTGCCAGCTCGATTCACAATCTCTTAAAGACTACTCAGCTAAGCATCTTTTCTGGATGGAACATCACTTAAGAACTACTGGATATTCATCCATGTTAAAAACTCAAACAGCTGATCTGATTCAAGATTTTTGTGAAAAGAATATTAAAAGGTACAATCAGTTCATGAATAAGCTAAAGTCAGTTGGAGTTCAACCATTCAGACCAGCCAGCTTCACTTCAGAAAAGGATCGTGTCTTTGACAAGGAGTTACTTCAAGATTTGGAAGAAGGTGAATTCGGAAGGGAAGACAACTGAATTCAATTAGCTCAAAACTTAATGTAATATGATTAGAGCTTTATGAATCAAGATATACTAATGTAGTTATATGTTCAGTCTAGAGGAACATCTATCTTGTATTCACTTGTAAATTTCTTGTGGAATCTGGAAAATGTTAAATATAATCCAGAACTTTTCTACTATATACTTTACATTACTGTTTATATCTTTTTCTTATTTGTTAATTGAGTTATCCTCTAGGAATTTGTTGTTATTGTCTAACAAACAAATAAGGGGAGATTGAAAGGCATATGTCATAGCCTATTTGTTTATTCGAGGATTTAACTTAACTCAAATAAGGATGTAACAAGTAATTAGTGGTTCTATCGTCAGAGAGATCTCTCAAAGTAACATATGTCAAAGTATTAAGTAACATTGTTCGTCTACAGACATGAGGACTTAATTCACTGGAAGAAGCTCAAGAAATTGATCAAGCCTTAGTGATATAAATCAAGATTGTGGATTTAATCAAGTGACAGAGATCTCGTCAGGGTATCAATTGATTACAGGGATTTTATCTGAAGAAAATCAAGATATGAAGAAACATCACAAAAGTTAGTCATT
Source organism: Apium graveolens (assembly GCF_009905375.1). Classification (NCBI taxonomy): domain Eukaryota; kingdom Viridiplantae; phylum Streptophyta; class Magnoliopsida; order Apiales; family Apiaceae; genus Apium; species Apium graveolens. The sequence continues at coordinate 99,339,854 of NC_133647.1, read as the reverse complement.
CATGAATCAGACAGTACATCGAGTGTCAACATTGAAGTGGTGAAATGGATTCAGTGATTTTCAGAAGATTGTCAGAAGAGTGGTTGTTGTTCAAGATTAGTATTAATTCTCTAATTAATTAATTAAGTCATATAATTTAATTAAGAAAATAAATTATATCTACAAAGATTAATTTATTGATTAATTGGATTAATTGATTAATTAATTTTGAATTAATATTTTCATTTTTCAGAATTGATTTTGAATTTAAATTCAAAATTAATTCAGCAAGACAATCTTTTGTATTAGTATGACAATCGGTATGACAATCAATAGTCATACTGAAAAGAATGCCAGTTCATTTAGACTGTCTTGCCGAAAGTCATGCCAGTTTATTTAGATTGTCTTGCCGAAAGTCATGCCAGTTCAATGGAATGTCCTACCGAAAGCTCTACCAGTTAAAAGGATTGTCTTGCTGAGCTAAAAGGATTGTCTTGCCAATTAAAAACAAAGGATTGAATATAAAGAGCAGCAGCTGTTTGTTTTTCAACAGAGCATTGAATATCAAATTAACAGAAGAACATAGAACCAAGAAAACAGCAGAGAACTTATTGCAATTTCACATATCATTTATTTCTAGTATTCATTGTTAAATCTAATCCACTAGAAATCATTTTCTTGTTCTTGTGTAACTATCTAGCGGATCAAAATTCCTAGAACTTAATCTCAAATTGCATTTAGCATTGATCCTTTTTATTACAAAAATAGAAAAAATTCATGTCGAATTTATTCTAGATTTGGAATAATTTATTTGAGATTAATCCCTTATAAACGATACCGTTGTTGTAACACCTTTCAAGTTTAATAATAGTTTTATTTAACTTGAATTTTGTTTCACTTTTTTATTTCGCATTTTATTCGATTAAACGGTATTGTTTGTATTCAACCCCCCTTCTACAAACATATTGAGACCTAACACTTTCCATTATACATCGTGATCTGTGCTCTGCCAATAGCGGATTGACTATCACAGTGAATCCCTATTGCAGTTACAGGCTTTGGCCATCTTGGAATATCCTCCAGAAACTGACGTAGATATTCAGCCTCTTCGGCGCATTTATCTAGTGCCACAAACTCAGCTTCCATCGTGGAATGAGTTATCACCGTTTGATTGAGGATTTCCATGATATTTCCGCTCCAGCTAATGTAAATACATAGCCACTCGTAGACTTAAGTGCTTTCTTGCTAGATATCTAATTTGCATCAGTATATCCTTCTAATACTGCTGGGTATCTTCCATAGTGCAGTCCATAGTCTCGAGTTCCCCTCAAGTACCTTAGTACCCTTATGATCGCTTTCCAGTGATCAGCTCCCCGATTACTCGTAAACCTACTCAACTTGCTAATTGAGTATGCAATGTCTGGTCTTGTACAACTCATGAGGTACATCAGACTACCAATTATCCTCTAGTATTCCAATTGGGAAACAACTACACCTTTGTTCTTGGATAGGTGCAAAGTCATATCCACAGGTGTCCTAGCTTTCTCAAAGTCATCCTTAAGAAACTTCTCAAGGATCTTGTCAACATAATGTGGTTGACTTAATGCGAGACCCTCTGATGTTCTAGAAATTTGAATTCCCAGAATTACATTTGCCAGTCCCATGTCTTTCATGTCGAATCTCGATTTCAACATATCCTTAGTAGATTTGATCACTTTATCATTGCTTCCAGCAATAAGTAGATCATCTACATATAGTGTCATCATGACATAGCCACTCTCGTTATCCTTGTAATAGGCACAGCTATCACATTCATTAATTTTGAAGCCATTGGCTAGCACGACCTCATCAAATTTTTCATGCCATTTCATAGGCGCTTGCTTCAAACCGTACAACGATTTCACCAATCTACAGACTTTTCTTTCTTGTCTTAGGACAACAAACCCTTCGGGTTGTTCCATATAGATTTCCTCATCTATGTCTCCATTTAGGAAAGTTGTTTTCACATCCATTTGATGTACAGTTAGATTACGCATTGCAGCAATAGCACACATCATCCTTATGGACGTTATTCTCGTTACAGGAGAGTATGTATCAAAGTAATCAAGGCCTTTTGTTGCTTGTATCCTTTAATCACAAGTCTGGCCTTATACTTATCAATAGTGCCATCAGTTTTCAACTATTTTTTAAAACCCACTTGCTACCTAATGGTTTGCAACCAGTTGGCAAGTCCACTAATTCCCAAGTATGATTCTGTATAATTGAATCAACTTCATTCTTGATGGCCTCTTTCCATATAGGCCCATCAGGTGAGGTAACCGCCTCCTTATAGGTTTTTGGGTCACCTTCTTCGAGCAAATAGGTCATAAAATCAGACCTATAGGATTTTTCCGTTCGTTGTCTTTTGCTCCTTCTCACTACCCCCACATTTTCGTCTTCACTTTCGTCACTCTCAATATCGTCATCTACAGACTCATGAGATCGTTTAGACATCGTAGGTTGTTGGTTTCCTGGATTACAGGGAAACATCATCTTAAATAATTAGGCATTCCTTGATTTCATAATGGTATTCTTTTGAATATCAGGAATCTTGGATTCATGAACAAGAAACCGATATGCAGTACTGTGTGGAGGATATCCGATGAAGATGCAATCCACAGTCTTAGGACCTATCTTCACCTTCTTCGGTGTAGGGATCAGTACCTTTGCAAGGCATCCCCACACTTTCAGGTGTTGGTAACTTGGTTTCTTTTTCTTCCACATTTCATAAGGACTTACATCCCTATTCTTGCGCATCGTAATATTTAAAATATTATTTGCGCTTAAGATGGCTTCTCCCCACGTCGATTGTGGAAGCCCAGAGCTTAACAACATGGCATTCATCATCTCTTTCAGAGTGCGATTCTTCCTTTCAGTCACACCATTTGACTGAGGGGAGTATGGTGCAGTGACCTCATGGATTATACCATGTTGTGAACAGAATTCCCCAAATGGTTCAACATATTCACCTCCACGATCACTTCGTATCGTTTTGATTTTCTCAGTGTGTTGTGTCTCAACTTCTTCCTTATAGATTTTAAATTTATCTATAGCTTCGTCTTTGCTTTTCAACAAATATACATAGCAGTATTTTGTACAATAATCAATGGATGTAATAAAATACTTGTTTCCTCCTCTTGTTGGAGCGAATTTTAAATCACATATATCGCTATGTATTAGGTCTAGCACTTTGGTATTCCTTTCCACACGTTTAAAAGATGATCCCATTAATTTTGCCTCAACACAAGTCTCACACTTATGTTTTGAATCGATAGTAAGTTTAGGTATGTATTCTTTTGGCCTCAAATGTCGTAAAGTGTCATAATTTACATGTCCCAATCTAGCATGCCATAAATTAGGAGACTCAAGCAAGCAGAAGAATTCTTCATTTCATTATCGTCCTTAACGGACATTACATTGAGCTTAAAAAGCCCATCGGTTAAATAACCCTTGCCTACAAACATAACACTCTTAGACAAAATAACTTTATCTGACTCTATTACAATGCGAAAGCCATGCTTACTCAACAGAGAACCAGACATAAGGTTCTTGCGAATATCAGGCACATAAAGTACATTCTTCAAAGTCAAATTCTTCCCAGAGGTCATCTTCAGGATCACCGTGCCTTCACCCTCAATGGTAGAAGTTGCTGAATTCCCCATGTAGAGCTTCTCACCAGCATCGGAAGCTTTGAGGCTAGAGAAAATTGCCTTGTCTGAGCAAACATGCCTAGTAGCACCAGTATCAATCCACCATTCACGTGGATTAGAACCAACCAGGTTCACTTCAGAGACCGTAGCACAGAGGTCTATATCACCCATCTCCTTGGAGATATTCTCTACCATATTTGCTTCTTTCTTCTTGTTGGGGTTCTTGGGCTTCTTGCAGTCAGAAGACCTATGACCAACTTTATCACAGTTGTAGCACTTCCCCTGAAATTTCGACTTCGAAATCCCTCCCTTGGGTGCCAGCTTTGCCCCTTTACCAGAATTAGTCTTCTTGGGCTTGGAGTTTTGAGCATGCTCCACCATGTTTGCCTTCTCAGTGGCAACATTAACTTTCTTCTTGGACCCTCTGTTGTCTTCTTCAATACGAAGTCTAACAATAAGATCCTCCATAGATATCTCATTTCGCTTGTGCTTAAGGTAGTTCTTGAAATCTTTCCATCCAGGTGGAAACTTTTCAATAACAGCAGCAACTTGGAAAGACTCACTTATGACCATTCCCTCAGCATGAATGTCATGAATGATCACCTGCAGTTCCTACACCTGACTAACCACAGTCTTAGAGTCTGTCATCTTATAATCAAGAAAGCGGCCAATAATCCACTTCTTTGCCCCAGCGTCCTCGGTTTTATACTTATGGTCAAGTGACTCCCATAAGACCTTAGCTGTTGGCTTCGTGCTGTATACGTTATACAACGAGTCAGACAAACAATTTAACACATAGTTCCGACAGATGTAGTCGGAGTGCTTCCAAGCATCAGCAGCATACACATTCTGCATGTCACTCTCAGCAGTGAGCAACGGTGGTTCTTCCTTAAGGAAGCGATCCATATGCAACGTGGTCAGATAAAAGTGCATCTTTTGTTGCCAGCGTTTGAAGTTCGTTCCGTTAAACTTCTCAGTTTTTCAGCATGTGCAGCAGGCACAGTTGGCATAACAGGTGCAGCAGGCACCACAGGTGGAACAGATGGTACGTGCGTCTGTACTACAGGTGTATGCACACCAGTAGGCACCGCAGGTATGATCGGATGAGTGAATCCCGCCGATATCTGTCCAAGAGGAACACTAAACTGTCCAATGACAGTGTGTCCCACAGGCACATGTCCCGAAGGCACATGTCCAACAGGTGTTTGACCCCCATCAGATCGTACGGTCTGTGCGTTAGGGTTAATCGGCTGCTGGTGAACCCCATCAGATGCAGTGATCTGTGCGTTGGGATCGGCCGTCATGTTCATCGGATCGTTCACAATTTGGTTCTCCATCGATCTGTTACTCAACAAAACAAGCAGATACAGATGTATCAGTCACAGATGTATATAAAAAAATAGCTTTAAGATTGTGAATACAATCTGCGATTAATACATATAAATCAAATAAGTGTGTGCGTGAGTAAACGAAATCAAACAGAGAAAGAAAGGATATAAACAAAGGGAGATCCTCGAGTCCAGTTGAAACTGTCTCCTTAAAGCTATTTCGCCTCTCACCGTATGTGCGAGTCGATAGCCTCCCAGGATAAAACGAGATACTAGTATAATCGATAGATTGAATATACTCTCAGCGAACTTGAACTAAGCCCGAGAACTATCACCGGAATATTGGAAAAATTTAAGACTAAAGAGACCGAGAATGAAAGAGATGACTCTTATTTCCTCGACTTAATAAAACTGATGCCCTAAGACTCTATTTATAAAGAGAGGCTTGAAAGGACTTGTTTTTCTTTTCGATGTGGTACATGGTATTTATAAGAAAAACTAAGGAATAGGTTCGTGCTACTCTCGACGTGGTACAGAACCGCTTTTCATATTAAAAGGTAAACATTTGGAACATCAGTTCTCATTCACCTTTTACTCATTTTGAGCGTGTAAATATGCGTTGGAATCCCCTCGAAGAGGAGAATACGTTCCAATAAATACACACCACTAACACATAATGTGTCTCACTCATATAGAGTCTCAAAATGATTCAGAACTTAGTCTAAAATACTAAGTTTGTCCAACAACTGCTAGGTCAGTGGTTGACTGGACGATTTGGGAGCTTTGCGCGCTGAATAAGCGGGGTTCGAACCTCTAAACACCAAATTAATATTTTGAACACCAACAACGCAAACTAATTTTGTGTTCTCTTTTAGACAAACGCATGAAACAAATACGTTTAACTGTTAAAGCAAAATTTAAATGTATTTTCTATCTAAATTCATACATCAATAAATTTAATTTTCAATAGTAAACGCAAGAAATAATTGCGTTATTTATTTTGGATAGAAAACACGAAAAGAAATTGCGCTTCAAAGTGATAAAAGAAGCCATATACATTACCTTATGAGATTTTGGACCTTTTATCCCCTTATAATATTAAGGCTCATTACCCTGACAAGTGTTGAATTCTTATGAATGTTATGATCAGCCAAATTACGTCTATCCTCAAGCCGTTTATCAGCAAAGATTAGGCTCTGCTGATCAATATGAGTTTCTTCCTTATCATGAATTTTAGCCTTAACATCATAAATCTTATCAGATCGTTGGACTTCGACGGTGATGCTTTTACCATCAAGGTCCTTGACAAAATTTTGCATCCTCTCACAGACACAAGGAACCAAGAGGAGAACTGAACTCTTCCCGGTGTTATACTTGAGAAAAAATGACAAAATAACCGATTTTTTAAATATTTAATTAAGCTAGCCATTTTGAAAAAAATATCAATTTTAGATGATTAAATATTTCATTGATAATTGAGTATTTCTATTTATATAAGATAAGATATTTTGCTGGTAGTTGGATATTTCATATATGAGATACTATACCGATAGTTGGGTATCTCATATTGACGTTGTCATTGGATATCTCATCAGTTAAGCTAAATTTGACAAATTTTTAAAAAATGGTTACTTTTGTTAATTTTATATAAAAATAGGCTAAATTTGTCATTCACCCGTAATTATAATTAGACAAGAAAAGGTAATTTTCGAGGTGTTATCCCGAAAAGATAAGCTTCCGATGATGAATAAGAATTCTTTCCTTATCATAAATTTTAGCCTTAACATGAGAAATTGTGTCAGATTGTTCGGGTTCAAGGGTGACAGTTTTTCCAGCAAGGGTGTTGACAAAAATATTCATCACATTGAGGCAGAGAATAAAGTCGAATGGCCAACCTCCAGCTGTATCCATGAAAAAATCAGACTTTGGTTATCGAGAGATCCCCCACTTTGTTGTTTTAGTAGGAGTATGTTATATACAGATGGTCTAGGGCGGTACAAGTCCTATTCCGAGATGGCATGAGAAGCTGAAACTTAAGTGTGTTTCGGCACCCTGTCTAAAATTAAATATATATAATTATTTTAATTAAAATAGAAAATTTATGTTTTAATTATTATTATTATTATTATTATTATTATTTCCCGGACTTTAAAAATCAGATGAATGAATTTATCTGCTTTAGAAATGTTAATTTCCTGTGGTGTGCTTGGGTGAAAAAGTTATGTAAGAAAAACACGTGTTCCGTTAGAAGGATCATATTCCTTCTGATTTATTATTATATAGATTTCTGATAATTCAAAACTGTAGTACATTTCTCAATTAAGACTTGTATCCCCGTAAATTTTAGAAAATTATTCCTGTCATTTCTAATTAAGAATATGTCAAGATTTCAAAAGATTTAATATTTTTTCTCCTAAATTACTCAAATTTAATGATTGATCAAGTCAAGGAAATTTTTTTAAAAAATAAATTACTTGAGGATAGAAATTGAGAAATGAAATAAGGAAAAAAGCTGTATATTTAGTATGGTACAAATGTTTGAATGAGAGTGAACACTCGAGTGCGCAAAGTGGTTTGTCGTGTATTAGAAAAAATAATCTCATATGCCAATTTAAAATTTTTCTGTTCTGTACGTGACAAAAAAAAACCTGTACTATAATTAAATTTATACTTCTTATTAATAAGCGAACTCATGTATAATTTGGTAGTAAAAGTATTAAATTATCAAGATACCAAATTTTGGTATTTACCTGATCCAAATTAAATTTTATTCTCTGTAAACTTTATTTTTAACACAGGACTTACATTCTTTGTAAATTACTAACACGAATTGACTTATATTCTCTGTAAACTTCATTTATTTATAAATTAAATTACAAATTTATTAAGTTATATTAAATTAAGTAAAATAACATATATTTACTTTTATTTTAAAAAACTACTAACTGCAAAGTAAATTATTAACACAAATTGACTTCTATTCTCTGTAAACTTTATTTTCTATTAGTTAGTGTCAATTCTAGTGTCGGTTTACTTTTAAATTGGATAATATTATTTTAAAAATAATTAAGTAATAGCAAATGACTTTAGTAACATTCATTAACTTTTAAACTGAAAATTATTAATTTAACGATCGTATTTGTTATTGTCCATCACAACGTTTATTTACTTAAAATTAAAAAAATATATTTTAACAATAACAAATTTATGGGCTGTATTTAGATTATATTAAATAATATTAAATTAAATTTAATAACATATATTTACTTTTAATTTGTAAATTAATTATTATCGATAATTAGGTAATATTAAATAAACTATATTGAAAAGGATAATTATAAGATAATTATCAAATAATATTAATTGATATTATGTGATATACGTGAATTTAAATAAATAATAATAATAATAATAATAATAAAGAATTTGATTTAAATTAGAATTAGAATTATAAAAGATTTTGTAACCGAGTAAGTAATAATTAGATTAAAAAAGGGGAGTAGTTATAAAACCTATATATAGTTGAATAACCCTTAATTAAACAAATTTATGTTTTATTAATACCCTAAAATGAAGTGGAGAGAGATAGAGCCGGAGAACCGAAAAGGAAAAGAAGCAGAGCAAAATAAAGGGGTTAATTCGCTTTTAGCTTTCAAGCTCTTAAAAGATCAGGTAACCATATTCATAAATTAGTTCAATTATTGCCAATAAAATCTCAAGCTATTACTTGTCATCAATTATGTGATTCTTTTTTGTACCCAAATAGAGATTCCAAGACTATAATATTATTTTCCATGCTAGTTGGTCTCCCGATTAGTTAAACTTTAATTTCTACATGTACCTTCATATATTAAAAGAGATGAGATCTTAATTCTTAATATTTAAATAAATTAGGCATGATATGTTAATATGTAATTAACCAAATTTGTGGCAGGAGTTGTTTATGTATAGTCCAAAATAATGTATTATATATTTTGAAGTGAATGAACTCTACTTAATTATTAAGTCTATTAGAAACAGTAATATTGGTTTTAATATTAAAGTTAAGGTAGTTATAAAAGAAAGTCAGAAAGTCAGGAGCTTCGATGCAATTTGTACAGGTGAGTGTTTCAGGCCAGTGTTAACTAAGTTACAGATAATTAATATTTTGGTAGCAGGGATGAGTTTAATTATTGAATGTAGTAAGAATGCACGTTAACTAAACTATATTTTGTGAGCGTACTGAGATGATAGGGCAGCCAGTGGCTCAGGCTGTACAGCAGGCTTTGGCAAACCAAGGAAATCAGAATGGCGAGGGAAATCAGAATGGAGAAGGAAATCAGAATGGAGAGGGAAATCAGAATGGCAATGGGAATCAGAATCAGAATGGTCAGGGCCATCAGCTGGGACCGTTTGTATGGTTGGAGAGGTTTGTGAAGTAGAAACCAGACTCTTTTAGTGCATCACCGACTCCTATTGATGCTGAAAATTGAATTGTTCATCTCGAAAAGATTTTTGATGCACTGGGTTGTGATGAGATTCAGAAGGTCAGGTTAGCTGTGTATAAGTTGGAGGGTGATGCTCAAAGATGGTGGAGAGGAGTGAAAGCTACTAGAGGGGAGCAGTATACAGAGGCTTTGGAATGGCAGGGATTCAAGGAAGTATTTTATGAGCAGTACTTCTCTAATGCTGGTAGAGAGGCTTATTTGAGGGAGTTTCATTCTATTATGCAGCACCAGGATGAGAGCATTACTGATTATATAGAGAGGTTTATAAGGTTGGTTGGATTTGCTAGGACAGTTGCAGGGACTGCTGCGCAGCAGGCTGATACATTTAAATGGGGGTTGAAGTCTCATCTGAGGGGTTCCATAATTTCTTTTAAATTTGAAAATGTGGCAGAGACGGCTGATGCAGCAAAGGATGTTGAGAAGGAGCGCATAGATTTCAGGACTTCCAGGTCTAACAGTGGTAGTAAGAGGACTACTGTAATAACCCCAATTTTTGGAGATTTTTGAAACTCAGATGAATAGTAACTTTTGCTGACAATGCTGATTAAGAAAAATTATCAGACCACGATATATAGGAGTACTGTTATGGAAATTCTAAGATCGTATTAGTATTCCATAAAGAAAATAAGTGTATGTAAAAGCTGTCGGATTTTGAAAACGAGCACTTTTATTTTTCCCCGAGATTTCCACCAGACATTAAGGGATTTAAGGAATTAATATTAAGATGAAGGATTTTAAATTCAAGGATTAAAAAGGAGAATTAATTTAGGTATTAAAAATACCAAGAAGATTTTATCAATAAAACCATTAAGGTATTTAACCAAACGATCAACGAGATTGAGTGATAACCGGACAAAGAAATGAATAACGACTCTTGTAAATACCTTTGCAAGTGGCAAGGCAAGTGGATGGTTGATCAAACAAGAAACCAAGTGATAGTTAGGAAGGAATGGCTAGTTAATTATATAGTTAACTAGGGATGATCTCATCTCACCACAAATCACCAACACATGGCAAATGGTGAGATCATCTTCCACTAACTCATTTGTTTATTATTAACCTAACAAAATATCAAGAGAACTCATCATTATCCACCACATTATTCCACCAACACAAGAAAGCAAAAGCATTTCCTCCCCCATTTCCATTGCTCTCGGCCAAAACAGAACCAGCACACTAAAACTGCTGTATCTCCTTCATTTCTCACTCAAATATTGTGTTCTATAGCTCATTGGAAAGGTATTGAGATGGCCTATAACTCTTGTTCACAAGTCTCATCCAAATAATCATGGTAAGACCCTAATTTTTACAGTTCTTTAAATCGGACTTTTAGAAACTTCAAAGCCTAACTTTGTGTTCTTGATTTCTTTGGAAAGATCAAGCTTGTAGGAGGCTCCCTAAGGCTTTCTAGCAACTTAACACCTCCCAAGGAAGGTATAAACTTCAAACCCTAGCCTTTACTTTATTTGTTAGGAAGTTTAATGGTTGGTTTTGTCAAATGAGAAGCATGGATTGTGATTATTAGTAGTTTGATTTGATTTGGAAGTGTTTTGGTAATTGAAGCTTGATTATAGTTCATAGGTCTTGATTGTGGTTGTTTGAGTTGAAAACTTTGGAGATTGTGGACTGATGTGGTATGGTTTAGGTGAAGTTTTGTTGTATTGATGGTTATGAGTTGGTTGGTGGTTAATTGGAGTAGTTTAAACATTGGTAATCGCGTAAACATGGCCGTCGTAATGTCCGATTTACTTTAGACTGCTTTTGTTCATAACATTTGGACCCGAGAACTCCCTGCTAGATTATGACCATTGCCATTTTTAGATAGTTCATGTTACGAGCTTCGTTTTGATATGTAGTTCGTTTCATTCCGATGTACGGTTTAGGAGAAACGACCGTTTTAAGTAACGGCGTTTCGCGAACGAAACTTTTCCCCTCGCCTTACTTTGAAACATAGGTTAAAGACCAAAAAGGGTTAATTAGTGTATGAAACAATTATGGTAAGAGTGTTAGGCAGTTGGTAAGACACTCGCGAAGGAATCGCCTTAAAACTTGTAATGGTTAAATTATAAAAAATGGTGGAGCCGAGGGTACTCGAGTGACTTAAGAGAATCAGTAAGCGCAAAGCGAGCGTTAGAGTCTAAGATAGTTAGAGTATAGATTTACAAGTGACTTTCGTTTAATTCCAACTTACTTGTTGTTTATAGGTTACCAGACTCGTTCCGAGCCTTTTATCACCCCCAGTCGCTCAGGTAAATTTTCTATCCGTTATACTGTTGTTGTGATGTATACACTTGTATATGCATTATCTTGTAATAGATGCATGACGGTTATATTAGCAAATTCTTGCGATATATTGTAGCATGTGATATTGTACATATGCATGCCTGTTTCGTATTCTTGTCATATATATCTGTTGGTTCAGTTGATAATACCTATGCTAGAGAATAGTGGTAAATTGCATATACCCTTAGTATAGGGACCTAAAGGTGAAAACATTTTCTAAAACCGGGAGTCGAGGATCCCGAGTAGATTTTATATATATATATGGTTATAGTTTTAAAAACTATTAATCGAATAAGGTTTATTCGATAACTTTATTTTATTATTGAATATTATTTCGAATATTCATCCGAGGACCTATGACTCCTTTATTTTATTATTGAATATTATTTCGAATATTCATCCGAGGACTTATGACTCCTTTATTTTATTATTGAATATTATTTCGAATATTCATCCGAGGACTTATGACTCCTTTATTTTATTATTGAATATTATTTCGAATATTCATCCGAGAACTTATGACTCCTTTATTTTATTATTGAATATTATTTCGAATATTCATCCGAGGATTTATGACTCCTTTATTTTATTATTGAATATTATTTTTAATATTCATCCGAGGACTTATGACTCCTTTATTTTATTATTGAATATTATTTCGAATATTCATCCGAGGACTTATGACTCCTTTATTTTATTATTGAATATTATTTCGAATATTCATCCGAGGACTTATGACTCTTTTATTTTATTATTGAATATTATTTCGAATATTCATCCGAGGACTTATGACTCCTTTATTTTATTATTGAATATTATTTCGAATATTCATCCGAGAACTTATGACTCCTTTATTTTATTATTGAATATTATTTCGAATATTCATCCGGGGACTTATGACTCCTTTATTTTATTATTGAATATTATTTCGAATATTCATCCGAGGACTTATGACTCCTTTATTTTATTATTGAATATTATTTCGAATATTCATCCGAGGACTTATGACTCCTTTATTTTATTATTGAATATTATTTCGAATATTCATCCGAGGACTTATGACTCCTTTATTTTATTATTGAATATTATTTCGAATATTCATCCGAGGACTTATGACTCCTTTATTTTATTATTGAATATTATTTTGAATATTCATTTGAGAATCTATGACTCCGATTATTTGCTGAGATATATTCTTTATTTTATTAAAGAATAATGTTTCGATAATCAAACTTATTTTCGATTATTCAAATAAAGATAGTACTTTTGTATAAGTATATCTTTGATTATTTAATTTTCATTCAAGTAAGAGTTTTAAAACTTCTACTTCAATCATTTTTATAAAGATTATTCTTTATGGAAATATTATTTAAATAATAATATTCAGATATTTTCTAATATATCGGGACTGATTTATTTTAATAAATCAGCAGTACTCCAAACATTCTTAAAAATGTTTTCGAGTCTTCAAAATGATTTTTAAAGTTAGAGTGGACCCCAAAACTCATTTTTTTTTATATTTAAGATCTTCCTTTCAAAGGGGACTTAAATACTCGCTCAAAACCTGGGGGATCCAGCTCTGTGGTGCATTTTACATTCGCAACGTGGTTGCTGTTTTGAGAAAACAAATGAATTGATTACTTACCCAACATTCGGGAAGTAAGCCCATCTAATTGAGTCGGCATAAGCGACAGGCCGGGGTACGGTCTATCAAAGTGTAAGTGGCTGGGTGGCAGTCCATCAACGCGTAAGAGGCCGGGTGGCGGTCCAGCACAAGGTCCTTATGTGGCCAGGGTGATGACCGGTGGGGGATTCATCCATCTACTAGTAGAAAAGGTTACTTATTGGTATCTTTGCCTGATCAGCAAGATATCGGGTTTATGCCAAAATTCTTTCCTTTCCAAATTTATTAGATATTGCAATTCTGTTCATACTTTACATGACAGAGGTTTTCAGGAAACGTATGTATATATATAGGTGTATATATATATCGGGACTTAATGAAGTATATCATAACTTCATTTCCTTCAAAATATTTCAAAGATTGAATCTATTCAAGTCTTATCTTGTAGTCTCATCAGTGTGATGAACTTTTGAAACTAATTATAACTTGAACGGTGGTAGTTCAAGTAGTATTTGGAAAAGATATAAGTATATTGGAGTATCTTGTAACTTCATCTTTTAAACTTATATCTAGTAAATGATTATCTTATGCATGACAAAGATTTTCAGAAAAATGTTGAGACAAGGTTAGATATATGAGATCACCTTGCAACGATATTTTTATACAGTTATACACTGGAACTCTTTGTGTATTATGCATGGAAGAGGACTTCCCATATTTTGAAAAGTATATATGTATATATACTGAATATTTTACGACTTCATCGCATTAAGATATCAAACTTGGTTCATTTCTTTTGACCAAGACTTTCATGAGTACTATGAGAAGGCTCATATATTGTAAATTATTATACATATTATTTTGGTGGGCTTGCTGCTCACCCTTGCTTTCTTCTTTCATCACACAACATCAGATAGACAAGATGAACAGGACCAAGCTCCCAATTCGCGAGCGGATAGGAAACGTTCTGCAGCTTCCTATAGGCATTGAAGTCGCTGTAGCTAAGGTGGGAACTACCAATAGACTAGGCTTCAACTTTTGATGTACCAGATTTATGTATACTTATGAATTGTAATAATGGCAAAGAAAATGTAAATTTATTCAGAAAACCTTTTAAGGTGTATTGGCAGATAATTGTGGAATAAAATGACTTGTGATTATTTTTGGATGTTCATCTCTGAGACTATAACGTGGGGTGTGTGTGTTTATTGTGGGGTCACAGTACAGAGTAGTTGATTAATTATTAAGATTGGGTGTTATTAAGGGAAATGGAACTCGTGACAACCCGGATCCTCGACCCCGGATTTGGGGGTGTTACAGAAGTGGTATCAGAGCTAAGCGTTATAAACCTCAAAGATGATGTGATGTTAAGATAATAACTAAGATAATAAGAACTCTTGCCAAGTTCATAGTCGGGCTACCTAACGTAGTACTGACAGTTAAAACCCTTATGGGAACCCTTATAAATATCGTGATAGAAGAGTAGTTCGTTATCGTATATGGTAGCGGGACTCCGAACCCTGAGGTTGAGGAGCAACAACGCGATGATGTTTTATTACTAATTGGAGATCGAATTGTGGATCCGATAGAGCGTCCTAACGCAGGACCGGATGATGTTCATATTGAGGATGTAGCGGTTGAGGATGTTGTCCTAGAAGGGATTGTTACTGAGGAGGATCCCGTGGAGGATCCTGACAAGAATGAATAAAGGACCACTGAGGAATTGATGACCATGGTTAGGGAAACTACCAGAGGTAGGATTGGCCGGTCACTACCGGAGGTTCGTTCAAGTTTGTAAAGATAGTAGCCCCTTTAACGCGGCTTACTCATAAGACTGAGAAGTTCGAATGGACAGAGAAATGCGAGAACAACTTTTAAGAACCGAAGCAAAGGTTGGTGACGTTCCCTATGTTGGCGTTGCCGAATGGAAAATGAGATTTTGTGATATGTAGTGACGCTTCGCATAAGGAATTAGGGTGCTTCATATACAGCACAGCAAGGTAATCGCATACGCGTCAAGACAATTAAGGGAATATAAAATTCGATATCCCCACCCATGAGCTTGGGCTCGTGGTAATAGTTTTTCCCTAAAGAGTGGAGGCACTACTTGTATGGAGAGAAGTGCAAGATTTACACAAACCATAGGAGCTCTAGTACATTTTTACGTAGAAAGAGCTCAACATACGCTAGAGAAGGCGGTTAGAGCTAATCAAGAATTATGATTGGGAGATTCTTTATCATTCGGGGAAAGCCAATGTGGTGGCTGATGCCCTTAGTAAAAAGGAGAGACCCAAGATGATAATGTCTTTGGGATAGTTTATAAGAGATTTTGAGAAAATGGAAATAGAAGTGAAGGTAACCGGAGCCGGTACCGAAAAGCTGTTTGAGATTGCAATACAGACCGAATTTTTGGAAAAGAACATATTGTGCCAGAAAAAGTGATGAATGAAGGCAGAGAGTCAATGACTGGAGAAGAGATCCACACCGAGAAAGATGATAAGGGGATAGTGAAGTGTTCCTACAGAAATTGGGTTCCAAAAGTTCAAGAGCTTAAGGATGAGAACTTAGATGAGAGCCATAGTTTCTGTAGGAACTATGAGATCACCTTGCAACGATATTTTCAGAAAAACGTTGAGACAAGGTTAGATATATGAGATCACCTTGCAACGATATTTTTATACAGTTATACACTGGAACTCTGTGTGTATTATGCATGGAAGAGGACTTCCCATATTTTGAAAAGTATATATGTATATATACTGAATATTTTGCGACTTCATCGCATTAAGATATCAAACTTGGTTCATTTCTTTTGACCAAGACTTTCATGAGTACTATGAGAAGGCTCATATATTGTAAATTATTATACATATTATTTTGGTGGGCTTGCTGCTCACCCTTGCTTTCTTCTTTCATCACACAACATCAGATAGACAAGATGAACAGGACCAAGCTCCCAATTCGCGAGCGGATAGGAAACGTTCTGCAGCTTCCTATAGGTATTGAAGTCGCTGTAGCTAAGGTGAGAACTACCAATAGACTAGGCTTCAACTTTTGATGTACCAGATTTATGTATACTTATGAATTGTAATAATGGCAAAGAAAATGTAAATTTATTCAGAAAACCTTTTAAGGTGTATTGGCAGATAATTGTGGAATAAAATGACTTGTGATTATTTTTGGATGTTCATCTCTGAGACTATAACGTCTGGTGTGTGTGTTTATTGTGGGGTCACAGTACAGAGTAGTTGATTAATTATTAAGATTGGGTGTTATTAAGGGAAATGGAACTCGTGACAACCCGGATCCCCGACCCCGGATTTGGGGGTGTTACAACTAGGGATGGTCAGGGTTTTGCACAGGGTAAACAGTGGTATGGAGGTCAGAATGGTCAGCAGGGACAGTGGTGCGGACAGTTGCAGAGTAGGGGTGGTCAGTCATTCCACGGCCGGAATCAGTATGTAGGTCATAATCATAATTAGCAGTTTCAGCGATAGAAGTAGCCTAGGCAGTGGCAGAATCGTCAGCAGGGGCAGAGCCGTTACTCAGTGTATGGGGGAAACCCCAATATGATTCCCGTGGCTCCTTGTGCTACATGTGGTGGACATCATCCAGGTAGAGCTTGTTACAGACAGACTAGGGCTTGTTTCTTGTGTGGTAGCATGTCCCATAGGGCAAAGGATTGTACAGTGTCACGCAACCCTGGTGGAGGGGGAGCTGGCGGTGGTAGTGGCAGTGGAAGTCAGCAGAATCCTACAGCCAGAGTGTTTGCATTGACGGCAAATCAGGCAGCAGCTAATTCAGGTACCATTTCAGGAACACTTCTTGTTGGTAGACGTGATGCTTATGTATTATTTGATACTGGTTCGACCCATTCTGTTGTGTCTTTATCGTTTGTTCGTTATCTTGACGTTGCACCTTCATTATTATATCCTCATATATCTATTTCTACCCCGATGGGGAATTCTGTTGTTATTCCTGATGTGTATCGAGAGTGTCCGATAGCTGTTGGAGATAGAAATTATAAGGTTAACTTATTTCCGATGGAGATGCATGACTTTGATGTTATCTTGGGTATGGATTAGTTGAGTGAACATCGTGCCACAATTGATTGTCAAGGAAAAAGGGTGATCTTTGGGGATGCAGATAAACCAGAATTTGTATACCAAGGGTCTCAGCCGAAGGGGGATGTTAAGTTAATTTTTGCTCTAAAGGCGAGTAAATTGTTGTCTAAGGGCTGTGATGGCTACCTTGCTTTCGTGAAGAATACATCGAAGGATGAAACTCGCATCGAGGATTATCCAGTTGTGAGGGAGTGTGAAGATGTGCTCCCCGATGAGCTACCAGGTTTGCCACCACATAGAGAGGTGGAGTTTACTATTGAACTTGTTCCAGGTGCCGAGCCTATTTCTAAGGCGCCTTATCGAATGACACCACTTGAGTTGCAAGAATTGAAGGAGCAGTTACAAGAGTTGTTGGATAGAGGATTTATTAGGCCAAGTGTGTCTCCTTGGGGCGCTCCTGTGCTATTTGTGAAGAAGAAGGATGGTTCGATGAGGTTTTGTATTGACTACAGGGAGTTGAATAAGGTGACTGTCAAAAACAGGTATCCTTTGCCACGCATTGATGACTTGTTTGATTAGTTACAAGGGGCGAAGTACTTTTCGAAGATAGATTTAAGATCTGGTTACCATCAGTTACGAGTTAGAGAGGGGGATATTCCGAAGACTGCATTTCGCACTCGTTATGGTCATTATGAGTTTCTCGTGATGTCCTTTGGGTTGACGAATGCACCAGCGGTATTTATGGATTTGATGAATCGGGTCTTTCATGATTATCTGGATAAATTCGTGGTGGTTTTCATCGATGATATCTTGATATACTCTAGGAGCAGAGAGGAACATGAGGAGCATTTACGTACTGTACTTCAAATTTTGAGGGAGAAGAAGTTGTTTGCGAAATTTTCCAAGTGTGAATTCTGGTTGGAGGAAGTGGCATTCTTGGGGCATATTGTATCTGGTAGGGGCATTGAGTTGGATCCTGTGAAAGTCGAGGCTATTACTAATTGGCCCAGACCTAGCAATGTGACGGAGGTGAGGAGTTTCTTGGGTCTGGCAGGTTACTACAGGCGTTTTGTGGAAGGTTTCTCTTCCATAGCTTTGCCATTGACTCAACTAATGAGGAAGGGAATTAAGTTCGAGTGGAATGATGATCGTGAGAAGAGCTTTCAAGAGTTATAGAAGAGGTTGGTGTCTGCTCCAATACTTGTGTTGCCATCAGGGAGCGGAGGTTTTTAGGTTTATAGTGATGCTTCTAAGAGAGGATTGGGGTGTGTGCTTATGAAGCATGGGAAAGTGATTTCTTACGCCTCTAGGCAACTTAAACCTTATGAGGTGAACTATCCTACCCATGACTTGGAGTTAGCGGCTGTGGTATTTACTTTGAAGATCTGGAGACACTATCTTTATGGAAAGACTTGTGACATCTTTACTGATCACAAGAGTCTCAAATACATCTTTAGTCAGAAGGAGCTTAACATGAGGCAGCGGAGGTGGCTTGAACTTCTTAAGGATTATGATACAAATATTCAGTACCATCCGGGGAAGGCGAATGTAATGGCAGACGCTCTTAGTAGGAAGAACCTGGGGAGTGTTGCATCTCTTATTACTCAGCCGCACCTTATTTCAGATTTGGAGCGCTTGGGTGTTGAGTTGTATGTTAGAGGATCAAGTGGTAGCATTGCAAATTTGAAAGTGGAACCGAATCTTGTTTCAAGGGTTAAGGAAGCTCAGAAGGATGATACAGGTTTGAAAGCTATTAGATCTGAGGTGGCAGGTGGCAAGCAAAAACACTTTTGTGTTGATGATGAGGGTGTGATATGGTTGGGTAGTAAATTGTGTGTTCCTGCAGACATGACGATTCGTGAAGAAATTTTGAAGGAGGCTCATAGTTCTTCATTTTCTATTCATCCAGGTTCCACTAAGATGTATAGGGATTTGAAGAAGCACTTTTGGTGGAGTGGAATGAAGGGAGATATAGCAGAATTTGTGGGGAAATGTCTTACATGTCAACAAGTGAAGATAGACCATCAGAGGCCTAGTGGATTGTTGCAGCAGCTAGATATTCCAGTTTTGAAGTGGAAAAACATTACTATGGATTTTGTGACTCATTTGCCGAGAACTTTCAAGAGGAATGATCTCATATGGGTGGTGGTTGATAGACTTACTAAGTCCGCTCACTTCTTACCTATTAGAGAGACTACTCATGTTCACGAGTTGGCAGAGATTTTTCAGCGAGATATTGTTAGACTTCATGGTGTGCCTGTGTCGATAGTTTCTGATAGGAATACGAGATTTACATCGCGGTTTTGGAAGGGTTTCCAACAAGCTTGGGGTACAAGGCTTAATTTTAGTACAGCTTATCATCCACAGACCGATGGACAATCAGAGAGGATGATTCAGACATTGGAGGATACGTTGAGGGCTTGCGCATTGGAATGGACATGTGATTGGGATAAATATTTGTATCTGGTTGAGTTTGCGTATAATAACAGTTGGCACGTGAGTATTGGTATGCCACCGTTTGAGGCTTTGTATGGTAGGAGGTGTAGAGCATCATCTTATTGGGATGAGGTTGGTGAGAGAGTCATTGAAGGGCCGGAGCTGGTTAGAATCACTAATGAGAAGGTAGAGAAGGTTAAAGAAAGTTTGAAGGAAGCTCGATCACGTCAAAAGAGTTATGCTGATCAACATAGGAAGTTTAGTGGATTTGAGCCAGGTGATCATGTGTTCCTAAAAGTTTCGCCTTGTAAGGGTGTGAAGTGTTTTGGTATAAGGGGAAAGCTTAGTCCGAGATATGTTGGACCTTTTGATGTTATGGAGAAAGTAGGGGAAGTATCTTTTAGAGTTGCGTTGCCACCACAACTATTTCATGTGCATAATGTATTTCATGTGTCTGCCTTGAGGGGCTATAAATATCATCCGTTACATGTAGTTCAGTACCCATTACATAAGATTAGAGAGGATCTTTCTTGTGAGGAAGAAGCTGAGGCTATCTTAGCTCGAGAGGAGCGAGTTTTGAGGAAGAACACCATTCCGTTTGTGAAGGTTTTGTGGAAAAATCATTCTGAGAGAGAGACTACTTGGGAATTAGAAGAATCTATTCGTGAAAAATATCCGCATTTATTCGATTCAGGTACGACTATTTAGTTTCGTTCGATTCCGGGGACGGAATCCTTTTTAAGGGGGTATATATGTGATATACGTGAATTTAAATAAATAAATAATAATAATAATAATAATAATAATAATAAAGAATTTGATTTAAATTAGAATTAGAATTATAAAAGATTCTGTAACCGTGTAAGTAGTAATTAGATTAAAAAAGGGGAGTAGTTATAAAACCTATATATAGTTGACATAACCCTTAATTAAACAAATTTACATTTTATTAATACCCTAAAATGAAGTGGAGAGAGATAGAGCCAGAGAACCGAAAAGGAAAAGAAGCGGAGCAAAATAAAGGGGTTAATTCGCTTTTAGCTTTCAAGCTCTTAAAAGATCAGGTAACCATATTCATAAATTAGTTCAATCATTGCCAATAAAATCTCAAGCTATTACTTGTCATCAATTATGTGATTCTTTTTTGTACCCAAATAGAGATTCCAAGACTATAATAGTATTTTCCATGCTAGTTGGTCTCCCGATTAGTTAAACTTTAATTTCTACATGTAGCTTCATATATTAAAAGAGATGAGATCTTAATTCTTAATATTTAAATAAATTAGGCATGATATGTTAATATTTAATTAACCAAATTTGTGGCAGGAGTTGTTTGTGTATAGTCCAAATTAATGTATTATATATTTTGAAGTGAATGTACTCTACTTAATTATTAAGTCTATTAGAAACAGTAATATTGGTTTTAATATTAAAGTTAAGGTAGTTATAAAAGAAAGTCAGAAAGTCAGGAGCTTCGATGCAATTTGTACAGGTGAGTGTTTCAGGCCAGTGTTAACTAAGTTACAGATAATTAATATTTTGGTAGCAGGGATGAGTTTAATTATTGAATGTAGTAAGAATGCACGTTAACTAAACTATATTTTGTGATTTAGATTAAGAGCCCATAAATTAGCGGATAAGTTGAGGATATCGTTAGCAAATTTAGTTACGGGTTTTGAGGTACGGATTCTGTCCTCTTTTTATTCAACGCTACTCCTTTTGTTCCTTATATTTATTTGATTCGTTCGGTTCTACTTTCTGTTCATTCCGTTACTATTTGTTTTGATCGTTTTAACTTCTGAAAATTGTTTTAAAAATTGATTTTAAAAATTTTAGATATCTGTTTATGTGGTTTTCAAAAATTATTTATGACACCCTCTTCTTTGGAAATCTGAATTATTTTTCTCAGGTGATTTTTTAAATGTTGAGAGAAATATCATTTTTCATTTGGACCCTTAGTGTGATTTAGGGTATACCGAGTTAACCAGCTGTAGGGATACTACAGCCATGTCATTGCGGCACCAGTGACATGACACTTCCGTGACAGTGTGATTGGTCACGGCGTATCCTTCTGTTAGCTCTTGGGAGGAGCTTTTGCGCATTTGATATTTGTTCAGGATACGTGGGTGCACCCAGAGTTTGATTTGTGATTTGATTTATGGTGACGTTGTATATGCCATACACGTTATCCATTCTGTTGCACACATTAGGTACCCTATGATGTGTGTATTTGTATATGTTCTGATCTCGGTATGAAATATCTTAACCCCTCGTTGTTTCAGCCTTACTTATTTTTAAAATTGTTGTTTTATTATAAATTGCTGATTATTTATTTATGATCTCTTGTTCTATAAATTGTATCCAAATCCGTACTGGGCGTTTGGCTCATGCCGTATTCTTTTTCTGGCAGGTGCTTAGGGGGATCTGGGACTGTGCGATGGAGAGCTACCCTATTTATTGTTTAGGATTTCAGACTTTATCAATATCTAGATTCAATTATTTATTTAGATATTTCAACAATTATATTATTGGTTTAGACAGTTTGGAGATTTAATATTGTTTTGGAGATTTTAGATCGTCTAATTATCGTTTAGATATATGCGAGTGCTCTGTTTGCAGGTTTATGGATTTTAAGTAATATCTCCCTTCTATTTAAAGAAGAGGGTGTTACATATTAAATTATTTATAGAATAGATATTTAGTTCGTAAGATAGAGATACAATTCGTTTCACAAAAATAAAACTAATATATTAGATTGATATACCAAGTAAAACAATGCAAAACTAGAATTGTAGTGAAAAATTTCATAACTGATTCGATTCTTTTTAACCACATAACTATTTTTTGTAAGTAACAATTTAATATTTGATATTAATATAATAATTTTAATTCATGTTTCGCACAGATTATGAATAATTCTCTAAAATATTAATTGGATATTTATAGTTTTGGTCTCGTGTTTTGGGTTATCAACTATCTATACAAATAAGTGAAACCATGTTTAGGTCCCAAATCTTGGTACTCACTAAAAAATTATACAACTATTTTTAAAATTTTATGTAATAAAATCTCAACTGACAAAAATTAACTTCTACTCTTGGTAAATTTTATTTTCCTTCAAATTTTATTTGTTGCTGAACATCCAAGCGTCGGTTTACTTTAAAATAATCGTATTAGTAAGTTAACATGTCATATTTGTATAAATAAATAATTAGGTGCATGCATAACTAGAACTATACGGTGAAATTTTAGAGTTACACTTAACTTCGATTTTTTAACTACATATTTTAACAACATTTTATCTATTATATTTAGATATGCAGAATAGGTTGATTAATTGTAAATAGATGATGTCTTGTAATTCTGCATAAATGAAATAAAGTCAAGTGCCAAATAGCTACCCGACGGATGATCAACAAGGCAACCCGACGGATAATCATGTACCCGACGGATGATCAATTCAAACATCTGTTGACAGTGACAACACAGTCACATGCGTCGAGTGTTTGCAAAAGGAATGTGGCAGCCTACTCAACTGGGTTTTTGAGAACAAAGAAGCATTACCATTTCCATGCTATTATGAAGATATTGAAAGATGTTGAAATAGAGTAGTGAAGCAGCATAGTATTAGACTTGATAGGTTTTGTTTTATTATCTTATCTTATTACTGTGTAATCTTGGTGATATATAAACCAAGAGTAGCAAATAGAACAACAACAAGACTAAGCAAATTCATTCTCAGAAAAACAATTGTAAGTTGTATCCTTAGCATTTCTCTGTAAGTTTAGTTGTTCATATTTGTAAGCAGCTGTGAGCTATTCAAGCTACACAGGGTTCTCTTGATATATATGTATATATATATATATATTTGGTGGATGCATTCAAATCCACCAGAAAGTTTTAAAGATTTGTGTTTTTATTACTTTGTGTTTTGATTCATTTTAACTTGTCATTCCGCACTTTACAAATCAAAACACTTACATATATATTTTGAGTTAGAATATTTTATAATTCAGTAAAAGTTTCAAGAATTCCATTCAACCCCCCTTCTGTAATTCTTGTTGCATTGTTAGGGACTAACAATTGGTATCAGAGCAAGCTCTTGAAGAACAAAGAGTTTAAAGATCACAACAAACAGCAAGATGAACAAGAAAGATGTTGGAGTCAAGATTCCTTTTCTGGACAAAGATAATTACCATCACTGGAAGGTAAAGATGCATCTTCATTTACTTTCTCAAGATGAGGCCTATGTGGATTGCATAGAGAGAGGTCCTCATGTACTAATGAGAGCCGCAACTGGAAATGAGCCATCAGTTCCCAAGCCAAGGCATGAATGGTCAGATCCTGATATTGAACAAGTCAGGAAAGACAAGAAGGCCATGGATATTCTGTTCAATGGAGTTGATGGTGACATATTTGACAACATCATCAATTACAAGACAACCAAGGAGGTTTGGGACACCATTCAAATAATTTGTGATGGCACTGAACAAGTTAGAGAAAACAAGATGCAGCTGCTAATTCAGCAATATGAGCACTTTCATTGTGAAGATAGTGAATCTCTCACTGACATCTTTAGTAGGTTTCAAAAACTACTGAATGCTTTGAAGTTGCATGGAAAAGTCTATCAGACAAAAGACTCCAATCTCAAGTTCCTTAGATTTCTTCCAAAGGAATGGAAACCAATGACAGTCTCATTGGGAAACTCTCAAGATTATAAGGAGTTTACTCTGGAGAGACTGTATGGCATCCTGAAAACTTATGAGCTTGAAATAGAGCAAGATGAGAGGATGGAGAGAGGAAAGAAGAAAGGAGGATCCATTGTACTGGTTGCTGAGTTAGAGAAAGAGAAGAAGATGAAGATAGAAGCTGTTGAGTCTACTTCAAAGGTCTGTGAAAACAAGGGCAAGGGGCTGGTAGCAGAAAATGAAGATTCTTTGAGCCAAGATGATATGGATGACATTGATGAACATCTAGCATTTCTTTCTAGGAGATTTGCCAAGCTCAAGTTCAAAAAGAACTTTGGAGCAGCTAAGCCAAATAGAAACATGGTGGATAAATCAAAATTCAAATGTTTCAAATGTGGCTTGGCAAGACACTTTGTCAGTGAGTGTAGAAAGTCAGATTCCAGCAAGAAGAAGTTTGAGCCTGTGGATTATAAACAGAAGTATTTTGATTTGCTCAAATAAAAGGAAATGGCTTTCATTACAAAACAAAATGACTGGGCAGCAAATGGTCTGGATGAGGATGAGGATGCCAGCTATGTCAATCTAGCCCTAATGGCCAAGTCTGATGAGCCAGAGACAAGTTCTTCAAGTAATCAGGTAATCACCACTAACCTTGCACATTTATCTAAAGCTGAGTGTAACGATGCGATAAATGACATGTCTACATAATTATATCATTTGTGTGTTACACTTAAGTCCCTCACTAAGGAAAATGCTAAAATCAAATAAAACAATTTATTTTTAAGTGAGAGGAATAATGTGCTAGAGTCTCAGTTTATTGAATTTGAGAATTTGAGAATAGAATGTAAGATTGCTAAGGAGGAATTAACTGAGTCCTTGAAGAAAGAAGAGATTTTGAAGAAGCAGCTTGAACGAGAACGAGAGGTGATTAAGGCATGGAAAACATCTAGAGATGTTCATGCTCAAATCACCAAAGTTCAAGGTATTGAGTCCATTTGTGATGCATCCTGGAAGAAGAATAAGGAGAAGCTGGAATCCAATTTGGTTGAAGGATTGCTAACAGATGTAAACTCGACGGATGATGAGAGTCATCCGTCGGATAACCAAAAGGATTATTCGACAAGTGACATAAATCCTCATCCGTCGGTTGTGAGCAAACCTGTGAGTAAAGCCAAACTTGCCAAGTTAAATGAAAAATATGGATTAGTTTCCAAAAACTTCATTTCAGGAGAATCTAGTCAAGTGAAGAAGGAGAAGAAAGTGAATGTTGGTCATCTGTCTATCAAGCAACTGAATGACAGACTAGAAAAGATTGAGGTTAAAATAGAGGCTAAAAGGAAAAACAATAGAAATGGTAAAGTAGGGATTAACAAACATAACAACTACACACCTGATAAGTATGCTCCAAGAAAAATCTGTGTTAAGTGTGGTAGTGTATATTATATGTCTGTTAATTGCAAAAACTGCCATACCTACCTCCATATATGTGCCACCTCCTTTTCCCAACATGAATGCCATGCCTTCTATGCCTATGAATGCTATGTCTACACAGAATATGAATGCACAATTTGTTAATATGCCATTTGCACCTAATCCTTATTATGCTGTATTTAGTATGCCTCAAATGCCATTTAGCATGCCCTACTGGAATAAAATGTTTGCTAACAACATTCCATTTTCTGTTAATCAAAATGTGCATGATTATTCTATTTTAATGAATGGTTTGAAAGGTCCAACTCCGATGACTAAGGATGAATCTGATATCCCCAAGTCAAATGAGATCAAACCTAAGAAACAGAAGAAGAAAGCTAACAAGGCAGGACGCAAGGAAACTTGGGTACCAAAATCAACTTGATTTGATTTTAATGTGTGCAGGGAAACAAAAAGAATCTATGGTACTTGGATAGTGGTTGTTCAAGAACATGACTGGAGATTCTACCCTGCTCACAGAGTTCAAGGAGAGAGCTGGCCCAAGTATTACTTTTGGAGATGACAGCAAGGGTTATACTGTGGGATATGGCTTAATTTCAAAAGACAATATCATCATTAAGGAGGTTGCCTTAGTGGATGGACTCAAGCACAATTTGTTGAGTATCGGCCAGCTTTGTGATAAAGGCAATTCAGTAACCTTCAACTCAGAAGCCTGTGTTGTGACAAATAAAAGGAGCAATAAAGTGGTTCTTACTGGAGTGAGAAAAGGAAATATGTACCTAACTGACTTCAACTCATCAAATGCAGAATTTGTTACTTGTCTTCTCAGTAAAGCAAGTCAAGATGAAAGTTGGCTATGGCACAAGAAGCTATCCCATCTAAACTTCAAGACCATGAATGAGCTTGTAAAGAAAGAACTGGTTAGAGGTATTCCTCAAGTGGAGTTTTCTAAGGATGGACTGTGTGATGCTTGCCAAAAGGGAAAGCAAATTAAAGCATCATTCAGAAAGAAGCTTGATTCAACAATTGAAGAACCTTTGCAACTGCTACACATGGATTTGTTTGGACCAGTCAATGTGTTGTCCATCTCTAGAAAAAGATTTTGCCTGGTAATTGTAGATGATTTCTCAAAGTTCTCTTGGACATATTTCCTTAAGTCTAAAGATGAGACTAGTGAAATCATCATCAATCACATAAGGCAAGTCAACAATCATCCTGATTTCAAAGTTAGAAGAATCAGGAGTGACAATGGAACTGAGTTCAAGAATTCTGTCATGAGAGCATTTTGT
Organism: Apium graveolens; assembly: GCF_009905375.1. Taxonomy (NCBI): domain Eukaryota; kingdom Viridiplantae; phylum Streptophyta; class Magnoliopsida; order Apiales; family Apiaceae; genus Apium; species Apium graveolens. Next base: position 99,312,556 of record NC_133647.1, on the reverse strand, counting down.
GAAGAAAATGGGATTTTTCATGAGTTTTCAGCAGCAAGAACTCCACAACAAAATGGAGTAGTAAAGAAAGAACAGATCACTTATTGAAGCTGCAAGGACAATGCTTGAAGAATCTAAGGTACCAACATATTTTTGGGCTGAAGCTGTAAATACTGCATGCTACACTCAGAATATTTCTCTGGTTAATCAAGCAAAATGCATGACTCCCTACCAATTTTTCAAGAATAAGAAGCCAACTCTAAATTTTCTTTATGTCTTTGGCTGCAAATGTTATATCTTGAGAAATCAAACTGATCAGAATGGGAAGTTTGATGCTAAAGCAGATGAATAAATTTTTTGTTGGATATGCTGTTGGTAAAGCATATAGAGTCTACAATCTGAGAACCAACATTGTTGTGGAATCAATACATGTTGTGTTTGATGATAAAAAGATTGAAGGTCTGCAAGATGGAGATTACCATGAGAGCCTCAATTTTGACAATGTGGAGATGGTTAGTGATGACAGTGATGATGAAAGTGATCAAGAAACAGTATCAAAGGAAAATGCAGAAAAATCTACTACCAATGAAGCACAAAATTCAACATCAGTCGAGTTGTAAAATGCTTCATCCGTCGAGAAACAATCTGCTTTATCTGTCGGGAGACAACCAGCTTCATCCGTCGGTACTCAAAATTCACCATCCGTCGGGTCATCAAAAGAAGCTGAAAGTCAGAATAGATCACTTACAGAATATCCCCCTTTCTCAAATCAAAGATCCATAAACTCAGGGGGAGTTTCTAATAATCAAAACTCAATCACACATCAACACAACAATGAGGCCTCTTCATCTAGAGCTAATCTACCTCAACAAAGTAAATGGACAAAGGATCACCCCTTTGAGCTCATTATTGGTGATGTATCTTCTAGAGTTCAAATAAGGAGAGCAACTCAAGAAGAATGTCTATGTAGCAGCTTCCTTTCCAAGGAAGAACCAAAGAAGGTAGAAGAAGCTTTGTTGGATCCTGATTGGATTTTAGCTATATAGGAGGAGCTAAACCAATTTGAAAGGAACAAAGTATGGAAGCTGGTGCCCAAGCCTAAAGGAAAGAATCCAATAGATACCAAATGGGAATTCAGAAACAAGATGGATGAAAATGGCATAGTAGTCAGGAACAAAGCTAGATTGGTTGCTAAGGGCTATTGTCAACAAGAAGGAATAGATTTTGATGAAACCTTTGCTCCTGTTACAAGACTTGAAGCCATCAGAATCTTCTTAGCTTATGCAGCCCATGCCAATTTCAAGGTCTATCAAATGGATGTCAAGAGTGCCTTTCTAAATGGAGATTTTGAGGAGGAAGTCTCTGTCAGTCAGCCTCCTGGTTTTGAAGATCCAAATCTACTTGATCATGTATACTATCTTTTGAAAGCACTCGATGGATTGAAGTAAGCACCTAGAGCCTGGTCTGACACTTTGTCAAAGTTTCTCATAGAAAATCATTTCACAAGAGGTACTGTAGACAAAAATTTATTCTTTAGAAATGTTAATGGCTCTAGCATACTTGTTCAAATTTATGTAGATGACATCATTTTTGGCTCTACAGATGAAAAAGTTTGCAAAAAGTTTGCCAAATTGATGCAAAGTAAGTATGAAATGAGCATGATGGGACAACTAACTTACTTTCTTGGTTTGCAAGTTAAGCAAGTTAGTGATGGAATATTCATTAGTCAAACTAAATACATTTATGATCTTTTAAAGAAGTTTGATCTAATGGATTGCACATCTGCAAAAACTCCCATGGCCACTGCAACTAAGCTTGAATTAAACACTACTGAAAAGTCTATGGATATTTCAAGTTATAGGGGCATGGTTGGCTCACATCTGTACTTAATACCTAGTAGGCCATATATAATGTTTGCTACATGTCTTTGTGCTAGATTTCAGGCTGATTCTAGAGAATCTCACTTAGTAGCTATTAAGAGAATTTTCAGATATCTCAAGGGAACACCAAAACTTGGCATTTGGTACCCTAGAGATTCTGGTTTTGATATAACTGGTTATTCTGATGCAGATTATGCTGGTTGCAGAATTGATAGAAAAAGTACAACAGGAACCTGTCAATTTCTAGGAAATAAGCTTGTGTCCTGGTTCAGTAAAAAGCAAAATTCAGTTTCTACTTCGATAGCTGAAGCTGAATATATTGCTGCTGGCAGTTGCTGTGCATAAATTTTATGGATAAAAAATCAATTGCTAGACTATGGTCTGCAAGTGGAAAGAATTTCTATTATCTGTGATAACACAAGTATAATTGCCATCATTGAAAATCCACTATAGCATTTAAGAACAAAGCACATAGACATCAAGTATCACTTCATAAGGGAACATGTAATGAATGGTACTGTAGAACTATATTTTGTTCCAAGTGAAAAATAGCTTGCAGATATATTTACCAAGCCACTGGATGAATCCACCTTTTCAAGGTTGGTAAGTGAGTTAGGTATGCTTAATTACTCTTGAATCTTTTCAAATATTTTGCAAGTTGTAAAGCAGCTAGAAATTTAATTGATTTTTCAGTGTTGGATGAAATTTTGGCCAAGTCAAAATTTACATCCCGACGGATGATCATTATCCATCGAGTTTGATCATCTGTCGGAATACAATTTGTTAATAAAATCAATTATTTTTCTGGAATATTTTATAACTCGACGGATAACTGTTTATCCTCACCCGTCGAATTATCTTAATTCTAGCCATTAATTCTCTGAACATTATCCATCGAGTATACTTACAGTTTGTAAGCATAACATGACGGATAAGTGATGGAATTTTTACAGTTTATTTTTTAAACGGCTATTTTGGGCAATTTTTATTGGTCGCTTTATTTTACTTTATTATTTTGGACAATTATTTTTTTGAGATAGTATAAAAGCATAATTCATTTTCATTTCTTTTCTTTTATCATTCTCAGTTCATCTGCTCTAAATTCTCTCTTTCTCAAAAGCTATTATCATCTCTCTCTGCAACTTTTACTCTCTAACAATGGCACCAGTCGTCAAAATCATGTCTCAAACTAGATTCATCTATGAGAAGAATAATTTCACGGCTGTTGTGAACAAGGGGACTCAGCAGTCTGGCGACTACCACAAAATGATGGATTTTGTGAAGAACTGCAAACTCAACTATGCCATGCTGGAATCACCCACCATCTACTGTGAGGTTGTTGAAGAAATGTGGACGACTGTAGTGTACAATTCAACTGATAAGACTATCACTATTAAAGGTAAGGAATTCTGTGTTAATAGTGATATTGTTAAAGCATGCTTCAAGTTTCCTGATAATACTATCACTACTCTACACACAGACATTGATATTGTTAATATGCTTAATTCCATGGGCTATGCACTCTCTACTTCTAAATTAAGTGAAATTAGGAGATTGGGTCTTAGGAAGGAATGGAGTTATCTGTGTGATGTAGTTACTAAAGTATTTTCTGGTAAAATTAGCAATTTTGATTCAGTTAATATCTTCATGCTCAACATGCTTTACATGCTAGTAACTGAAAAAAATTTCAATTTTAGTGATCTAGTCATATTTGAGTTGGGGTTTAAGTTAGGGGAGCTAAATAAGAGGGGTAAAAATATTTACTATGCTAGATTTTTAATGATGCTTGCTAACCACCTCTCTAAGGATATTATGTTTGAGAACCCAACCAACAAATTAGATTGTTTGGTTCAAGAAAGGAGAATCATTGCAGATTTGAACAGGGAAAACCATCACAAAGAGATGCCACTCTTCTACTTCCCAGTAATGGAAGCACCTCAGGTAAGTGAGGTAATTTCCATTGTCTCTACTCTTCCAACCTCACAAATTTCTTTGCATACTATTATAGCTATGGCAACTGTGTCATTGACCAAACAATTGCCTACCCAAGCTACCAAATCCAAAATTTCAAAAACAAAGACAAAGAAAGCCCCCTCTGGAGTCTCTCAAAAGATGCCAGTTGTAAAATCCACCAAACCTAAAGAGGGGAGTGTGAAGGTGGGTAAGAAAGGTGAGGGACAGGGTGAACATCAAAGAAACCCTAAGGATAAGGTTGGAGAGGTGAGTGCCAACAAACTGCAGTGCTTAATAAGGACATTAGCTCAAGACTGGTTTCATCCTCCCAAAAGGATGTTACCATTGAAACAAGCTCTCAGCCAAGAGCACAGGCCAAAAGGGTAAGGGACTCAAGCTCACCCCAAACTTACACTAGAAAGAAGAAATCAAAGACCCTTGGGGATGCACAGGGTTCACACACTGTGCAAACTGGTGCTAAAGATACAGTCACTGCACCTTCTCAAAGTCAGGTTGATGTGGCTCCAATAAATGTGGAATCACAGCCAAAATCTCTAATAATAGAATCACTTGAAACACCAAATTCTCCCACACACTCTTTGGATGTTGACATGATAAACACATCACTTCCAAATTCTCCATCTTTAAGTCTCTTGGAGAAGTCAAAAATCCAAGCAAGTGAGCATCATCTTCTAGATGATTTGTTGGCTCACTTGCCATTTCTTTCTGAGACTGTTGAGACATCTGTGCCAAAATTTTCATCAATCTGCACAGAGTCCACAATAGTCTCCATACCAAACTTATTTATTTACACTCTCTCGATGGATATTGTTCATCCGTCGAGTAGTGATTGTATCCCGACGGATGTGCCTAACAGCAGTCATCCGTCGGTTAGCCAAATTACTACCCCGATGGATATCACTTATCCGTCGACTGTCTCTGCACAACTTCAAATCTCTTCAATTCTTACAAGTGCAGAAGACTTAGTAGTAGTGCAATCACTCCTAGGACTGAGGGAAGGGAGTGAAATGAGTGAGAGTCTGGGTTGATCCCAGGAAAAAGGAGAGGAAAAGAGTGAACCAATGCAGTCCATTTCTTCAGGACTGGCAAAAGTGAATGTGAGAAGTCCCACCTTAGATGGTGAAGGTGAGGGTGTGAGGGTGGGGAGCCAAGGTGAGACCTTGATGCAACAAAAGAGAGATCATGAGAGAAATGCAGGTACAGGAGTGATAAAGATGGAAACCATTGCAAGTGAGTCAATGAATGTCAATGATGCAGAAAGGAAAAGGCTATTTCAGCAAGAATATCAAGTTGTTATAGATTCTATTTCCCTAGATGCTAAGACATTTACTCACCCTGTTATCGCTTACCAAACTCTAGCTGTACATGGCAATGAGGAGGCTGAAAGATTGCTGAACTTGGTGCATACTACACAATCTTTACAAAGAGCAAAGGATGCAATCACTGCTATGCCTTCTAACATTGGCAGCGATTTTGAACTGGATGAAACTTCTTGAGGGGATGCTGGTGGGGATGATGAGGAAGATAGCATGAGCATAGGGGGAGATGCAGATGTTCCTACCTGGATGCTAACAAAAGAATGTTCCTACTCACATCTCCAATCAACAATATTCAAGCTAATTCATGACACCCAAACTACCATTCAGACATCTTCCAATTCAAGCACAAAGAAGCTACTCACGGCACATCTTGAAGCACTCCAGCTGCATAAAATTCAAGCCCTCCAACACAGTTAGAGTGTGGATGCAATCAAGTAAGAAATTTCTGAAGTAAATCATGATATAATAGAAAGGTTGGATGCTAGACTTCCTGCAACCACCATGACTGAAATTATTCAAAAGCTAAGGAAGGAGGCTGATCTCAATAGGAAAGTTGAGGCCATGGACTTAAGATTATCTGCTGTAGAGAAGTCAATGGCCAAGATACTTACCAATCAAGAAACTCAGACTGCTCTACTCCAACAATTGGTGGTTGCTCAACTCCCTCCCATACAACTTGAGGATAACAAAAAGGGGATAAAGGCTCAAGTGAGGGGGAGAAACAACTTAATATTCAATTTAGCAAAGTAATTGTGCCTATAATTGCTTTCACTAAGCCATCAACTAAAGACAACATTGATCTGATTAATGAAGCAGCAACCACATTGAGAGCAGCTCAAAAGAAGCAGTTGAGTCCAATCAACTGGGAGAAGATTGATGAGGATATACAAAAGAGGTTTGTTCTAACAAAGAAGCCAGAAAAATCAGCCATTCATCACTCTCAAGTCAGGCAAATCTCTGTGAATGATATGAGCATGAATAATCTTGAAAAAGGCCATCTATCCTGCATCAAATCTCCAAAGGCTGAGCTAATTTCGAAGCCAAAGGTGAAATATCCTAAATCTTCTCTAAAGAACCCTTTGGACACAGTGTATGAGACACCAAAGCCTGATGAAAAGAAACTGTTGTCAAGATCTATTGCATTCTACAAGGATCCAGCTGATTCAGCATTGAAAAGAAGAATTGCCAAGATTTCAGGAATGGTAAGGAAATTTGTGTGGTGGCTGAACACCCTCAATTTGCTGAAGCAAAATAAGAAGAAAAGGCAAAATTGAAGCAAGAAAAGAAGCAAACTGCTCTAGATGTTAAAAAGGTTAAACAAAAGAAGGAGCAAGCTGCTATCTTGGCCAAGCTGCAAGCTGTGAAACCTACACAACAAATTCCTGAACAATCATCTGAAACCACTGAATCTAAGGAGCTGAAAATGCAAGAAGAATCACAGCAGAGAAAAAGGTTTAGATAAAAACTTCATGCCAAGAGAAAAGTGGACTTTGATAAAAAGGAATTGGAAGATCAGTTTCCCAAAAAGTCTACCTCTATAACAACTCAAACATCCATGCCCTCTGTGGCACATGAAGAATTCAAGATAGATCCATCCAAGAATTTTCATGGTGAACCTATCATTCCAAAGGATGAGCCAATAGACTGGGATAGTCTACCAGTTGCTGAACTCAATCTACCTCATTTCATGAAGCCAAAGAAGACAAAGAAAAGAGTAGTCAAGACAGTGAAGCCCTCAACTCTCAGATCCAAGTCCCTAACCAAAGCTCAAACCAAAGTCAACAAGGGAGATATTATGTATATCTGTGATATCAAGAAATTCTCATATCTAAACCTCTATCTAGATGAACTGGAAGAAGTTAGAGGAATTGATGCTTACGGGAATCTACCTGAAAGGTTAGTATTCAAGTATAAGGGAGGAAAAGAGATATAATGGCCACTTCACAGGATCCTTCAAGAAAGCCAATCTGTGCTGATAAAGGTTTATTCACCATTCAAGAAGAACTTTGGATTCAATGTGACAGCTAGAAGACTAGTTCTAAAGAAGATTGAAGAACTGAGGAGTATTAGAGCCAAAGATGTACTCCCAAAGACTTTAACTATTCCTTACACAGGGAGTAGAGTGCATCTAAGGCTCTACTGGCTGATGGAATTCATGGATGATAAAGGAGTTAGAATATTCTTCAGATTAGAAGACCAGTTGAGCATCTCTAGCAATGAGACTCTTTTGGAAATGCAAGGAATGCTAAATCTCTCAGAATCTGTTGAACTGGAATTCCACAGACAGCTCCAAAATCAGATAGAAGAAAACAACAGAAAGCTTGGAAAGAGATCTAGATCATCAAGAAAATAGATCAATCTGCTCAGACTAGAGGAGCACCTTGAAAAAGACTGTGAGCAAATCTTTGTACACTTTGCCTTGTAAATTTTTTTAAGTGATTTTTGCAACACTTTACAGTTTTATCTACTTCCTTTTAAATTTGTATTTTTAGGGTGTTTTGTTATCATCAAGTTTCTCTTAATTTATGGCTACAATTCTAATAGACATAAATTGGGGGAGATTGTTGGGAATATGTTGTGAACTTGATGATTTCATTAACAAAACACCTTAGTAGATTTAACTTAGTGAAAAATGTAGCACTCGACGGATGATCAAATATAGTCCCGACGGATGACTCAATATAGTCCCGACGGATGATGATTTGACATCCATCGAGTGAGTAGCTTATGTAACAATTAGTCATATAGCACATTTCTGTAAACAACTTTGTATAGATTCTGTAGTAGCATATAAGTCATGTTGACTTTAATTAGATATTCAGAATAGGTTGATTAATTATAAATATATGATATCTTGTAATTCTGCATAAATAAAATGAAGTCAAGTGCCAAATAGCTATCTGACGGATGATCAACAAAGCTACCCGACGGATGATCAACAAAGCTACCCGACGGATGATCAACATGGCTACCCGACGGATGATCATGTACCCGACGGATGATCAATTCAAACATCTATTGATAGTGACAACACAGTCACATGTGTCGAGTGTTTGTAAAAGGAATGTGGCAGCCTACTCAACTGGGTTTTTGAGAACAAAGAAGCATTACCATTTCCATGCCATTATGAAGATATTCAAAGATGCTGGAATAAAGTAGTGAAGCAGTATAGTATTAGACTTGATAGGTTTTGTTTTATTATCTTGTCTTATTACTGTGTAATCTTGGTGATATATAAACCAAGAGTAGCAAATAGAACAACAACAAGACTAAGCAAATTCATTCTCAGAGAAATAATTATAAGTTGTATCCTTAGCATCTCTGTAAGTTTAGTTGTTCATATTTGTAAGCAGCTGTGAGCTATTCAAGCTACACAGGGTTCTCTTGATATATATATATATATATATATATATATATATATATATATATCTGTTGGATGCATTCAAATCCACCAAAAAGTTTTAAAGATTTGTATTTTTATTAATTTTTGTTTTGATTCATTTTAACTTGTCATTCCGCACTTTGCAAATCAAAACACTTACATATATATTTTGAGTTAGAACATTTTATAATTCAGAAAAAGTTTCAAGAATTTCATTCAACCCCCCTTCTGTAATTCTTGTTGCATTGTTAGGGACTAATAATTTATTTGTTGCTGAATATCCAAGCGTCGGTTTACTTAAAATAATCGTATTAGTAAGTTAACATGTCAGATTTGTATGAGTAAATAATTAGGTGTGTTAGGAATTCAATAACACACAAAGGGGGTGATTGTGTTTTACTATTTTTTATGCTTTTCTTGAATTCTTTTTTTGGTTGAACAAAGTAAATTGAATCTTGTAATGAAATATGTTACTGCAGAAATTAAACATGCAATTGTTATTCCCAAGGAACTAACAATGAGATTTACAGAAGGGTGGTTGAATGTAAATCTCAAAACTTTTTCAAGTTTTGAGTAGTTTCAAAAGCTAAGTGTATGATGAACAGATGTGTGTGAATTGCTTTGAGCAGGTGCAGACAGATGTATATTCAAGACATAAATGTAAAGAACATAAAGGCTTTAAAAACTTTTCTGGTGGATTTGTTGTTCCACCAGAGATGTGTATTTCAGAAAATCTGTGATACAAAGAATTGATCACAACTGCTTCCTAGTACAAACTAGATGATTTTCTCTCTATGTTTTTCTAAACAGCTCTGGAAAATTCATATCTAATTACTAGCTGTAACTTGGTTTATATATCACCAAGTTTACAAGTGAAGACAAAAATAAAATAAAATTATAAAATAGTTCTTCACATGTTTCTTCTTCATTTCTCTATCCAATGCAATCTAAGATAATTTGTGAATCTTTCAATACTTCCTTGTTTGCACCAGAATGGAAATGCTGCTTTTTCTTGATTCCTCCAAGAGGCTACCACATTCCAATTGTCTCTGTCAACCCATTTGCCTCTGTCAGCTTATAAATTGTCACTATCAACTGCTATGGAACTGAGCATCCGTTGAAGCTTTCATCCGTTGATGGATTTATCCGTTGATGCTTTAGTGACATCCGTTGATGCTTTAACAGTTGAAGCTTTATCCGTTGATGCACTCATCCGTTGGTGGATGTTATCCGTTGAAGCTTTAGAGACATCCGTTGAAGCTTTGTTTCTCATCCGTTGAAGGCCTCTAATCTATCAGTTAATACTACTTCATTTACACAAAATTACAAGGCATGAAATATTTACAATCAGCCCTCATATTTGCATATCCACTAGTAGTCAACATGACTTATAATTTCCACAACTTCTAAGAATTATAACGCAAATACAGAGACTGAAATGTGCTACAATACTAAACTTATTTCTAAGTAAAGCTACTCCATCAACGGATAGCCAAAATGGTCTTATCCGTTGAGGCTACAAATACTAGATTTCTACTTAAGTGTTTTGTTTAAATTATCATCAAACTAATACAAATATTCCTAACAATCTACCCCTATTTATGTCTACTAGAATTGTAGGCATAAATTCAGGGTTAACTTGATGATAACAAAACACTTAACAAATATATGAGTTGAAACCAAGTAGAAATTCAAAAGTGCTGCAAAAGTGTATGTACTGAGATATAATTAAAGATTTACAGTGTTTCCAAGGGTGCTTCTTTAGTCTGAGCAAATCATTTTCTTTTCCTTTGTTCCCTTATTTTCTTTCCTAGCCTCCTGTCATTTTCCTCTACTTGGAGTTGGAGTTGTCTGTAGAATTCAGCTTCATCTTCGTCACTGATATCCAACTTAGATTGCATGTCCTTGAGAGTTTCATTACTGGCAATTTTAAGCCGGTCTTCAAGTCTGAAAAATCTTCTGACTCCTTTATTGTCTCTGAACTCCATCAACCAATGAGGTGATTTATGAATTATGATTCCATGCTCAGGGATGAGTAATGTTCTAGGCAAGGAATTTGACTCCCACCAATTCTTCCTTATGCTGGAAATCTTGTTGAGAATCTCAGTTTTGGCAGTCCTGGTAAAACCAGTATCCCTTTTTATAGCTGAGTAGACTCTAATCAAGGTAGAGTAGCCCTCACTTAGAATTCTTTGAAGAGGCCAAGTCCTTTCCACACTTCCTTTATACTTGAACACTAGCCTTTCTGGTAGTTGTCTATAGGCATTTATTCCCCTTACTTCCTCCAGCTCATCCAGGAAGAGTTCAATATCTGTATGTTCTTTTATGTCACAAATGTGAACATAATCATCCTTTGAGGCTTGTGGCTTAGGCTTAGGTTTATGTTTCTGAGTGAATTTACTTGAGGTTAGATGAGGTGTTGATTTGGATTTTCTTTTCAGTTTCTTTGGTGGTGGAGAAGTAGTTAGGAAGGTAGGCAATTTGATGGTGTCCCAATCAATAGGTTCCTATTTAGGGATGATTGTTTCACCATGAATGTAACACCCCCAATCCGGGGTTGGGGATCCGGGTTGTTACGAGTTCCATTTCCCTTAATAACACCCAATCTTAATAATTACTCAACTACTCTGTACTGTGACCCCACAATAAACACACACACCACACGTTATAGTCTCAGAAATGAACATCCAAAAATAATCACAAGTCATTTTATTCCACAATTATGTCAATACACCTTAAAAAGGTTTCTGAATAAATTTACATTTCTTTGCCATTATTACAATTCATAATATACATAAGTCTGGTACATTACTAGTTGGAAACTTAGCCTATTGGTAATTTCTACCTCAGCTACAGCGGCCTGAACGCTTCCAGAAAGCTGCGGAACGTTTCCTATCCGCTTGCGAATTGGGAGCTTGGTCCTGTTCATCTTATCTATCTGATGTTGTGTGATGAAAGAAGAAAGCAAGGGTGAGCAGCAAGCCCACCAAAATAATATGTATAATGATTAACAATATATATGAGCCTACTCATAATACTCATGAAAGTCTTGGTCAAAAGAAATGAACCAAGTTGATATCTTAATGCGATGAAGTCGCAAAGTATTCAGTATATATACATATATACTTTTTAAAATATTCGAAGTCCTCTTCCATGCATAATACACACAAGTTCCAGTGTATAACTATATAAAAATATCGTTGCAAGGTGATCTCATATATCTAACCTTGTCTCAACGTTTTTCTGAAAATCTTTGTCATGCATAAGATAATCATTTACTAGATATAAGTTTAAAAGATGAAGTTACAAGATACTCCAATATACTTATATCTTTTCCAAATACTACTTGAACTACCACCGTTCAAGTTATAATTAGTTTCAAAAGTTCATCACGTAGATGAGACTACAAGATAATACTTGAATAGATTCAACCTTTAAAATATCATCAAAATAAAATGAAGTTATGAGATACTTCATTTGATGCAAACATCATTTTGAAAACTTGACCCTGCCAACACTCAACAATCGCCCAACCATAGCCTTTCTATCGAAGTGCTCTGGGTAGTGTTGCAGAAATTATCCAATTGGATGATGAACTCATTACGGGAGTTTGCCGCGCCAGGAAGACCACTTACTATGATCAGTCGTAGTAGTACAACCCCACCATTTTCTACATGTAGAGGAGAACCTGTCGGATTTAATTGTCAACCGAACACTGAACTCCTAAGGAATGGACCGCCTTAGCGGAACTTCCAGGCCATTTGGGCCAATATAATAAGGCTGGGCCGGCGCTACTCGGCCACTTACGCCACTCCTAGTTCAGAGGAAATCCATGACTCTGAAACGTAAAGCTCGTTCCCCCTTTCCCCAAGTAGAAACTTGTTGATACGGCTCCACCAAGAAGTCGTATCTAGTTGGAAAGGAAAACTCACCGATATTTCCCAGGCGATGCCTGTTAATGGATTAACTTGTTCCAAGAATTTTACTTCCCGAGTGTTGGGTAAGTAATCAATTCATTTATCAAAACAGCAACCTTGTTGCGAATATAAAACACACCACAGAGCCGGATTCCTCAGGTTTTGAGCGAGTATTTAAATCCCCTTCGAAAGGAGGATCTTAAATAAATGAGTTTTGGGATCCGCTCTAACTTTTAAAAATCATTTTGAAGACTCGCAAAACATTTTTAAGAATGTTTGGAGTGAAGCTGATTTAATGAAGTAAATCAGTCCCCAGAATATTTAAAAAATGTCTGAATATTATTATTTAAATAATATTTCCATAAAGAATAATCTTTATAAAAATAATTGAAGTAGAAGTTTGAAACTTGTACTTGAAATGAATATTAAATATCCAAAGATATACCTATACGAAACTACTATCTTTATTTGAATAATCAAAAGTGAGTTTGATTATCGACACCTTATTCTTTAATAAAATAAAGAATATATCTCAGCAAATAATCAGAGTCATAGATCCTCAAATGAATATTCAAATAATATTCAATAAATTAAATAAGCTGAGTCATAAGCCCTCGAATGAATATTCGAAATAATATTCATTAAATAATAAGCTGAGTCATAATACCTCGAATGAATATTATAAATAATATTCATTAAATAAAATAAAGGAGTCATACATCCTCAAATGAATATCCAAGTAATATTCAATAAATAATATAAAGGAGTCATAAGTCCTCGAATGAATATTCAAGATAATATTCAATAATAAAACAAAGTTAAAGTTTATCGAATAAACCCTATTCGATTAATAGTTTTGAAAACTATGACCATATATATATAAGTATATATATATGTATATATTTATATCCATATATACAAAATCTACTCGGGATCCTCGACTCCCGGTTTTAGAAAATATTTTCACCTTTGGGTCCCTATACCAAGGGTATATGTAAATTACCGCTATCCTCTAGCATAGGTATTATCAACTGAATCAACAGATATATATGGAAAGAATACGAAACAGGCATGCATATATATACCATATCAGCATGCTTCAATATATCGCAAAATTTGCTAATTAACCAACATGCATCTATCACAAGATAATGCATATACATATATACATCACAACAACAGTATAACGGATAGAAAACTTGCCTGAGCGACTGGGGGTTACGAATGGCTCGGGACGAGTCTGGTAACCTATAAACAACAAGTAAGTTGGAATTAAACCAAAGTCACTTGTACATCTATACTCTAACCAACTCAGACTCTAACGCTCGTTTTGTGCTTACTGATTCTCTTAAGTCACTCGAGTACCCTCGGCTCCACCATTTTTAATAATTTAACCTTTACGAGTTTTAAGGCGATTCCTTCGCGAGTGTCTTACCAACTGCCTAACACACTTACCTTAAATGTTTCACGCATTAATTAACCCTTTTTGGTCTTTAACCTATGTTTCAAAGTAAGGCGAGGGGAAAAGTTTCGTTCGTGAAATGCCGTTACTTGAAACGGTCGTTTCTCCTAAACCGTGCATCGGAATCGAACGAACTACATATCAAAATGAAGCTCGTAACATGAGCTATCTAGAAATGGCAATGGTCATAATCTAGCAGGGGGTTCTCGGGTCCTAATGTTATGCACAAAACAGTCTAAAGAAAATCGGACGTTACGACGGCTATGTTTACGCGATTTCCCAATTTTAAACCATTCAAAACCAACCCAATTCAACCTCAAGTCCAACATACAACCAACATCCATCCTTATCACATCATATCAACCCCAACCAATTCAATTTTAACATTCATACTTATGCCTAAGCTTAACTTTAATCATACTTAAGTTCTTTTAATCAAAACCACAACATTTACCATTCCACTTCAATACCAAATTCAATCCCAAACTCTAAATCACCAACATCAAGCTACAATATCATCCTACTAATCAAAATCATCTTATAATACATAGGAATCTAGGGTTTGGAGATGGTATACCTTCCTTGAAGAGTGGAGAATCAAGAGAATGGCTTGGAATCACCCTTAAAGTCCTTATCCAAGCTTAATCTAAACAAAACTTCAAGAACACAAATTTTAGTTCTTGAAAACACTATTCACCATCTTCTTTCATGATTTATAGAAAAAGATTGGCTTGGAATTAGAAGCTTAAACCTATAGGAAGTATGTAACTATCCATGGGGAAGCTTAGATAATTACCTTGCTAAATAGTAAGTGGAGGAGCTTGGACTTTCATTTTTTAAGAAAAGCACCCGAGAGCATGAAGAAGAAGAAGAAGAGAGATTTTTGTGTTTTGTTTGGTGAAATGAAATGTTTTGGCTTGGTTGGTTGATTTTTGTTGTTTGATTTAGTCAATTACCTTGTTGCCCTTGAATTTGTGTGGTTCTCATTCAACCACACCTCCTTCCTTCCCATGTCATGCCTACATCACTTTATGATGTCATCACCCCTCCTTTGTCCTCTTTCTATTGGTTGGATGACATCATCCCCACTAATCCCTTTGATTAGCTTTTAATTGTTTGCCTAATGACCGCTGATATGTTATACGGTTCGCTAAATTTTCGTTTTCGTTTATCGTTTGAGGGATCATACCCGGGATCTTATTACTTAGGCTCCCTTAACCTATCTCAATACATTATATTCCTTTTTATGATCCTCTCTTATAATCCTTTAATTTAAATCCTTTTTATCCTGCTACCTTTTTCTCAATTCTTTCTGTATCTAGTGGATTTCCGGGAAAATCAAAGTGTTCGGAAATTGGATTCTGACGATCTTTACATACACTTATATACCACATAGAGTACTAATAATATCCCAGAAGATCAATAACAGAACCCCTACATAGTGTGGCATGAAAAGTTTTCTCATTCAGCAAAAACACTATTCATAAGGGTTTCAAAATTTCCCAAAAATTGGGGTTATTACAGTCTCCCCTCCTTAAAAGGATTCCGTCCCGGAATCAGATAGAAATGAATAGGGATACCTTCTTAGTATTGCACTTTCTAACTCTCAAGTCAATTTTCCCACATCGTGGTTCTACCATCAAACTCTTACTAGTTTGATAACCCTTCTCCTAAGCAATCGTTCCTTCTTAATCTATACCCTTCCTGGTTGCTCCATATAGGTTACGTCTGGTTGCATGTCTATGCGCTCCTATGCCCCTATTTATCTGGCATCCGAATTACCCTTTCTTAACATTGATACGTGAAACGCGTTATGACTTGCTACATGGTAAGGCTAGCTCATATGCTAACTTCCCAATACTTCTTAATATATCCAAGGGTCCAACAATTTGGTGGACTTAGCTTTCCTTTCTTTCCGAATCTCATTAATTCTTTTCAAGGGAATACTTTTAACAATACAAGGTTGCCTCCTTCCTATTCTTTGTCCTTTCGTGTCAAATCGACATACTTCTTATGTCCTTCCTGGCTACTACCAGTCGTCCTCTGATTAGATCTATTATATCCCTGGTCCTTTGGACTACTGCGGGTCCGAGCATCTTGCGCTCTACAACTTCATCCTAACATAAGGGAGATCGACATTGTCTTCCCTCAAGGATCTCATAAGGCGATACCTCAATACTGACATATGATCTATTGTCGTAAGATAACTTAATCCGCGTTAAGTGATCATTCCAAATTCTTTCAAGTCTATTACACAGACTCTCATCATAACTTCTAATCATTACAGCTTTTGCTTCTCAATACCCATTCTTTTCCAGTTCGTAATCGCTATCACCTTCCGTTCCTAATATTATACTGGTTATACTTTTTCTCATTAGCGTTCTATAACCTTTTAATAACCACGTCAACCTTAGTATCACGAATGTGTTTCCATTCCGCATACTATCACAATTTTATTATCCTTTTTCAGTTGCTTCTATCTTCGAAAGCTTAATCCTTCATTATAGAAGTAAAAGAATTTATTGAGAGATCACTATGATCATGAACACTTGTTATATCGCATAGTTAGTACAGAAGGTGGCCAGCCTTTAGTACTTGACAAGCAACTAAACAATAGATGGTATCCTACTAGGCTTCTATCACAAAGATAGATAGTCATTCGGCAATACCTCCCCTTCTGGAAGGGTTGTTCTTCTCAGCTTACTTGAAATGAAAAGAAGAGAAAAGAACGAACTGAAGAGAATTGTATATATGTAAACAAAAATATTGCCATAAAATATCTGGCTTGGAATCTACCTCTGAACTATAGAGGTTTGTCATAGGAGAACAAAACATATATGTATTTATATCAACATCAAGTATTATAGCATCGTATTTCACATGCCTAAATATTTTCGCTATCCCGTCCATCATTCTATGGACCCATGCTCTTCCTCGAGCTTATACACAATCACCTTTGAAACTCCCTCGACATTGAAAATCGAATCTGGGATCTCATTCTAGACATCATCGTTACTAGAATTCTATGCTTGCATCACAACCTTCCTCGTATAGTCATACGACCCTCAATTGATAAGGATGAATAAATATTCAATAGGTAAATAATCTACTTAATTAGTCTATTCAATGATAACTTATACATCACCACGACCCGATTAGTGGTACTTAATCTCAACATCCATTCAAATACAACTCTCATGGTTGTAACCAGCTCATTACTCGCAGAATCATTGCTGCATTACTATGGTCCACCACTGACCTACTGTCGTCATTCACTTTCCATGAAATCTTAATATCTAACCATACGGAGTCCATACATGTCGTATAGAATACTTCTAAGGAGTTAACATAACCCCCATTCATAATTCATGAAGAACACTCCAGATCCTGACGTACTTTCATGACATGAAGCAGATAAAATTGCAGAAGAGTTTCAATCAAAGCAACGATAGCAGGTTAATACCATTCTTAATCATATGCCTTCAATAGAAGACTTAACTCAAAGGTTCGTTTAATCCTTTTTGAAACATGGTCCTGGCTTATCTCAAGATAGTATCTTCTGAGATAGATAGCCCGCTCATGGCGATTACACGAATTAAACCTTTACTAACTACTATTACGGTTGGGTATTGCACAGTCATCAGAAGGAATGACAATCTTCCAACCCAAAATACAACCATCACTGCTTTAACCATCATCACTGTATCCCTCTCGCACGAGCGCCTATAATTATCCTCTTACATTTAAAGTGTCGGCCACCTCTTTGGCCTTTCCTGATAGTAATATTTCCTTACAATCAATGTCGTCTTAACCACTTTCATAAATTTTCTACCCTATTTCCGATCACTGCTTGAGTGAAGATGTTTTCCTTTATTAACATTTTTTATTCTTGAGAATTTTGAATATTTCCTTTCTCCTTGTAAACCCTCTAAGGTTATCCTTCAATCGTTCCTCCTGTATTCCCTATATACAGGGCATATCAAAATACCATTTACTAATACTAGAACCATTGTCTATATACTTCTGAAAAATTTCTCCACTGATCCTTAAAGGTTATTATTACCTTAATCCTTTCCAATTCATACTGTCAAAACTCATACTATCCCTATTAAGGGTGAAATGCCAACCTTTATGCATTCCCCTAGGATTCGTTTTAAGTTACCGATATTCTATCCTTAATTCCACCTTTAAAAAGGTATAAGCATCCTTCCATGGATAAATAAAGTCATATATCCCTAATAAGGGTATCTTATTCAATCATTTCCACCTCGATAGTCTATACCGAATTTCACAATAGCATCCTTATTCAAGTTAAGGTCAATCCACATGGCCTCCAAAAGATAAAAATGGTTATCCGCTTTTCTTTCCTGATTTGGTAATGATCACATGGATGATCTGGAAGATATTGGTCGTGTTCAACGTGAACTTCTTCTTAATAAATCCTTATTTACTTTTGTTGTTTATCTCAACAGTCATCTCAATGTTGGGATATCTTTCATACCTGGCGTCTCCCTTCCTGGGTATCAAGCCACCGGTCTTACACTTCACATTCTTGAAGGTCACTTCCTTCATCCAATTTTCCTAATTTCTTACTTCCTTGTCTCCTCAGTCTATCCGCGTCTCAATATTTATCCTTCGAACTATCTCAAGGTTTCCTCAAATCCTCCCAACTTACAGGGGATAAAATATATTTATCTCTTATGCCTTCAACCATCAATTTAACTCATGGTGAATCACCCTCATCCTAAAGATTACATACTTTTCTATTTCTATTGCTACGAGTCTTTAGGGTTTCCTCATACCCAACTTCCTTATCATTCCTCAAACTCTATTGCCTTTATATTTTTTTTTCCACTTCAGTTTCTTTTTTTCTTTTTTTTTCCTTTCTCTTATCATTATTTCATGAACCAACACAACATAAGCATTGATTTCAAATATCCCGTCATTCTGGATTCGTGTCCTCAGAACGAATCTTGATAACTTTTACAACTTAGATTCATAATTTATCATACTTGTCTGCCTTTGTTCTGGCTCTAAAGCTTTTACACTATCTCCTTATCTTTGGGAATTACTTTCCCGAAAACAATTGACTGGACTTAAATCAGTTTATTATAATCTCTTGCTCCGTGCCTTCCTTGGTCTTTCACCAGCGGGTGGTCTCTTTCTTAGGAGGGTAAGTGATAAAACAGTCTTTTGTGGTTCGTCAATCATTCAGAATCTCAAATGATTCCTCTATTTACTTTAGCCAGGCTCTTGCCTCGACTAGGTCAACCTGTTCCTTGGAACTCTGAGAGCTTAGAGACTTACAGGTCCTGAAAGAATTTCATATCGCATTGTTTCCTCAAGGTGGTGGTTGGGGATAATAGTCCAAGTTCTGTCTAGACAGGTCCATGAATTGCCGTATAGGAGTACCGTCTCGGGTCTCCTTTCCTTACTCGACTTTCTGTTTCCTTAGTATGAAATGTTTCATTCTACTCCCCATAATTGGGGTCATCTTTTAATTTAAAATCCTCATTTTCCACTCCATTATGTCATGGGTTCCTTCTATCTTGATGGCGACCTCCCTGACTATCACGTTCAGGGTTTGCTCTAAATCTTATTTCTCAAACTATGGCTCTCATCTAAGTTCTCATCCTTACGCTCTTGAACTTTCGGAACCCAAATTCTATAGGAATACCTCATTATTCCCTTATCATCTTTCTCGGTATTAATCTCATATTTATTTGTTGGCTCTCTGCCTTCATTCATCACCTTTTTCTGGCATAATATGCTCTTTTCCAATAATTCGGTCTCTATTGCAATCTCAAACAGCTTTTCGGTACCGGCTCCGGTTACCTTCACTTCTATTTCCATTTTCTCAAAAACTCTTATAAACTCTCTCAAAGACATTATCATCTAGAGTCTCTCCTTTTTATTAAGGGCATCAGCCACCACATTGGCTTTCCCCGAATGATAAAGAATCTCATAATCGTGATCCTTGATTAGCTCTAACCACCTCATTTGGTGCATGTTGAGCTCTTTCTGCGTGAAAATGTACTAGAGCACTTATGGCTTAGGTAAATCTCGCACTTCTCTCCATACAAGTAGTGCCTCCAATCTTTAGGGCAAAACTATTGCCACGAGCCCAAGCTCATGGGTGGGGATATCGAATTTTAAATTCCCTTAATTGTCTTGACGCAGACGCGATTATCTTGCTGTGCTATATAAGAAGCACCCTAATTCCTTATGCGAAGCGTCACTTACAAACCACAAAATCTCCTTTTTTTTCCCTCCGGCAACGCCAACATAGGGGCCATCACCAACCTTTGCTTCAGTTCTCAAAAGCTGTCCTCGCATTTCTCTGCCTATTCGAACTTCTCAGTCTTATGAGTAAGCCGCGTTAAAGGGGCTACTATCTTTACAAACTTGAACGAACCTCTGGTAGTGACCGACCAATCCTACCTCTGGTAGTCGACCTAACCATGGTCATCAATTCATCAGTGGTCCTTTATTTATTCTTGTCAGGATCCTCCATGGGATCCTTCTCAGCAACTATCCCTTATAGGACAACATCCTCAACCGCTACATTCTCAATATCAACATCATCCGGTCCTGCATTAGGACACTCTATCGGATCCACAATCCGATCTCCAATTAGTAATAAACATCATCGCGTTGTTGCTCCTCAACCTCAGGGTTCGGAGTCCCGCTACCATCTACGATAACGAACTACGCTTCTATCACGATATTTATAAGGGTTCCCATAAGGGTTTTAACTGTCAGTGCTACGTTAGGTAGCCCGACTATGAACTTGGCAAGAGTTCTTATTATCTTAGTTAACTTATTATCTTAACGTCCCATCATCTCTGAGGTTTATAACGCTTAGCTCTGATACCATTTCTGTAACACCCCTAAATCCGGGGTCGGGGATCCGGGTTGTCACGAGTTCCATTTCCCTTAATAACACCCAATCTTAATAATTACTCAACTACTCTGTACTGTGACCCCACAATAAACACACACACCACACGTTATAGTCTCAGAGATGAACATCCAAAAATAATCACAAGTCGTTTTATTCCACAATTATGTCAATACACCTTAAAAAGGTTTCTAAATAAATTTACATTTCTTTGCCATTATTACAATTCATAATATACATAAGTCTGGTACATTACTAGTTGAAAACTTAGCCTATTGGTAATTTCTACCTCAGCTACAGCGGCCTGAACGCTTCCAGAAAGCTGCGGAACGTTTTCTATCCGCTTGCGAATTCGGAGCTTGGTTCTGTTCTTCTTATCTATCTGATGTTGTGTGATGAAAGAAGAAAGCAAGGGTGAGCAGCAAGCCCACCAAAATAATATGTATAATGATTAACAATATATATGAGCCTACTCATAATACTCATGAAAGTCTTGGTCAAAAGAAATGAACCAAGTTGATATCTTAATGCGATGAAGTCGCAAAGTATTCAGTATATATACATATATACTTTTCAAAATATTGGAAGTCCTCTTCCATGCATAATACACACAAGTTCCAGTGTATAACTGTATAAAAATATCGTTGCAAGGTGATCTCATATATCTAACCTTGTCTCAACGTTTTTCTGAAAATCTTTGTCATGCATAAGATAATCATTTACTAGATATAAGTTTAAAAGATGAAGTTACAAGATACTCCAATATACTTATATCTTTTCCAAATACTACTTGAACTACCACCGTTCAAGTTATAATTAGTTTCAAAAGTTCATCACGTAGATGAGACTACAAGATAATACTTGAATAGATTCAACCTTTAAAATATCATCAAAATAAAATGAAGTTATGAGATACTTCATTTGATGCAAACATCATTTTGAAAACTTGACCCTGCCAACACTCAACAATCGCCCAACCATAGCCTTTCTATCGAAGTGCTCTGGGTAGTGTTGCAGAAATTATCCAATTGGATGATGAACTCATTACGGGAGTTTGCCGCGCCAGGAAGACCACTTACGATGATCAGTCGTAGTAGTACAACCCCACCATTTTCTACATGTAGAGGAGAACCTGTCAGATTTACTTGTCAACCGAACTCTGAACTCCTAAGGAATGGACCGCCTTAGCGGAACTTCCAGGCCATTTGGGCCAATATAATAAGGCTGGGCCGGCGCTACTCGGCCACTTACGCCACTCCTAGTTCAGATGAAATCCATGACTCTGAAACGTAAAGCTCGTTCCCCCTTTCCCCAAGTAGAAACTTGTTGATACGGCTCCACCAAGAAGTCGTATCTAGTTGGAAAGGAAAACTCACCGATATTTCCCAGGCGATGCCTGTTAATGGATTAACTTGTTCCAAGAATTTTACTTCCCGAGTGTTGGGTAAGTAATCAATTCATTTATCAAAACAGCAACCTTGTTGCGAATATAAAACACACCACAGAGCCGGATCCCTCAGGTTTTGAGCGAGTATTTAAATCCCCTTCGAAAGGAGGATCTTAAATAAATGAGTTTTGGGATCCGCTCTAACTTTTAAAAATCATTTTGAAGACTCGCAAAACATTTTTAAGAATGTTTGGAGTGAAGCTGATTTAATGAAGTAAATCAGTCCCCAGAATATTTAGAAAATGTCTGAATATTATTATTTAAATAATATTTCCATAAAGAATAATCTTTATAAAAATAATTGAAGTAGAAGTTTGAAACTTGTACTTGAAATGAATATTAAATATCCAAAGATATACCTATACGAAAGTACTATCTTTATTTGAATAATCAAAAGTGAGTTTGATTATCGACACCTTATTCTTTAATAAAATAAAGAATATATCTCAGCAAATAATCAGAGTCATAGATCCTCAAATGAATATTCAAATAATATTCAATAAATAAAATAAGCTGAGTCATAAGCCCTCGAATGAATATTCGAAATAATATTCATTAAATAATAAGCTGAGTCATAATACCTCAAATGAATATTATAAATAATATTCATTAAATAAAATAAAGGAGTCATACATCCTCAAATGAATATCCAAGTAATATTCAATAAATAATATAAAGGAGTCATAAGTCCTCGAATGAATATTCAAGATAATATTCAATAATAAAACAAAGTTAAAGTTTATCGAATAAACCTTATTCGATTAATAGTTTTGAAAACTATGACCATATATATATAAGTATATATATATGTATATATTTATATCCATATATACAAAATCTACTCGGGATCCTCGACTCCCGGTTTTAGAAAATATTTTCACCTTTGGGTCCCTATACCAAGGGTATATGCAAATTACCGCTATCCTCTAGCATAGGTATTATCAACTGAATCAACAGATATATATGGAAAGAATACGAAACAGGCATGCATATATATACCATATCAGCATGCTTCAATATATCCCAAAATTTGCTAATTAACCAACATGCATCTATCACAAGATAATGCATATACATATATACATCACAACAACAGTATAACGGATAGAAAACTTGCCTGAGCGACTGGGGGTTACGAATGGCTCGGGACGAGTCTGGTAACCTATAAACAACAAGTAAGTTGGAATTAAACCAAAGTCACTTGTACATCTATACTCTAACCAACTCAAACTCTAACGCTCGTTTTGTGCTTACTGATTCTCTTAAGTCACTCGAGTACCCTCGGCTCCACCATTTTTAATAATTTAACCTTTACGAGTTTTAAGGCGATTCCTTCGCGAGTGTCTTACCAACTGCCTAACACACTTACCTTAAATGTTTCACGCATTAATTAACCCTTTTTGGTCTTTAACCTATGTTTCAAAGTAAGGCGAGGGGAAAAGTTTCGTTCGCGAAACGCCGTTACTTGAAACGGTCGTTTCTCCTAAACCGTGCATCGGAATCGAACGAACTACATATCAAAACGAAGCTCGTAACATGAGCTATCTAGACATGGCAATGGTCATAATCTAGAAGGGGGTTCTCGGGTCCTAATGTTATGCACAAAACAGTCTAAAGAAAATCGGACGTTACGACGGCTATGTTTACGCGATTTCCCAATTTTAAACCATTCAAAACCAACCCAATTCAACCTCAAATCCAACATACAACCAACATCCATCCTTATCACATCATAGCAACCCCAACCAATTCAATTTTAACATTCATACTTATGCCTAAGCTTAACTTTAATCATACTTAAGTTCTTTTAATCAAAACCACAACATTTACCATTCCACTTCAATACCAAATTCAATCCCAAACTCTAAATCACCAACATCAAGCTACAATATCATCCTACTAATCAAAATCATCTTATAATACATAGGAATCTAGGGTTTGGAGATGGTATACCTTCCTTGAAGAGTGGAGAATCAAGAGAATGGCTTGGAATCACCCTTAAAGTCCTTATCCAAGCTTAATCTAAACAAAACTTCAAGAACACAAATTTTAGTTCTTGAAAACACTATTCACCATCTTCTTTCATGATTTATAGAAAAAGATTGGCTTGGAATTAGAAGCTTAAACTTATAGGAAGTATGTAACTATCCATGGGGAAGCTTAGATAATTACCTTGCTAAATAGTAAGTGGAGGAGCTTGGACTTTCATTTTTTAAGAAAAGCACCCGAGAGCATGAAGAAGAAGAAGAGAGATTTTTGTGTTTTGTTTGGTGAAATGAAATGTTTTGGCTTGGTTGGTTGATTTTTGTTGTTTGATTTAGTCAATTACCTTGTTGCCCTTGAATTTGTGTGGTTCTCATTCAACCACACCTCCTTCCTTCCCATGTCATGCCTACATCACTTTGTGATGTCATCACCCCTCCTTTGTCCTCTTTCTATTGGTTGGATGACATCATCCCCACTAATCCCTTTGATTAGCTTTTAATTGTTTGCCTAATGATCGCTGATATGTTATACGGTTCGCTAAATTTTCGTTTTCGTTTATCATTTGAGGGATCATACCCTGGATCTTATTACTTAGGTTCCCTTAACCTATCTCAATACATTATATTCCTTTTTATGATCCTCTCTTATAATCCTTTAATTTAAATCCTTTTTATCCTGTTACCTTTTTCTCAATTCTTTCCGTATCTAGTGGATTTCCGGGAAAATCAAAGTGTTCGGAAATTGGATTCTGACGATCTTTACATACACTTATATACCACATAGAGTACTAATAATATCCCAGAAGATCAATAACAGAACCCCTACATAGTGTGGCATGAAAAGTTTTCTCATTCAGCAAAAACACTATTCATAAGGGTTTCAAAATTTCCCAAAAATTGGGGTTATTACAATGAATATTTATACTGGGATCAGCCACAACAGGTTCAGGAATAGAAGGTAGTGGTTTAGATTTTGATTGGGTTTCCTCAGTGTCATTTCCACTCTTCCTTTTTGCCTTGACCTTCTTTCTGTTCCTTTTCTGCCATTCCTTTCTTTCCTCACATCTTTCCTCCACACTCTCACCAACCATATTCCCCATATCCACATTTATGCTTTCAGTCTTGTCTCCTTCACTCTTGTCTTCAATCTTCTTTTTTTTTTCAATTTGACTTGACTTTAGCTGTTTTTCAAGATTTGTTTGTGCTCTTTTGTCAGCCTTCAGCTTTTTAGCTTCTTCCTTTAGCCTCTTGGTCTCTTCCCTCTTGGCTATTGAGAATTTGGGATGTCCTTGCATCACACAGATGCTCTTTCCCTCTCTATAGATGATAGCCATATTCATTCTTTCCACTACATCCTTGGTCTCTTTGTGCTTTATGATGTTACCACCCAAAACTTTGTCTTCATCAGGCTTTGGAAGAGGAAAATCCACTTCTTTTAGTTGAGCA
Organism: Apium graveolens; assembly: GCF_009905375.1. NCBI lineage: Eukaryota > Viridiplantae > Streptophyta > Magnoliopsida > Apiales > Apiaceae > Apium > Apium graveolens. The sequence goes on along the minus strand of NC_133647.1, from coordinate 99,286,864 downwards.
AAGCTTAGAGGGTTCTTTGTAGAGTCCTTGTTGAATCTAATGGTGATCTTGAGTACCATGGGCTTCAGGTTCTTGAAAGAAGTTTCTTCAACCTTATTCCTCCTTACTGGCTTGTGCTCCATAATGATTGGCTCAACTTTTGTGCTATGTTTCACAGATAAGGATTTTGTAGTTGAAGAGCCAAACACTTGTTGCATCCTTTCATCAATTTTTCTCCTTTGCTCTTTCACCTTCATCTCAGCTGCTGCTAGCTGGATTAAATCAATTCCATCAAGTTTTCCTTTGAATTGAAGTGTTGGAGAAGTAGTGATGGCTTGAACTAGCACTTTTGATATTTGTATATGTGTAGATGGCTCCCATTCCCCTTCCTTTTTATTCTCCCCCTTTTTGTTATCATCAAGGAGAGGGGTCAAGCCCTGTGCTCTAGCCAGTTGCATTAGAAGACTAGTCAGAGACTGTTGATTGTGAAGAATGGTGACCACAGAGTTTTCAATAGCTTGAACTCTTTCCTCCAATTTGGCAATCTTCTTTTCAGCATCTGATTCTCTTCTCAGTTTCAGTAACAGTTCCTGCATGGTACCAAAGGGCATGATTGAATCCAGCTTCTCAGAATTGTAGGACTTCAAGTCAGCTATATCCTTCTTGAGTTCATCCACCCTTAGATTCTGTCTTAATTGTTGTAGCTTCATTAGATGTAGAGAATCTAAGTGGGCTTGAAGAATAGCCTTGGTACCAGTATTTGAAGTTTCCTGAATTGCCTTTTGGATAGCCATGACTTGTTTGACTAAGGATACATTGAAATGGCATGGTGTAGACTCCTTTGTCAATGCCCATTCAGGTAACTCTAGAATAGAACTTGGGCCTTCATCTCCCCCTAAGTTCATGCTTCCATTAAAAGAATCAGAGTCATCATCATTAGAATTTACTCCAAATTCTTCAGATGGCTCACCAGCTGTAGAAGGCATCACATTGACAGCAGCTTTATCCCTTTGTAGAGATTTTGAAGTATGTAGTAGATTTAAAGTCTTTTCTGCCTCCTCATTGCCCTGAATAGCCAACAGTTGATAGGCTGACACAAGATGAGTAAAAGTGTCAGCATTCAAGGAAATGTTATCAATTACAGCTTTGTAATGTTGCTGAAATTGTCTTTCTTTTTCAGCATCATCCACAATCATTGACTCACTAGCAATGGCTAGATCTACCCTTATATCTCATGTACCTGCTTTTCTCTCAATTTCTCTCTTTTCTTGCATCAGGGGCTCCCCCTGGCTCACACTCCTCACACCCTCACCTTCACCTACTAAGGTGGTACTCCTCTCACTTTCTTTTGCCATGCTGGAAGAAATAGCATGCATATTTAGACTCTCAAGCTCTCCTTTTGCCTGGGAGCAACCCAGCCTCTCACTCAAGTTTTCACTCCCTTCCCTCAATCCTAGAAGTGATTGTACAGTAACCATGTCTTCTACACTTGGAATTAATTCAGTTGTTTGTGTAGAGACCATCAACAGATAGGGAATATCCGTTGAAGTTGAAACCGATGGTATCAACGGATAATTGCTGTTAAGCTTATCCGTTGAAGAACAACCACCTGTCAACGGATGAGGAATATCCGTTGAAGAAGGAAAAGAAGTAGAAATTGAAAGTGACATAATTGTTGAATCTGTGTGGATTGATTTTAATTTAGATGACACAGATTCTTCAACTAAGTCTGAAAGAATTGGCTGATGATCCAACAAATCATCTAAAAGATGATGATCACCAGTATTTGAGTGGGGCTCCTCCCTGAGTTGTAAAGAGGGAGAATCAGGAATTGATGTGAATATCATGTCCACATCCAGAGATGGTGATGGAGAATTTAGTGATTGGTGTGTGTCAATTTTGACTGTGACTCCACATTTGTTGGAGTCACATCAAGCTGAATTTGAGAAGGCATAGATACAGGTGGTTGTATCTGTGCAGTGTGTGCACCATGTGTGGAAACTAGGGTTTTGACCTTCTTTCTTCTTATGAAGGCTTTTACAGGTGAGTGTGTGGCTTCAGTGTCCCTCCCTCTTTTGTTCTGTGTCCCTGGTTGGGGACTATTTTCAATAGATGCACCCTTTTGGGAGGATGCAACTAGGGATGAATTTGAATCCTTTTCAACCACCACAGTCTTTTGAGAAACTGTGTCTTGGCTAGCTTGGGTACCACTCACCTCTCCTACCTTATTCTGGGGGTTTTCTTGATGTTCACCCCTCCCCTCACCACTAACACCCTGTACACTCCCCTCAAAGTTTATGGTAGGTGTTACAACTGTTGTCTTTTGAGAGACAATAGAGGTGGCTTTCTTTGACTTGGATTTTGAAACTTTAGGTTTGGTGGCCTTGGTAGGAACCTGTTGGGGGCATTAACACAGATTCCCTGACCACACTTGAAGGCAAAGAAATGATAGGGTTGGAAGTAGTAGGAGTTGAAGAAGTATTTACCTCACTTACCTGAGGTGCATCCATGATTGGTAAGTATACCAATGGCACCTTACTGTTGAGGTTAATCCTTAAAAGGTCTGCAAGAACCCTCTTCTCTTGTGCCCATCATTTGAGTTTATTACTCTCATTATTTATGACCAAACCTTCAGCAATATGGTTAGCCAATAACATAAAGAATCTAGCATAGTAGATGTTATGAGGTCTATTAGCCTTGTTACGTAACCTAGTACCCAATTCTAGTATAACATAATTGCTAAAATTAAAGTACCTATCAGAAACCAGCATATAGAGCATATTAACAAGAGATGAAGTTATTGCATCAAAATTACTAATTTTCCCAGAGAAAACCTTGATAAAGGCATCACTAAGAAAACTCCATTCTTTCCTAAGGCCTTTTCTCTTAATACTGCCTAAACTAGTAGAATCAAGGGAATAGCCTATGGAATCTAACATGCTAGATACATCATTATCAGTGTGTGGTGTCATGTCATTGTTTTCAGGTAATTTAAAACAGGACTGTATATCATCACAGTTAATACAGTAATCCTTACCTTTGAGAGAGAAAGAGATGGTTATATCAGTGGGGTTGAACTCTGCAGTTGTCCATATTTCCTCAGCTACCTCACAGTAAATCATTGGGGCTTCCAGCATTGCATAGCTCAGTTTGCAGTTTTTGATGAAGTCCATCATTTTGTGATAATCTGAGTGGGCTTCATTCTTTTCCACCAAAGCTACGAAATTGTTTTTCTCATAGACAAACCCAGATTGGGACATTATCTTTACTACTGGTGCCATTGTTATGATTAGAAGTTGCAGAGAAAGGTTGAGAGTTTTGGGAGAGAATGAGAGTAAAAGCTTTTGAAAATTGCAAGAAAGCGTAAAGTGAAAATAAGAATTCAAAGGGGCTTTTATACTTTCTCAAATTAAAACATAAAGAGAATGATTAAACAATATTTTCAAGTGAATTACAGCCGTTTGAGAATAAAAGAAAAACTATATGTATTCTAAAAACTGCCTTTAATACAAATACATACAACTGTGTATATGTATATGTATCAACGGTTAAGTAAATAGAATCAATGGCTGTGACTCACTCAAAACGACTGATGTGACACTTCAACGGATGAGGTAAAATAGTTATCCGTTGAAGATTAACACAGTTTTATCCGTTGAAGGATAAAATTACCAGAAATGTATTTGTCTTTCAACGGATAATGGACATCCGTTGATAGAACAATTTTGGCTTTCAACGGATAGGGAATATCCATTGATAGAATAAACTTTACTTAAAGCCAACTTTGTTCTTGCAACAAATTCATTTCAGGCTACAAGACAAATTACAATTAGAATATGAATTTAGGAATAATTAAGCATACCTAGCTCACTTACCAAACTTGTGAATGTTGATTCATCAAGTGGCTTGGCAAATATATCTGCAATTTGTTTTTCACTTGGAACAAAATGAAGTTCCACTGTACCATTCATCACATGTTCCCTTATGAAGTGGTACTTGATGTCAATGTGCTTGGTTCTTGAATGCTGCACTAGATTTTCAGTAATGGCAATGGCACTTGTGTTGTCACAGAATATTGGAATTTTGTCAACATTTAGCCCATAGTCAAATAGTTGATTCCTCATCCATAATATCTGTGCACAGCAACTACAAGCAGCAATGAACTCAGCTTCAGCTGTTGATGTAGAAACAGAATTTTGCTTCTTACTGAACCATGACACAAGCTTATTCCCTAGAAATTGACAGGTGCCAGTTGTACTTTTCATGTCTATTTTGCAACATGCATAATCTGCATCTGAGTAGCCAATTAGATCAAAACCAGACTCTCTAGGGTATCAAATTCCTAGATTTGGAGTCCTTTTGATATATCTGAAAATTCTTTTAATAGCAATTAAGTGAGATTCTCTAGGATCAGCTTGAAATCTAGCACAAAGACATGTAGAAAACATTAGATCAGGTCTACTGGCAGTTAAATATAGAAGTGAACCAACCATGCCTCTATAGCTTGTAATGTCCACAGACTTTTCAGCCTTGTTTAATTTAAGCTTAGTGGCAGTGGCCATGGGAGTTTTTGCAGATGAACATTCCATTAAGTCAAACTTTTTTAAAAGATCATAAATATATTTAGTTTGACTAATAAAAATTCCACCACTAACTTGTTTAACTTGTAAACCAAGAAAATAAGTTAGCTCTCCCATCATGCTCATTTCATATTTACTTTGCATTAACTTAGCAAACTTTTTACAAAGTTTATCATATGTAGAACCAAATATAATATCATCTACATAAATTTGAACAAGTATTGTAGAGCCATTAACATTTCTAAAAAAAAGAGTTTTGTCAACAGTACCTCTTGTGAAGTAATTATCTAGGAGAAATTTTGACAAAGTCTCATACTAGGCTCTAGGTGCTTGCTTTAGTCCATAGAGTGCTTTCAACAGATAATACACATGGTCTGGAAAATTTGGATCTTCAAACCCTGGAGGTTGGCTCACATAAACTTCTTCCTCCAATTCTCCATTCAGAAATGCACTCTTGACATCCATTTGATAGACTTTGAAATTGGCATGGGCTGCATAGGCTAGAAAAATTCTGATGGCTTCAAGCCTTGCAACAGGAGCAAATGTCTCATCAAAATCTATTCCTCTTGTTGAGAGTAGCCCTTGGCAACCAATCTAGCTTTATTCCTTATGACAATGCCATTTTCATCCATCTTGTTTCTGAATACCCATTTTGTGTCAATAGAACTCTTGTTCTTTGGCTTGGGTACCAGCTTCCATACTTTGTTCCTCTCAAATTGGTTTAGCTCCTCTTGCATTGCTAAAATCCAATCTGGATCCAGTAGAGCTTCTTCCATTCTCTTAGGTTCCTCTTGTGATAGAAAACTACTGTATAGACATTCATCTTGAGTAGCCCTTCTAGTTTGTACCTTAGATGTTGCATCACCAATGATTAGTTCAAAAGGATGATTCTTGGTCCATTTCCTTTGAGGTGGTAGATTAGCTCTAGATGAGGTTGCCTCAGTATTGTCATGATGTGAGATAGAGTGTTGATTGGTTGGAACTCCCCCTGAGTTATTGGTCCTTTGCAAGGAACTGGGAGTTCTATCAACTGATGATGTAAACTGATTATCCGTTGATGAACTATGATCAACGGATGCCATTATGTACTTCAACGGATGATGCACTTTGTCTTTCAACATATGCTACATTACTTCTGTCAACGGATGTTGAATTATGACTTTCAACTGATGCAACATTTTGTGCATTATCCAAAGGCAGATTTTGAATCCTTTTTGAAGTGTCTTCTCCATCATTCTCATCTTCACTATTATCACAATATATCTCAATGTTGTCAAATTTGAGTCCTTCATGATGTCCCTCATCTGTTAGTCCATCAATCTTTTTATCATCAAACACAACATGCACAGATTCCATAACAATGTTGGTTCTTAGATTGTAGACCCTACATGAATTCCAGTAGAATAACCAACAAATATCCCTTCATCAGCCTTTGCATCAAACTTTCCTTTGTGATCAGGTTGGTTCCTTAGAATGTAGCATTTGCAACCAAAGACATGAAGGAAGTTTAAGGTTGGTTTTCTTCTCTTGAACAATTGACAGGGAGTCATGCCTTTTGCCTGATTGATTAGAGAAATATTCTGAGTGTAACATGCACAGTTAACAGCCTCAGCCCAAAAATATGTTGGGAGTTTTGACTCTTCAAGCATTGTTCTTACAGCTTCAATTAGTGATCTGTTCTTCCTTTCCACCATACCATTCTGTTGTGGAGTCCTTGGAGCTGAGAACTCATGCATGATCCCAATTTCTTCACAGAACAACCTCATGGTAGGATTCCTAAACTCAGTTCCATTGTCACTCCTGATATTCCTTACTTTGAAATCTGGATGGTTGTTGACTTGCTTGATATGATTGATAATGATTTCACTAGCTTCATCCTTTGATCCAAGAAAATAGGTCCATGAAAACTTTGAGAAATCATCTACAATCACTAGGCAATATCTTTTCCTTGAAATTGACAATACATTGACTGGTCCAAAAAAGATCCATATGTAGCAGTTGTAATGGTTCATCAATTGCTGATTCAAGCTTCTTACTGAATGATGCTCTCTTTTGCTTTCCTTTCTGACAAGCATCACACAGTCCATCCCTTGAGAATTCTACTAGAGTCATTCCTCTAACTAAGTCCTTTTTTACTAGATCATTCATTGTCTTGAAATTCAAATGGGACAGCTTCTTGTGCCACAGCCAACTTTCATCTGAACTTGCTTTGCTGAAAAGACAAGTAATTGATTCTGCATCTGTAGAGTTGAAGTCAGCCAAGTACACATTCCCTTTTCTAACTCCAGTTAGAACCACTTTGTTATCCTTCTTACTGGTAACAACACAGGCTTCAGAATTGAAGGAAACAGTATTCCCTCTGTCACATAATTGACTGATGCTCAATAGATTATGTTTGAGACCATCAACTAATGCAACTTCATCAATGATGATATTTTCTTTTAAAATCAGGCCATATCCCATAGTGAACCATTTGCTGTCATCTCCAAAGGTTATGCTAGGGCCAGCTCTCTCCTTGAACTCTGTGAGCAGGGTGAAATCTCCTGTCATGTGCCTTGAACAACCACTGTCCAAGTACCATAGATTCCTTCTTTTTCCCTGCACACAACAAAATCAAATCAAGTTAATTTTGGTACCCAAGTTTCCTTGGGTCCAGCCTTGTTAGTCTTTTTCCTAGACTTCATACTTCCTGAACCTTTTGACTTAGGTAACTTTGAGTCAACCTTGGTCTCAGATGTAGTTGGTTGAAGTGTAGGGTTAGTCATAGAATCATTTAGCACATTTGGTTGAATTTGATAAGGCATAGATTGTGCAAACACATTATTCCACATAGGCATATTGTATGGCATTTGAGGCATACTAAATGCAGAAAAATTAGGATTATTAACATATGGCATGTTGCAAAATGTGCATGAGGATTCTGTTGAGACATGACAGGCATAACATGCAATGGTGACATAGACATGTTAGGCATGGAAGGAGTTAAAGGCATGGGAGCATTCTTAACAGATTTGCAGTTAGCAGATAGATGATTAACACTACTACAATGCACACAACTTTTTCTAGGACCATACTTATCAGGTGTGTAGTTGTTGTGTTTGTTAATCCCTACCTTCCCATTTCTACTAGATTTTCTTTTAGTTTGCTTTTTATCCTCAACCAACTTAAGCCTATTTTTTAACTGATCTAAAGTCATGTGTCCTATATTTACCTTACTGGCATCTTTGGATGTGCTAGCTTCTTCTTTGACAAAGTTCTTGGAAGTTGAACCAAACTTCTTATTGAGATTTTTCAAATTATCCCTTTTAAAAATCATTTGCCTATTTTAATTGATAAGCCTTCAATGGATGCTCCTTTTCTTCCTTCAATGGATGACTTTCATCATCCGTTGATTCCACATCCGTTGACAGTCCATCAATTAATTCCATTTCCTTTTTGTTTTTCTTCCAGGCATTCTCACAGAGTGATTCAATTCCTTGAACCTTGACAATTTGAGCACCAACATCCCTAGATGTTTTCCAGGCCTTGATTACCTCTTGCTCCCGTTCTAGTTATTTAGAAAGAACTTCTACTTTCTTAACAGACTCTTCTAGTTCACTCTCAACAGATAAGCATTTGATTTTAATCTTTTCAAGCTCAATTACCTTACCCTCTAACACAGCATTCCTATCACTTAAAAACAAATTATTCTCTTTAAATCTCGTGTTCTCTTTAGCCAGTGATTTAAGGGAAACACGAAAATGATATAATTCACTGGACATATGATTTATAGCTTCATTGCATTCATTTTTAGAAAGCTGAGAGAGGTCAGTAGTGATTACCTGGTTGCTTGATGAACTAGTTTCATTTTCATCAGAATTAGCCATCAGGGCTAAGTCGACATACTCCATATCATCATCTTCATTGGCTCCATCAGCTACCCAGTCATTATCCTGAGTCAGAAAAGCCCTTTCCTTTTGGTTAAGAAATTCGAAATATTTCTTTTTGTAATCCACTTGCTCAAATTTCTTCTTTTCAAAAGCTTGCTTTTTGCACTCACTTGCAAAGTGTCCACTGGTGCCACAATTATAACACTTGAACTTAGATTTGTCCACCATGTTCTGGTTTGGCTTAGTGGCTCTAGTGTTTTTCTTGAATTTCATATTTGCAAACCTTCTGGACAGAAAAGCCAGATATTCATCAACATCATCAGAGTCATCTTGGCTGGAATTGTCTTCAACCTCAGCTGCTTGCTCCTTTCCCTTGCTTGATTCTGATTTGCTTGTGCCAATTTTGAGACTTGGCATTGTCTTTTCTTCATTCCTGGTTTCAGTTCTCTCATTTTCAGCTACAAGTGCAACTAATCCACCTTTTCTCTTTTCCTTCTCTAAAAGCTCATCTTGCTCCATCTCAAGTTCATAGTTCTTCAAAATTCCATATAATTTTTCAAGTGTGAAGTCCTTATAATCTTGAGAATTCCTTAGTGAAACAGTCATAGGCTTCCATTCCTTTGGTAGAGACCTCAGAAATTTTAAGTTGGAATCCTTGACTTGGTACACTCTGCCAAACAGCTTCAATCCATTCAACAGTTTCTGAAATCTATTGAAGGTATCATTCAATGATTCTCCTTCTTCAGAATGAAAATATTCATATTGTTGAATGAGAAGCTGCATTTTGTTTTCTCTAACTTGTTCAGTACCTTCACAGATAAGTTGTACAGTATACCAAATTTCCTTAGCAGTTTGGTTGTTAATGACATTATCAAACATATCTTTGTCTAGGCCATTAAATAGAATGTTCATGGCCTTCTTGTCCTTGTGAACCTCTTCAATATCTTCATCAGTCCATTCTGCTTTTGGCTTGGGAATAGACTGTCCAACAGCAACTGTGGCAGCTGTGGCCACTTTGTGAGGGATGTGAGGACCATTCTCAATGCAGTTGATGTAGCTTTCATCTTGAGAGAGAAGATGTAGATGCATCTTCACTTTCCAGTGATGATAATTATCTCTTTCCAGGATTGGAATCTTCACTCCAATATCCTTCTTACTCATGATGTTAGTAGAATAGATCTTTAAATTCTTTGTATGTCAAGAGCTTGCTCTGATACCAATTGTTATTCCCAAGGAACTAACAATGAGATTTACAGAAAGGGGGTTGAATGTAAATCTCAAAACTTTTTCAAGTTTTGAGCAGTTTCAAAAGCTAAGTGTATGATGAACATATGTGTGTGAATTGCTTTGAGCAGGTGCAGACAGATGTATATTCAAGACACAAATGTAAAGAACACAAAGGCTTTAAAAACTTTTCTGGTGGATTTGTTGTTCCACCAGAGATGTGTATTTCAGAAAATCTGTAATACAAAGAATTGATCACAGCCGCTTCCTAGTACAAACTAGATGATTTTCTCTCTATGTTTTTCTAAACAGCTCTGGAAAATTCACATCTAATTACTAGCTGCAACTTGGTTTATATATCACCAAGTTTACAAGTGAAGACAAAAATAAAATACAATTATAAAATAGTTCTTCACATGTTTCTTCTTCATTTCTCTATCCAATGCAATCTAAGATAATCTGTGAATCTTTGAATACTTCCTTGTTTGCACCAGAATGGAAATGCTGCTTTTTCTTGATTCCTCCAAGAGGCTACCACATTCCAATTGTCTCTGTCAACCCATGTGCCTCTGTCAGCTTATGAATTGTCACTATCAACTCCTATGGAACTGAACATCCGTTGAAGCTTTCATCCGTTGATGGCTTTATCCGTTGATGCTTTAGTGACATCCGTTGATGCTTTAATAGTTGAAGTTTTATCCGTTGATGCACTCATCCGTTGGTGGATGTTATCCGTTGAAGCTTTAGAGACATCCGTTGAAGCTTTGTTTCTCATCCGTTAAAGGCCTTTAATCTATCAGTTGATACTACTTCAATTACACAAAATTACAAGGCATGAAATATTTACAATTAGCCCTCCTATTTGCATATCCACTAGTAGTCAACATGACTTATAATTTCCCACAACTTCTAAGAATTATAACGCAAATACAGAGACTGAAATGTGCTACAATACTAAACTTATTTCTAAGTAAAGCTACTCCATCAACGGATAGCCAAAATGGACTTATCCGTTGAGGCTACAAATACTAGATTTCTACTTAAGTGTTTTGTTTAACTTATCATCAAACTAATACAAATATTCCTAACAGCAATAATAAAGAACACAGATCTTTTCAAAACTCACTTAATTTTATATTAAAATTAAGAATGTTTTGCTACAAAATTTCTGGCTCTTTGTTGATAAAGAGCTTAGCTTCTCCTTGAGAGAGTTACAAGATTTTCTATCTAATTGTTACAACTGACTAAAGAACCAGTGTTAACTTTATAATTTAGTTAACTGCTGGTTTACACAGTCTAAAATAAGACATGCTATTAGCTTTTGCAAACAGTCAATTGTCATTTCCATTTATAGAAAAGTGTATCTTCTATTTTTAGCTTAGCATATCTTAGCATCATGTGTTTACTTTGATCTTCCTTTGTCAGTTAATCTTTACCATTGATCTTGCACATCCTTCAAGCTATTTTTTGTAGACTTGTCAATCCAGCTGTTTGGATTTTTTGTTGATTATAGAACTTGGATATTGAACTGGTCTGCAATTTTGTACTTTGAGATTTTACCTCGAGATCTCCCTTTGGTCTATAGAGAACTTGACATCTCGATAAGTATATTGCCATATCGAGATCTCTAATACTCCATAGCAAATTTGACTTGTAGAGGTCTCTGCGTTCTCTTCAAGAGAATTTGGCTTGTAGAGATCTCCAGTCTTCATATCTTCACTTCGACTTATCAATATCTCTAAGTTCTCTTGTAATATCCGGAATATGACGTGTAATTATTTTTGTTAATAAATAAATATTATGTGATTATTATATGAATTTTTGGTGAATTATCTGTGAAGTGGTATATGGGTTTGGATATGTAAATATGATAGAATTTGAGTATTTTAATTTTTATATGTCCAAAATAAAATATAGATAATTGTCATATTTTTCTATTAATTTTTATGTTGATTTATGATTTTATAAATGATTTATGGATTTAATAAATTATTTTTCCGAGTATTTATAAACTATTTTGTATAATCAGGAACCAACCGACTTCAACCGTTTTTACATTTTTACAATCCGAAACTCTTCCGAAAACTCCTTCCTAACCCAGTTGCAATATTCCGAGCATTTTTCATGTTTTGACTTTTTCGATCCGGCGTACGGTTTTCTCCGTGCGGGTCCCGACACGATATTTTTGATACTAAATTTGTTTCGGTAAATCGATAAGACCCGTATTTCGATAAACGGGATCTTTTTATTAAACTATTATAATTATCATCTCGTAGTACGTGTAACCAAAGCGCTGAGACCAAGACCGCAGTACAAAAGGTACAGATTTGGATAATTATCCCAAAACCGGTATCGTTTTGGATCTGTTTTCTCAAATAAATATAATATTTTATATCCGGTATAATCCAACGGGGTACCAATATTCCGTAATTATAAATAGCCCTTACTGTATTTTATTTTGTACAGAAAATTATTTGCAGTTAGTAATTATATAATTTTACAGAGAATATCTATATATTCATATAAACTTTCAAGAATCAAACAAACTTTTGGAGGTGTTATCGGAATCCGTTTGGAAAGCTCGAGTACTCAAAACGAAGCTCTTGAAACATACTATCAGATTCCAGAACTGGTTTTGTGCAAAATTAAAGGTTATTTTTCTGTACTTTTATTTATTTTCGAATTAATTTGATTTAAATTATGAAATTTTGTTCGAGCGATTGTTTGTATGATTTGATGATTGCATGTTGTAGAGCTTTTCTTCCTGATGATTTTGAAATATTATAAGAATGATTTGGAGTTCAATAACATGTTCAAAATTGAGTTTGATTTTCGAATTTCAAAATTATGGTTTATAACCCGTATGAATATTTTCAATTGAAATTAGGGGTTTCTGTTCTAGGGGTTATTAGATTGTTTTGTTGGTATGAATTTGTAGAACTTGAAGAGAGGAATCAATTGGTGGTGGTCTCGTCAATAGACGATATCGGAATCAAGCTGGGCGGAGAAAAGAAGAACTCGCCGTCCGGCAAAAAATTTTCGAGTTATTCCGGCCAACTCAGGGGTTATCTGTGTGATTGAATGGTATGGTTAGATTCCTTGTGAATTATAGATTAATTCTGGAGCTTTGATGATGGGAGGATTCCGGGAACGAATTCACCGGTGATCCCTGTCGTTTTCGGGCGAGGGGTTGGAAAAATTGCAAACAAGTCCTCGAGATTTTGAAAACGATGTAACTAGGTCCCTGTAGTTTCAGAAAGTTGCAAAAATAGGGTTGTTGTTTAAAAATTATTTAAAAATCATATTTCCTATTTATTTTAATTACATAAATTCCTTTTTAATTATTAAAAATTCTAAAAATTATTATTTTAATTCCAAAAATCATTTTTAATTCAAAAATAGATCTGAATTAATTATTTAATTACTTTTAGTTAATAAAATTCGAAAATTAATTGATTAATTGATTTAATTAATTATTAATTAATTTTAGTCAATTATTTAATTAGATTTAATTATTTATTTTTGATTTAAAATTCCGGAAAAAATTTCGAGCTTTAAAATATAATTTTAAATTGTTTTCAAGGCTCGATAATTATTATAAAATTATTTTGAAGCCAGATTCAGTCAATCGAACCCAGTTTATTGTTTCAAAAATGGTTCGACGGCCCGTTTAAATTCCGAAAAATGTTTAAACTTCGTATTAAATATCCGAAAAATTATTTTAACATCAAATCATCTTCGAAAAGCATTTTCATCGAACATCTTACGTGTTATGTGTTAAATGTGAACTGATGGATGTGTTAAATGCATATGTGTATATTATATGGTTGTTTTGATCATATCTTTCAATCCGTAAATCGGATTTGGTTGAAATGAAGGGTAGATAAAACCTTATGACGTCCATGTGACGATTAGAATAATGTGAGATGAATATTGATAGATTCTTATGATGCCTAGCAGAGTAAGCAAGACGTACAAAAGGAAAGCAGGTGATCAGAAATGGAATTGATGCGTAGAAAATACAGCACGTGATCAGTGAATAGAAGCAAGGCATAGAAAAGTAGCCAAATGGTTGTCGAATAGAATTGTTAGAAAAGTACAAGAGAAGTTGGAATCATTTGTGATAAGGAAAGTACTTCTAAACCTTTTTCGAGATATAATGCAAATATTTCTAAATTCTCTCGTGACATATTATTAAATATTCAAAATAGCTCTGTTTTATATTATAAGTACTTTGAATCATTCAGCCTTGAACCTGAGCCACATCATTTGATCTTTGAGCCGTAAGACTTATTACTTGTGAACCATTCCTTGTTGATTTACCAGATACTAAACCACATAAATAGGATACTACTCTACAAATATATACCCATCATATACCAAATACTGGAACAGAATTGTTTGAACATACAAAAACCTTTATACTCAACCATACCTTGTGACATCAAAGAACTAAACCTTGTAAACTCATTGTTCATCTAATACATGATTCTCCTACAGGCTGAAGGCCATTTCTTATACATACTTTGATACACCCTTGTGATACTCATGAATTGCATCATGCCTTTATACAAATATTTCATCACTGTTGATTATGATCTTGTTTTATTGAGTTATATTGTTTATCATATTGAATTGCTTTAGAATTGGATAGTTTTCTTTATGTGGACCAGATTCGTGGTCAGAACAGATTTGTGGTCGAATTAGGCCAATGTGTGCCTTGGATCCAGTTTATAGAGCAGAGTCGTGTGCCTTGCTCGGGGTTAGTGCGTGATTGATCAGCAGCCTAACCTTGGTTTTAAAATTTTAAAAAAATGAATATCCAATTATAATAATTGTTTAACAAGAAACTTGATTCCTCTGAATCATCCCATTTGAACATTGTTTAACCTCAGTTATCATTATTATGACCTGTTGAGCTAGTTAGCTCACTCTTGCGAATCTTTTTATGTATTCTATAGTTAAAAAGGATATGGCTGATAGCGTAGTTTCCTCAGCCCAATGTGCGAGCTAGGATTCCAGATTGAGTTGGATCGAGCTAGCGGGAGCTTTATATGGTGGTGAGATAATAAGATTGTAGGAATAATTTCATTATCAGTTGTAAGTTAAATTAGTTGGGACTTGGTACGTTGTAATAAAAGTTAAGGTTGTGGCTTATTTCATACTTTAACATGTTGTGATCCGTGGTTACGTAAAGCAGGTGTTGTGGACCCCAAACTTCTAACCCGGGTTTGGAGGGCGCCACAGGTTGGTATCAGAGCTACAGGTTATAAGTCACTGAAATAAGCCTAGATTGTCGGGATTGGGTAGAGTGTTAGGATTAGGAATAGGAAATAGAAAGATAAGACGTCGTAAGGTTGAGTGCGGCTGTATAGTAGGTTTTCAGTATGATTCGTGTTATGATTCGAGATTCTTAGCTTGTGATGTGATTTCCAGACAACGGCAATGGCAGATCCTGATTTCCCTGTATCATCTGATTATTTGGAGCCTTCCGTTCGAGGATCGTCATCTTCTCTCAGATTTGATTTGCACCTTATTCTTCCATCAGTATTAATGGTATTACCTTCTGTTATAACAGTTGCACTTCTTCAAGCTATTCTACGCTATTTTACCACCTCTTGATATGAGACTACCTATTTAAGAACCTCCATCTATTTATTCTTGTTTTACTGGATATTCAGCTGTGAGTGTATCTCTTCAATTTACCCTACACCCTGTTCTATACCCCCAGTTTAAAACTTGTCGTATAAAGCAACAGTACCTACGAGGATGGATTCAGGAGTTACAGTAAATGGTGAGTACTTGGGATATAAATAAAGGTGAGAAGGAGTTTAGAAAGAAGATTCAAGTGTTCCGGAGGATAGCTGCTACCAGGTTAAAAGAAGCCATTAGTGACTAGGCCACCCATGACTAGCTTGTGGAATGGATTAGATGAGTTTTGAAAGAGAGTTAGAGAAGATTATAGATCTGGAGCTTTCTTGAAGTTATATAATGGTGTTATGATGATGTGATATATTTATAGTAACAATGTGATGTGACATCAGCCCACTTGTTGACTATTGGATAGTCTGTTCTACTTAACGACTACAAAGTTGATGACGGGAGTATTACCAGTATGGAAGCTTTGATGTGAAGCTACGAATAAGATAACATGCAACGACAACTGAAGTTTTCGTCGATTAAGGAAGGGAAATGGACCCAATAAAGGAGAGAAGGTAGATTGAAGTGAATGGACCTTTATGTGATCGTTTCTTTAATTTGGTACCTTGTTATAGGTAGGAAGGACAACAACCAACTCATATAGTAAGGACAACCAGATATGCGATTTTCAAAACTTTTAAACAAACTCTCGAAAGATATTTTCTTAACAAATTTCCAAAGGCTCTTTTTAATAAAATAAGTTTTAAACATTGGTTGTCAAGTTACTACTTGAGTTTCTTGTTTGTTAAAAGACCCGGATTACCTGGAAGGATACCTGTTTCAGACTTAATATTGTTAATTCAGAGAACAAAGTAACCCGCATGAAGAAGTTGATTATTCCTAACAGTAAGGTGAAAATATTATTTGATAAGATTAACAACAGAATCAGCGTACAGAGTAACTATTCATCCAATTACTAGGACTATCAGAGTTCAAAGAATTCATTGATTTAATAGAAGCCTGAGTATGACCGAAGAAGATTGGGAAGATTTCCAGACTTTTCTAAAAGAAGAATATTATTAACAAAAGGATCGTTATATTGAATGATTCATGGTTATTCTAAATTAAAAAGAGGAAACTCGAGATTATCTGGTAAGAACGCCATTATGATCGAATTGTTAAAGTATTATACGTGTAGGTGCGATGTTAAAGACGCGAGACTTAACAAGTAAGAATCTACCATAATGCTTAATTTGCGAAGGCATTTTTGCGTACTTTCTAAAGTTGTTATATGACACAATTGGGATATGATCGAACAAGCTCGAAAGATGAATACAAGTGAGATGTGGATGGTGACCAATGATATCATTCTTGTCTCCAATATTACAGCATATATTCTTTTTGATTCCTAAATATGTATGAACTTCTTTTCTTAATAAATTCTTTACGATGATATCGAAAAGGAGGATATTGCATTCCTTTCAAATTTAATTTTTCCCCTCAAGTTTTGTTCTCTGATTGGGACGAGCAGTATTATGGTGAGACGCTTTGTCGGGTGACGAAGAGTCGGGTGGGACACCACCTAATTATGTGATGTATGCCATATGGTATGAAAGACTGGCCATCTTAAGTACTAATGTGGTTTTCTCATTCATATTCAAATCATTACTTCTTCTTTCTTTTCAACTCTAAGTTTATTAAATTGCGAATCCTTCTAGTTGTTTCGTTGTACTGTCATTATTTGCAAAAGTTTTTTTAAACAAAAATCAATATATTCTGAACCAAGTGGGAAAAGTTCCATCTACCTCTCAGGCATGGAAAGAAAACAAGGGCATATGGCGAGGATTGCAAATCACTAGCCCCAGTCAGGGATGAACTAAGAGTCAAGGGAATCTACTCCGATAAGGAATACAACTCTAAGAATGAGAGTTTACGAATTGTCTATGAATTATATTATTCAGAATACGGGTATGATGACGTGGATGATTATTGTGGATACCTTATGCGTTAAAGTATTGAAAGATGTGGGAGCAACTTGATTATTTATCTCTCAAGGTTTTGTTGATAAGATAAATTACCCTGTTGAATTGATAAGATTATGACTGAAGGGCTAGAAAATCAAGAACGTGTAATTGTTAAATAAGTGAGTACCCATAATGGAATTGAGATTTCTGGCAATAAGTTATGAGGATTTGACATCATTTAAGATAGGAGAATTTGACATTATTCTAAGAAATGGACTAACTATTTAAGCTTGATGCCCAGATAGATCGTCATGATGAAAAGATAGTCCTGAAGATGCCAAATGAGAATATGATGAGGTTTAGAGGACGAAGGAAGGTAAAGAATTTGTTAACGATGATTTAAGCTAAAAGGTTACGGTGACCAAGATGTAAGCACTATGGCGATTATAAATAAAATTCAGGAGCAAACAGAATTTGAATATTTTATAGTAATTAACGAGTTTCAAGATATGTTTCTAGATGAATTACCAAAATTTCCTCCAGATAGAGAAATTAAGTTCACGATTGACTTAGCACCTGAAATGAAGCCAGTGTCCAAGGCCTCACACAAAATGGCACCAGTTAAAATGAGGGAGTTAGCAAAGCAAATGCAAGAGATATTAGAAGAAGGAGCGATTAGACCTAGTGTACCCCATAAGGTGCACCGATATTATTTGTTAATAAGAAAGATGGAAGTATAAGATTATGTGTCGACTAGCGAAATCTCAACAAGTTTACTATCAAGAGTAAGTATATGTTACCTCGAACTAATGATTTGTTTGATCAGATGGAAGAAGCAAAGTATTTTCTAAGATTGATTTAATATTTGGGTATTACCAATTGGAAATTGAACCTATGGACATATCAAACATAATTTTCAGAACTAAGTACTGTTGCTATAAAATTCTAGTAATGTCATTTGGATTAACCAATATACCAGTAATATTTGAACTTGATGGACAGAATCTTTAAGGAATATCTGCATAAGCTGTAGTTGTGTTACTTAAAGTCAACGGAGGACCATGCAAAGCATTTAATGATAATTGGGGAGTCGGAGAAGAAAGAAATTGTATGTAAAGTTTACAAGGTGAAAGCTTTGATGGCAGGAAGTATAATTCTTAGCATAAATAGTCAGTGAGGAGAAGACAAAAGGGGATCCAACAGGGATTAAAGTTACTATAAATGAAGAAAGACCAAAAGCACCAACAAAAGTAAGAAGTTTTACAATGGGCCAGTTATTATCAGAAATTTGTTCTAGAATTCTTGAAGATTGCAACGCATTTGATAAAGCTTACTAGGAATAGCGAGAAGTTTATATGAAATGAGAAAGGGTGAAGAAAGTTTTGCGGAGTTAAATGAGAGAATGGTCACAACACTTGTTTTATCACTTTGAGAGGATCAAGGAGATTTTGTAGTCTATAGTGATACTTCTCATAAGGGAACAGGATGTGTGTTGTTGCAGCTTTAAAGTTATTGCCTATGCATCCAGACAACCAAAACCTTATGAGCGGAAGTACCCTACTCATAAATTGGAACTAGCAGTAATAATACTCACTTTGAAAGATTGGGAAACATTACATGTATGGAGAAAGGTGTAAGATCTATACGGACCATACGAGTTTGAAGTATGTATTCACAAGGAAAAGCAAATGTAGTGGAAAACAATAAGCAAAAAGGAGAAAGTAAACATAGAAACGGCACCGAAAGAATTACCTTTAGAATTTCAGAAGTTGGAGTTGGAAGTCAGATATATAATCCAAAGAAAGCAGGGATGGATAGTATGACCTTTCAGTCAGAATTGTTAAGAGAACATAAAGAAATGTCAAGAGGAGATAATGGATCAGGATGTTAACAGTTTAATGAGAGGAAATTTATGCGCTTAAAAGAATGATCATGGTATCCTCAGATTTTCTTTTAGAACTTGGATGTTGCGAGTGGCAGAATTAAGGAATGAGATCCTAAAGAGAATTCACAATCCTAAGTATTTAATCCATTCAAGAAATGCCAAAATATACAGAAATTTAAAGAAGAAAATTGATAGCCAGTTATGAAAAAGGAAATTTCAAAATGGATTAGGAAGTGTTTGGAATAACAAAGAAGTAAGGCAAGTGTCAGAGGCCTAGTGGATTTTGCAACCATTAGAAATACAGAATGGAAATAGGAGTATATTACTATGAATTTTATAGTCAGATTACCAAGAACGAAAGCAAACCACGATGCTAATTGAGTTATGGTGAACAAGTTGGCTAAATCAGTCATTTCTTGCCTATTAATGAAAGATATTCACTGGATAAGTTGGTTCACATGTATTTGAAGGAAATAGTAGTTTGTCATGGGGTCTCTGCATCTATTGTACCAAATTAAGATCCACGATTCAATTCAAGATTTTGCAAAATTTTTCAAGAATGATAGGCACCAAGTCAAATATGAGTACAGCTTATCGTCAACAAACTGACGGCCAAGAGCGAGAAAACGATCCAAAAAATTGAAGACATGTCACGTGTTTGTGCCATTGATTTCAAAGAAAATTGAGACGAGCATTTGCCCTTATTGGAATTTGCTTACAATAACTGTTATCATGACGGTGTCGGAATGCTTCCCTACGAAGCTCTTTATGAACGCAAATGTCGATCACCAATATATTAAGATGAAGTCGGCGAACGTGAAATACTTGGACTAGAGTTGCTAAAACAGATAAAGGAAGCTATCGAGATTATTTAGAAAAGGTTAAGTGCCATGCAGGACTGTTAAAGGAAATGTGTAGATCAAGCTAGAAAGAGTACAAAATTTGAAGAAGGAGATTTAATATTGTTAACAGTGTTACCGTGAAAAGGAATCATCCAAGATCGGAAAAGAAAAGAAAATTGAGTCTGAGATGCGTTGGACCTTGTGAAATTTTGAAATGTGTCGGTAAAATAGCATGCGAATTAGCGTTACCCCGCATGGGTAGCATATTCATAATGTTTCTATGTGGCAAGGTTAGAAAAGTTTGATATAGAATTCTAGATATGCGATAGAATATAAGCTGATAGAACTTCAGGCATAATTGTCCTATGTTGAGAATCTAATAGGGATTATAGAAAAAAAAGTGTTGAGAAAGAAAGTTATAAAGTTAGTAAGAATATTGTGGAAACCCAAGGGTTGAAAGGATAACCTAAGGTTCAGAAAGTGATATACGTGAAATAGTGCCCTGAGTAATTGCTTAAGTGATTCTGAGGACAGAATCCTTTTAAGGGGGAAGGATATAATATCCGGAATATGACATGTAATTATTTTTGTTAATAAATAAATATTATGTGATTATTATATAAATTTTTGGTGAATTATTTGTGAAGTGGTATCTGTGTTTGGATATGTAAATATGATATAATTTGAGTATTTTAATTTTTATATGTCCAAAATAAAATATAGATAATTGTCATATTTTTCTATTAATTTTTATGTTGATTTATGATTTATATAAATGATTTATGGAATTAATAAATTATTTTTCCGAGTATTTATAAACTATTTTGTATAATCGGGAAACAACCGACTTCAACCGTTTCTACGTTTTTACAACCCGAAAACTCCTTCTTAACCTAATTGCAATATTCCGAGCATTTTCCATGTTTTGACTTTTTCAATCCGGCGTACGGTTTTCCCCGTGCGGGTCTCGACGCGATATTTTCGATACAAAATTTGTTTCGGTAAATCGATAAGACCCGTATTTTCGATAAACCGGATCTTTTTATTAAACTATTATAATTATCATCTCGTAGTACGTGTAACCAAAGCGCTGAGACCAAGACCGCAGTACAAAAGGTACAGATTTTGATAATTATCCCAAAACCGGTATCGTTTTAGATCTGTTTTCTCAAATAAATGTAATATTTTATATCCGGTATGATCCAACGGGGTACCAATATTCCGTAATTATAAATAGCCCTTACCGTATTTTATTTTGTACAGAAAATCATTTGTAGTCAGTAATTATATAATTTTATAAAGAATATCTATATATTCATATAAACTTCAAGAATCAAACAAGCTTTTGGAGATGTTATCAGAATCCGTTTGGAAAGCTCGAGTACTCAAAACGAAGCTCTTGAAACATACTATCAGATTCCAGAACTAGTTTTTGTGCAGAATCAAAGGTTATTTTTCTATATTTTCTTTATTTTCGAATTAATTTGATTTAAATTATGAATTTTTGTTCGAGAGATTGTTTGTATGATTTGATGATTGCATGTTGTAGAGCTTTTCTTCCTGATGATTTTGATATATTATATGACTGATTTGGAGTTCAATAACATGTTCAAAATTGAGTTTGATTTTCGAATTTCAAAATTAGGGTTTATAACCCGTATGAATATTTTCAATTGAAATAAGGGGTTTGTAAGTCATATGTCATAGCCTATTTGTATATACGAGGATTCAACTCAACTCAAATAAGAATGTAATAAGTAAATAGTGGATCTACCGTCAGAGAGATCTCGCAAAGTAATATCTGTCAAAGGATTCAGAGACAAGGTTCATCTACAGACTTGAGGAGTTAATTCACTGGAAGAAGTTCAAGAAGTTGATCATGCCTCAGTGATATAAATCAAGATCGTGGATTTAATCAAGTGACAGAGATCTCGTCAGGGTATCAATAAATTACAAGGATTTAATCTGAAGAAAATCAAAGTGTCAAAGTCAAGATATGAAGAAACGTCACGGAAGTTAGTCACTCATGAACCAGACAGTACATCGAGTGTCAACGTTGAAGTGGTGGAATTGATTCATAATTTTCAGTGATTTTCAGAAGATTTGTAGAAGAATGGTTGCTGCTCAAGACTAGAATTAATTCTCTATTAATTAATTAAGTCATCTAATTTAATTAAGAAAATAAATTATATCTGCGAAGAATAATTTATTTATTAATTGAATTAATTGATTAATTAATTCTAGGAATTTTCAGAAGTTTAATTGGATTAAATTCAAGCATTAAATCAGCAAGACAATTGAAAATGAACTAGCATGACAATCAGGATTGTCATACCGATTGTCATGCTAGGCCATATTCAATTGTCATACCGAAAGTTACTCTAGGAGGATGATTGTCTTGCTAGTTCATTCTAATTGTCATGCTAGTTCATTCAGATTGTCTTGCTAGTTCATTCAGATTGTCTTGCTAGTTCATTCAATTGTCTCACCGAAAGTCTTGCCAGCTATAGGATTGTCATGCCAAGTCAATTCTATTCGTTTGTTGATTTAAAAAGAAGCAGAGAAGCAGCACTTATTATTAAGAACACAGAAGTCAAGAAACAAGGCAGAAAAGAAAATCAAGAAGAAATATTTCATCTTTTCATCTGCATACTTCAAGATTAAATTTCTAGATTGTAAAGTTAAATCCAATCCACTAGAAATCTTTATCTTGCTCTTGTGTATCAATCTAGCGGATTAAAATCCCTAGAACTTAATCTCAAATCGCGTTTAGCATTTGATTCTAATTATTGCAAAAATAGAAAAAGTTCATGTCGAATTTATTCTAGATTTGTGATAATTAATTTGAGATTAATTCCTTGTAATCGATACAGTTGTTGTAACACCTTTCAAGTTTAATAATATTTTTATTTAACTTGAATTTTGTTTCACATTTTTTATTCCGCATTTAATTCGATTATTCGGTACTGTTTGTATTCAACCCCCCCTTCTACAAACACATTGGGACCTAACAATTGGTATCAGAGCCTTCTGATTAACGAACAAATCAAGATCCTAGACTTTTGTGATTTTTCAACTCCTTGAATTTTTATTTATTCAAAAATTCATAATGACTTCACATAAAGTTGGAACCGTTAAAATTCCACAATTTGATAAAGAGAATTATATCATGTGGAAGAAGAAGATGCTATTATTTTTACAAGTTGCAAATCCCAAATATTCAAACTTGTTAAAGAAGGGTATAAAAACTCCGATGGTTATTGAACCGGAGGTAATAATAGATGGTGTGGTGACTACTGAAGCTAGAACCTATCCAAAAGAGCCTGAAGATTTTACTCCTGCTGAGAAGGAAGAAGCCTCCTTAGATGCCAGCCTTCAATTAATATTAATTGATTCCCTTGATCCCTTGATGAACAGACATGTGATGAACTGTAAAAATTCTAAACACATGTGGGAAACTATTGAGGTGATTAATGAAGGCACAGAGGAAGTTAGGGAGAACAAGTTGGAAATCCTAACCTCTGAATATGAACATTTCAAATCAAATCCAGGAGAAGGAATTACTGAAGTGTTTGAGAGGTACAATGCGTTGATCAACAACCTGAACATCAATGGAAAGTATTATTCAATCAGGGAGGTCAACAAAAAGTTCCTTTTAACACTGCCAGCTCATCTTGAACATAGAATCACTGCCATTAGAGAAGCTAGAGATCTGAGTGAGATTTCTTTGGACAGGCTCTATGGAGTGTTAAAAACCTATGAGTTGGAGCAGATTCAACAGAAGGAAGTCTACGGGAAGGATAGAATGGTCAGCACATCTACTGCACTTGTAGCTGAAGGTCAACAACAACAACAATCTCAACAGTTAGAAAGAATGGTACAGTTTTCCAAGGGCGAGGAAAATGAGTTAGTAGCAGAATATGATCCTCCTACTACAAATCAATCAAGTGATGATTTTTATTCCTTGGAAGAGCTGGAGCAATTGGAAGATGAATCAATGGCCCAAATTGTCAAGAGATTCTCCCATGTCAGATTCAGGAGGAATCCCAAGCTTAAGTACAAGTCCAACTACAACAAATTCCAGAAAGGTGGATCTTCATCCTCTAACACCAGCAGTGGTGGGTACAAAACAGGGATGGTTGATCGAAGCACCATTAGATGCTATAACTGCAATGAGTTGGGACACTTTGCCACAGAATGTAGGAAGCCAAAGCAAGTAAGAAAGAACTCTGAAAGGGCTTATCTGGCAAAGGGAAGAAGCTGGGATGATACTGACAGTGAAGATGAAGATGAAGGAAATCTTGCTCTTATGGCTATTGATGGAAAAGCTTCATCGTCAAGAATAGAGGTAAAACTTTCTGATGCTGAAATGGTTTATCATCTAAGAGGTAACTTAGATTGTGCACGTCGTGATAATGAACTGTTAAGTTTACAGATCACAGACCTTGAGAAAGAGGTCAATGAATTAAGACTTGTGCACATTAATCAAGACAAATTAAAAGAACAGGTATCTTTTCTAGAGAATAGAGTTGACTGTTATAGAAAACTCGAAACTATTCTCAAAGACAAGATCACCGGTCTTGAGACTAAGGTTAGAGCCTACTTCAATTCTTGTTCGAAGGCTAAAGAGTTCTACAGTAAGCAAGCTGTTAATCAAACATCTGGAATAGGTTATGATTACAATGCTGCTATTGGAGAATTAGGCATAAACTCCCCTCCTCATGTCTGTGCTAAAGGGAGGGAAGTACCACATGTGCTTAAGGGTGTTGATGAACCCCTCTATAAAGCATCAATTGCTGAACCATTTGATGCGACCTCTTCTGTTATTCAAGAAGAAATACGTGCTGAAGATCTTGCTAATGAGAAGATTGTTTCCAAGTCAAGTGAGTCGAAAGTTCCGGTCAAAGTTGTGAAAGCAACTGAGACTAACTCAGACACACATGAGTTGGATAACAATAATGCCATGTCTACCATGCATAAATTGCCTGCTGTTAATCACTCTCATAAAGCATGTGGTGTTGCTAATTGTATGTCTTGTGCTTTTAATATGATGTATGCTTATTTTAATGGTAAGCATGTGTCTAATGATAAGACTACTCCTCGTTAGCATGTGAATAACATGAAGCATGATAGGTCTAAGACTGCTAGTCCTTCTAAGGCTAGAAAGGAGACATTTGTGCCTAAGCTTAAACAGAAATTTGTTAAGGCTGTTTACAAGGTCAAATGTTCAGTCATTGAGAAAGTTGAGACAATTAAAATTAAAAATGTTGTTTTGCCTGACAAAGGACAATTCTACAAGTATGCCGGGCCCAACCAAGTTTGGGTTCCGAAGAAGGTCTAATCCATTTGTAGTGCAGGGCATTAAACAAGTATAACCGGTAGTGTGGATTCTTGACAGTGGATCATCAAGACATATGACCGGAGATAGAGCCCTGCTATCAAATGTGGTTGAGAAAGCTGGCCCCATGGTTACCTTTGGAGATAACAGCAAAGGTTTATCCGAGGGATATGGCTGTTTGCAAGCTGGGAATGTTATCATTATAATTTTGTATATTGTGCTAGGTTATTATCAGGAAGCATCATCTAACATATAGCACCAGTGACGAGACTTGAGAATATTACGACATATCAGACACATGCTGCACATTACACTTGGAATTGTACTCTAGTAAGATGTGTACAAGTGTACTCCTGATTGGTAAGTCAAAAGAGGAAGTCAGTGCATCACAGTTCATGGACTTTGCAGTTGCAGATCTATTGGACTATGCAATCTCTTCTTCACAATCTCACTTCAGGTTGGTATGAACTAGTATACTGCTCAAGCAATCGTCAAGGACATGGTATGGCACTCTAACAGAAATTGTAATTTTATATGAACTAGTAGAGTCGTCATAGTTAATGCAACATGACAATTAGTATCTAAAGTACTTGACAAGTATCGGTCAATGATATCTTGTTAACATTATGTTGCAGATATTTGTAAGCTTTTGATATGAATGAGAATTACTTAGACTTTACCCTAAGTGATCAATGTTTTATCAAAAACTCATTCATATTGAAAAACAAAATCAAACTTCTTTCTACATTAGTGATTTCTTATGTCATGTAAAATCTTTTGAAATCACTATTGTAAATCATTTTCTCTCTATTACCATATGTTCTATGATACAGGTTCAGTCTCCAATGACTTTCTTTCATTGACAGTCATGAGGTTGAAAACCCACAACGTCTATCCCAGACTGTAAAGACAAACACAAAAACAGAACCAACCAACACTCTCTTACCACTAAATGTAGTATGAATGAGCGTGAGGGAGATAGTGCCTTAGTGCACCACATAAGGAAGGTTCTGTAGTCAACCCAGTAGCTCTGTCTCCTACATAGATGAGTAGTATTTAAACCGAGACAACTGCTAGCCCCCATACATCTTCTCAAAAAGATGTAATGGCTGAAAAGGCACAAAAACAGTTACTAGATTCATTCTCTCAACAGGGTGAGTCTATTGAATTTTGCCTGTCGGCCAAGGTATCCGATGTAGTGTCACCACTTCAAACATAATCAATTCTTGATGCACAAGGAGAGATTACACACACAAAGGATGAGTTGACAGAAACAAGAGTTTCGACCATTTTAAGGTCAGATTCGATTGTTCAAGGTTCGTTAGTGGACCAATTGCCTTTACAGGTGTTAGGAGAGGATACTGATCCAAAAGCCATATGTCAGTGGTCAGTGTCTACCTCCCCAGGCTTAAATCCCCTGGATGCATCTGCGGATAGTGGATCTGACATAGGCGCAGATCGGCAACTTGTTGACAATGATTCAGATATTACCTGATGAGTCACAAGGAAATGTCTTCACAGACATTAGAAGGGAACTTTGATCTTTATGCTAAATTCGTTGGATCATTGTTTACCTTCCCAGAATTCAAATCTGGAACCCTAAAAGGGAAACTAGCAACTTGTAGATTATGACTCAGATTCATCTGACGAGTTTAAAAAGGATGGGGATTTGTGAACTCCCATTGCACCACCTGTGACCTCCTTAAGGATGGCTAAGGTGATTTTCCTTGCAGGTACAGCTGATTTTTGGAGCTATGAGAGGAGTGATACACTTGTGAGAATGAGTGTAAACACGAGTGGAGAGAAGAGTGAAACACATGTGAGGTACACTAAAACACAATCACACACTCACAGTGAGGAAGAAAGAGAAACTACTTGTTATTTCTTTTCCA
Organism: Apium graveolens; assembly: GCF_009905375.1. Classification (NCBI taxonomy): domain Eukaryota; kingdom Viridiplantae; phylum Streptophyta; class Magnoliopsida; order Apiales; family Apiaceae; genus Apium; species Apium graveolens. The sequence continues at coordinate 99,259,651 of NC_133647.1, read as the reverse complement.
ACCAAGTGAAATATGAGAACTCCTTCAGACGACGGCATACATTCCTTCTTTAAGGGGGAGATAAAAGCTTAAGAAATAGTTTGGAGGATTCCTCAACTAAGGGGGAGAAATAGCACGGAGGAAGAAAAAGATCCTAAAAATGTACACTACACCACACCATTGTTGTTTCTAACTACGGATCCTATTGTACGGGAGAGGTGGTAAACACAAGGTGATTTTCTGATAAGGGAAGAAGCTGTTAGAGGAGTACCATTGGTTTTTATCTGCGGATCCTATTGTACGGGAGAGGTGGTAAAACAAAGGTGATCTTCTTTAATCAGTTGATTCTCATAGGGGGAGAAGCAAGAGATATGGGCTTCTCAACAGGAAATGTGGTTGTACAAATGAAGATGGAACTACTTGAAGATATGTTCAGTCTAGAGGAACATCTACTTGGAATCTGGAAAATGTTAAATCTCATCCAGAACTTTTCTGCTATTTACTTTGCATGTATGTTTATATCTTTTTCTTATTTGTTAGTTGAGTTATCCTCTAGGTATTTGTGTGTTATTGTCTAACAAACAAATAGGGGGAGATTGTAAGTCATATGTCATAGCCTATTTGTATATACGAGGATTCAACTCAACTCAAATAAGAATGTAATAAGTAAATAGTGGATCTACCGTCAGAGAGATCTCGCAAAGTAATATCTGTCAAAGGATTCAGAGACAAGGTTCATCTACAGACTTGAGGAGTTAATTCACTGGAAGAAGTTCAAGAAGTTGATCATGCCTCAGTGATATAAATCAAGATCGTGGATTTAATCAAGTGACAGAGATCTCGTCAGGGTATCAATAAATTACAAGGATTTAATCTGAAGAAAATCAAAGTGTCAAAGTCAAGATATGAAGAAACGTCACGGAAGTTAGTCACTCATGAACCAGACAGTACATCGAGTGTCAACGTTGAAGTGGTGGAATTGATTCATAATTTTCAGTGATTTTCAGAAGATTTGTAGAAGAATGGTTGCTGCTCAAGACTAGAATTAATTCTCTATTAATTAATTAAGTCATCTAATTTAATTAAGAAAATAAATTATATCTGCGAAGAATAATTTATTTATTAATTGAATTAATTGATTAATTAATTCTGAATTAATTCTAGGAATTTTCAGAAGTTTAATTGGATTAAATTCAAGCATTAAATCAGCAAGACAATTGAAAATGAACTAGCATGACAATCAGGATTGTCATACCGATTGTCATGCTAGGCCATATTCAATTGTCATACCGAAAGTTACTCTAGGAGGATGATTGTCTTGCTAGTTCATTCTGATTGTCATGCTAGTTCATTCAGATTGTCTTGCTAGTTCATTCAGATTGTCTTGCTAGTTCATTCAATTGTCTCACCGAAAGTCTTGCCAGCTATAGGATTGTCATGCCAAGTCAATTCTATTCGTTTGTTGATTTAAAAAGAAGCAGAGAAGCAGCAACTTATTATTAAGAACACAGAAGTCAAGAAACAAGGCAGAAAAGAAAATCAAGAAGAAATATTTCATCTTTTCATCTGCATACTTCAAGATTAAATTTCTAGATTGTAAAGTTAAATCCAATCCACTAGAAATCTTTATCTTGCTCTTGTGTATCAATCTAGCGGATTAAAATCCCTAGAACTTAATCTCAAATCGCGTTTAGCATTTGATTCTAATTATTGCAAAAATAGAAAAAGTTCATGTCGAATTTATTCTAGATTTGTGATAATTAATTTGAGATTAATTCCTTGTAATCGATACAGTTGTTGTAACACCTTTCAAGTTTAATAATATTTTTATTTAACTTGAATTTTGTTTCACATTTTTTATTCCGCATTTAATTCGATTATTCGGTACTGTTTGTATTCAACCCCCCCTTCTACAAACACATTGGGACCTAACAGGGTTTCTGTTCTAGGGGTTATTAGATTGTTTTGTTGGTATGAATTTGTAGAGCTTGAAGAGAGGAATCGATTGGTGGTGGTCTCGTCAACAGACGATACCGGAATCGAGCTGGCCGGAGAAAAGAAGAACTTGTCGTCCGGCGAGTTTTCTTCGAGTTATTCCGGCCAACTCAGGGGTTATCTGTGTGATTGAATGGTATGGTTAGATTCCTTGTGAGTTGTAGATTAATTCTGGAGCTTTTGATGATGGGAGGATTCCGGGAACGAATTCTCCGGTGATCCCCGTCGTTTTCCGGCGAGGGGTTAGAAAAATTGCAAACAGGTCCTCGAGGTTTTGAAAACAATGCAGCTGGGTCCCTTAGTTTCAGAAAGTTATAAAAATAGGAATGCTGTTTAAAAATTATTTAAAAATCATATTTCTTATTTATTTTAATTACAAAAATTCGTTTTTAATTATTATAAACTCTAGAATATTATTTTAATTCCAAAAATCATTTTTAATTCAAAAATAAATCTGAATTAATTAGTTAATTAATTTTAGTTAATAATTAATTAGTTAATTGGTCAATTAATTCGAAAATTAATTGATTAATTGATTTAATTAAATATTAATTGATTTTAATTAATTATTTAATTAGATTTAATTATTTATTTTTGATTTAAAAATTCTGAAAAATTATTTTGAGCTTTAAAATATTATTTTAAATTGTTTTCAAGGCTCGATAATTATTATAAAATTATTTTGGAGCCAGATTCAGCCAATCGAACCATGTTTATTGTTTCAAAAATGGTTCGACGGCCCGTTTAAATTCCGAAAAATGTTTAAAACTTCGTATTAAATATCCGAAAAATCATTTTAACATCAAATTATCTTTGAAAAGCATTTTTTTTCTTTTTTTTCTTTTTTTTATCATAGGTAACCCGCAGCCGCTACCCTTTGGGTGCGCATTGGGTAAACCCTACGGGCTCACGCAATAGCCTACAAACCACGTGAACCAAGGTAAACCGCATTTAAGCGACAGACTCTGACTCAGGAGGCATAATCATAAATTCTCCTCCCGTGGGATTCGAACCTGTGACCAAGATGATAGTTATCCCCTCTTTAACCAACTGAGCCAACCCTTGCAGGCTTGAAAAGTATTTTCATCGAACATCTTACGTGTTATGTCTTAAATGTGAACTGATGGATGTGTTAAATGCATTTATGTATATTATATGATTATTTTGATCGTATCTTTCAATCCGTAAATCAGATTTGGGTGAAACGAAGGGTAGATGAAACCTTGTGACATCCATATGACAATTAGAATAATGTGAGATAAATATTGATAGATTCTTATGATGCCTAGCAGAGTAAGCAAGGCGTAGAAAAGGGAAGCAAGTGATCAAAAAATGGAATCGATGCGTAGAAAATACAACAAGTGATCAGTGAATAGAAGTAAGGCATAAAAAAGTAGCCAAGTGGTTGTCGAATAGAATTGTTAGACAAGTACAAGAGAAGTTGGAATCATTTGTGATAAGGCAAGTACTTCTAAACCTTTTTCGAGATATAATGCAAATATTTCTAAATTCTCTCGTGACATATTGTTAAGTATTCAAAATAGCTCTGTTTTATATTGTAAGTACTTTGAATCATTCAGCCTTGAACCTGAGCCACATCATTTGATCTTTGAGACGTAAGCCTTATTCCTTGTGAACCATTCCTTATTGATTTACCAGATACTAAACCACACAAATACGATACTACTCCACAAATATATACCCATCATATACCAAACACTGGAATAAAATTGTTTGAACATACAAAAACTTTTATACTTAACCATACCTTGTGACATCAAAGAACTAAACCTTGTAAAATTATTGTTAATCTAATACCTGATTCTCCTACAGGCTGAAGGCCATTTCTTATACATACTTTGATACACCTTTGTGATACTCATGAATTGCATCATGCCTTTATACAAATATTTCATCACTGTTGATTATGATCTTGTTTTATTGAGTTATATTGTTTATCATATTGAATTGCTTTAGAATTGGATAGTTTTCTTTATGTGGACCAGATTCGTGGTCAGAACAGATTCGTGGTCGAATTAGGCCAATGTGTGCCTTGGATCCAGTTTATAGAGCAGAGCCGTGTGCCTTGCTCGGGGTTAGTGCGTGATTGATCAGCAGCCTAACCTTGGTTTTAAAATTTTAAAAAAATGAATATCCAATTTTAATAATTGTTTAACAAGAAACTTGATTCCTCTAAATCATCCCATTTGAACATTGTTTAACCTCAGTTATCATTATTATGACCTGTTGAGCTAGTTAGCTCACTCTTGCGAATCTTTTTATGTATTCTACAGTTAAAAAGGATATGGTTGATAGCGAGGTTTTCTCAGCCCAATGTGCGAGCTAGGATTCCAGATTGAATTGGATCGAGCTAGCAGGAGCTTTATATGGTAGTGAGATAGCAAGATTGTAGGAATAATTTCATTATCAGTTGTAAGTTAAATTAGTTGGGACTTGGTACGTTGTAATAAAAGTTAAGGTTGTGGCTTGTTTCATACTTTAACCTATCACGATCCGTGGTTATGTAAAGAAGGGTCATTGCAAATAATATTTCTTATACAGGTTTATATATTGTGTATGTGTTGTGGACCCCACACTTCTGACCCGGGTTTGGAGGCCGCCACATCTCTAGTGGCTTATTCACTTATCGATAACTCAGAGTTCTCTAGTCAAATTTGACTTGTCGATAACTCAGAGTTCTCTAATAAAATTTTGGCTTATCGATATCTCTGAGTTCTCTAGTGGAATTTGACTTATCGATAACTCAGAGTTCTCTAATGAATATTGACTTGTCGATAACTCTGAGTTCTCTAGTGAAGAAATGACTTGTCGATATCTCTAATCTTCCTGTCTTCAATTTGGCTTGTCGATATCTCTGTGAGTTCTCTAGTACCTATCCTAACTTCTTGATAAGTCATTTGGAGTTCTCGAGTGACTTCTCTGTAACACTAAATCTGTGACTTGTAAAGATCTTGACTTAGAATATTCTTATCCAAATATATTTATTCAACCCCAAGCTTCTTCAAAAATTCTTCTGAGGCATGACCTTCTTGATCTTCTTTCAGATAGAATCCTTAGGCTTGATATTCTTTAAACAAAAAGACTCCAGTCTGCTCTTTTACATTTTTACAGACTTTAAATGTTACAAGTACAAAATACAAATTAAGATAACAATAGAACTTACTTAGGGTTGATAAATTATCTTAGTCTTGTTAAAGTACAGGCATGTCTTGCACAACAATCTCCCCCAATTTGTGAGAAGATTGCTTAACACAAATTCATGCATGTTAACAAGACTAACCCCAAGTTTAAAAATGATGAAACATAAAATTAATACACAAAGCTTGATAGAATTAAACCTTTTGTATAACATGAGATTTATAAAGTTCAATGGTTACAAGTATCAGGTAAAGACAGTTTTTGTATCTGCTTCTTCCCTAAGAACATCCTTCAAGTGATCAAGAATTTCCAGTTCTTCTATGATATATGTTCCACTTAGAGCTTCTACAAGTTTTTGTCTTGCTACCTTTGGATAACCACTGTCTAGCAAATCTATTCTAAATCTTGAGAATCCACCAGCTTTGATGTTTAGAAATTTCCCATCTTTAGAGATTTTGCTTATTCCTTTTGCCTTGAGCTCTTCTGATCTTTTTATAAACATCTCAATTTCTTCATCATACTTCCTCCTTCTCTCTTCAGCTTCAACTTCATTCCTTTTTCTTGTTTCTTCCCTTTCAATAAACCACTCAGTTATAACTGATCTCCATGCCCTTGTGGCAGTATCCCTGTCCTTTAACAAACTTATTATTCTCTTAATTTATGTGGAAGAAAGAGAATCCGTCAAATCACTACCAAGAAAAGTGAAGGACCCATCTTCATAGAAAATTCTAACTTCTTTAAGAGACACAACCTAGTCTCTGACTATTTCCTCAACAAGTTGTTGAAAATGATCTTATCTGAGATGCACCAATTTAAAGGTAGAAAGTCAGATTGCTTGAAACAGTTCCAGATGGCCCTTTTAGTGACTTCTCCTTTCTTTGTAAGTTTGACTTTCTTAGACTTTCTTCCAACAGATTTAAGATTGACTTTTAGTGAAGGCTTGGTTAAAGGTAGGGTTGAGATTTTCTTGAGACTTGTTTGGCTTGTGGTGATTGGAATTTTTAGGAAATAATTTGCAGTTTGTTTGTAAAGAAATTTAGGCTTTGGAGTTTGGGAAGGTATGATGTTTGAAATAATTAACTTTGAATTTTGAGCTAAGGTTTGAGCTGGTTGTGTTTGGATTTTTAGGGTTTGGTGTGGTTCTGAGCCATCATATCTTCTTTTGCTTCTCATCTCACTTGCTTTCTTCTTCTCTTCATTCTTCTTATCATCCTCCTTCTTCTCTTCTCCACCCTTGCTTCCAGATGGTTTAGTTGATTGACTTGGATTTGAGCTAGAAGGATTTTGATCATCTTTCTTCTGCTCATCATCATCCAAATTATCCTTGTTGATTTGAGTTTTGGGCAAGTTGGATTCAGCATAATTCAAGTACCTCATCAACAGCTTTAACATATACATCATTATTATTCTTATTCTTCTTTGATTTTAAGCCAGTTTCCAGAATCATGATAAGCTTCTTATTGGCCATGACACATTGTTTGGGGATTTGAAAATGTTTGTAATGTTTGGTGTTTATACAGATGTATGTTATACCCTTGCTTGGATGAAGATAAGCTTCAGGAAAAGCAGCCACTTGTGCATTCTTCAATTCAGTTAGCAGTAGGGTGTCTTTATGAGTTATAACCCTGACTTTGTTGATCATAATGTCCAACTCAGATGCCCTCCTTGAGACAAGATAATTGAGGGACACCTGCATACATCTGTCTATCCCTGAGTCATTGATATTGACCACAATCCTCTTTTGTAGAAAATTGTCTTGATTCACCATGATCACCCTTAAGAAATTTATTATCTTGTCCAGGGTCTTTTTGTATGAGAAGTGATTATAATTGAGAGAAGCTTTTAGGGCCTTAAGCAATTCATCAAACTCTCTGCTCAGACTTGGTCCTTCAGCAGCCCTAATAAGTCTCTACATGTCAAGATTTACTTCTTGATTTAAATTATGTGTAGCACCCTGGACTTGTTATGATGATCTGGATTGTGCTAGCCTAGCCTCTATGTCCCCCTAAGTCTTGTTGGCAGACATGAGAAGGGAAGTAGGAATTTCAGGCCTTATCTGTTCTGGAAGTGACGGTAGAGGAATGTTGAGCTTGCCGATGATGGCTTCCAAAGCAACAGAGTTTTGCATTTGGAGGTGCTTGTGAGAGTCCACCAGAGTCTTGATGTCTGTATGTTGACTTTTGACTAGAGAAGTCAAAGCATGAACTTGAGTGCTGAGAGAAGCATTGGAGGTTTCCAAAGAAGCTACTTGATCCTTGAGTGCTTGAATGTCTGAAGAGGAAGAGCTTGGAGCAGAGATAGCAATAGATTGGCCAAAGGTAGCTTGCACAAATTTCTGAATCTCATCCATGACCAAAGTTGAAGGAGTGTATCTTACAGTGTGCATCTGATCCACCTTTAACTTGTATCATTGGATTTGGAGATGTGATCTTGAACAACTTTGTGCAAGGCTACAAAAGATTTTTTGAGCTGATTTACACATTTATCAATCCCACTGAGATCATACCTTGACATTTGTTCTGAGAAGTGCTTGAATTGGGTTTTGATCTCAGTTTGTGAAGGGATAATTTGATCCATCTTTTCTCTGACCATCTTCATTACTTTGTCTTGATGACCATTCAATGTTATTTGTAGAGCTTTTCCAAAGTTGTGGAAAGCTTTGATTTGAGCCTTGTAGACCTCATTGATGGTATCATAAACCTCTTGTGGAGTGAGAGATCTTGTATTACTTCCCAAGATAGTAATGTACTCTTCTCTGGATTTTGCTAACAAGGTATCCATCTCAATTGTGAAATCCTTGTCCAACCAAGCATCACAGTTAGCATCTTGACCAGCTTCATCCATAATCTTTGCCTGATTTTCTTCCACATCAGCCTGATATGAGAGCATGATAGCTTGATAATCTTGATTGGACATATTTGATGTGAGAAGCTACTATGAGATTTGAGCCAGGCCACCAAGTTGATCAACCCTAAGACCTTCAATTGTGGATGCTTTATTTTCAGTGTATTGGAGCCATTGAGAGATGAGGTGTGAATGAGAGGTGGAAGGTTAAGCATAAGAACCACCTGTGACTGAAGTACAGTTTTACTCACAGATTGCTCTGTGGTTGTGGCTAGTTGTTGTTCCATACTAGTTGTGGGAACCTCCAATTGAATTGGAGGGGATTTGACTGGGTTACTTCCATGTGCACCAGTCTCAAACCCTTGTGTGTCTTGCACCACACTGTCACCTAAATGTGCTATACTTGCCTCCCCTATGACAGGATCATTGGCAATTATACTCCTAGCACCAACTGCCAAAGCAATTTCTGCTAGGGTTTTTAGGGGAGTTGTTCCTACATAAGGAACCTCCAATTGAATTGGAGAGGATTTAGATAGCTCCCCCTCAGGAGTACTACCCTCAAACCTAACAGTCTGTGAAGACTGATTTGCACATGAAGGTACATTTAGGATCTCCATGGGGTCTTCAGTAAAGACTGATGAATCCTCCATGGTTTTGATGGTGTCATCAAGGTCTACCGCAGCTAGTAGCCTTTCACCATCTGATTGTAGTGTCTAGGTGGTGAGCAAGGTTCCTTGAACCAAGTCACTTGATTTAGCTTGCACTTGAGAATTGGATTCAAGTGCTGTAGATGGAGAAGAAATTTGTGAGATTAGAAGTGGTTGTTCAGAAGTGAGTGTTGGCAGCTCCCCCTGAATGGATGAGGGAGCTTCAAAAGATGTGCCCTCACTGTGTGTGCCATCCTTATTTATTCTACCATACACTTGGATTTGATCAAGTGGAGGCTGTGCAGACTCTATACAAGATGTATGGGGGTGAATGCTCTTTTCAATAGACTCTGTTGAGAGGATGCATCTAGAGTCTATTTAATCCCCATATTTACAACTGCATCCTTTTGGGAGGACACAGAGGTGGTTTGAGTGGCCAGCTCAGATTTCTTATTCTTCTTTGTTCTCTTGACCAAGGGTGACTCAACTTCTGTTTGGTCCTCACCACTCTCAATCAAAACTGTTAAGGTTACCTCCTTTCTTTTCCTTTTACTCACCTCATCCTTTTGAGAAGATGAGGTGGCTGGTTTCCTAGCTACTAATGGTTTTGAAGAAATAGGCTCAACATGGGTAGGTTCTTGTGGGTGTGCTTGTGTTTATGCTTCCACAGGCTCAGGAACCATTGTTGCACGAAGTTGACTTATACTAGTTCTCATATCTGGCATAAATAAGGGTAAGTCTTAAATCTTTCAATCATGAAAGGTGTTAACTTAAGACTTACTGGAACCTTATTCTTAGTAAAAAGTGATCCAAATAAAGTTTTAGATACTTGCTTATAGTTTCCAATTAGTGACCTATTTACTCCTTCTAGCATATGTATGTCATTAACTTTATAGTTTAAAGCTGACATAATAAATCTAGGTAGAAAGATTTCCTTACCTCTTGATTCAAATGGTATTGTTAGCCTGGTGCTCAATTCTTCCAGTATGTAGTGTTCTACATTGATCTGTTTGTTGGTGGCTATTGAGTAAACAGCTTATGGACAACACTGGATATATTGTCAAACTCTAATTTCCTGCAGGTGAATGCCCTTATTACTGAGTCAAAAAGAAAGGACCATTCCCTCCTTAGATGCTTCTTGTTCATGCTGGCCAGGTTGATCTTCTCAGAATAATTGATGAAGTCCATGAATTCATACAGTTCATCCTGAGTTGGAGCCTCCACCAGCTTGTCAGTAGGAATGCCCAGTGCTAGATTGACATCATTTTCAGAGATCTCCACCTGTTATCCCTTGATTGTGTAGTTTATCACAATTGTTGCAGCTTGGTTCTCATGCACAATTGTCCTTGTTGTAGCTGTGTTCCAAAAGTCCCTTAACACATCCAAATATAATACAAGATTAGCAGTAAGAGCACCTACAAAGTAGATCTCAGACAAGAACTTGACAAAGCATTGGAAAATCTCAGGCGCTTGGTTTGCATCCAGAAATGCAAGGAAGTTAGTCTCCTTGGGGATGAAGGGTACAATATTGTTTGCTGCCATTGATATGAGTATGAAGTTTAGTGAGTAAAAGAAATTAGTGAGAAAAGAGTGAAAACGAGAGAGAAATAGGTTTTGGATTGAAAAGCTAGGTCACTTGAGATATTGAAAGTTGTAAGTATGTTTATGTATCGAGATGTCTGAGTATTTATAGTAAAAGAAAATGACTTGTTGAGAACTCAAAAATAGACGTTTGGAATTAATCTATCGAGAAGTCATTTTAAGAAATGAAAGACATATCGATAAGTCATTTTATTTATTCTTGTAGAGAACTAAAAATAACCTTATCGAGATGTCAAATAAATACCCAGTTTTTCTAGAGTTGACTGAATTTGATTCCAATTTTTATTTGAATAAATTTGAAGTAAAATCAGAATGATTTTGCCAAAAGTATTTTACCAAAGTAATTTATTGAATTAAATTATTTTAGTTCTGAGTTATTTATAAGTCTAAAAAGATACTTGTAGAGAACTCTGTAAATTTATACTACTAGAGAACTCTACAATGACTTATCGATAAGTCATAATAATACTTATCGAGAAGTCACTCGAGAATTCAGTAAATTGACTTATCGAGAACTCACTCGAGAAGTCTCAAAATGATTTATTGATAAGTCAGTTAGACTTATCGAGAACTCAGTTCTCTATATACTTTTTGATCATTTTAAGTATGCCTTGTGTTAAGAACTAAGCAGTTTACTTAGAATTTGAAAAATTCAAAGTTCAATTTTTGTTTTTGAAAAATAAATATGCATAGTTTTCTAAAATATTTATAATTCATATTTCAGTTAATTTCTAATTAAATCAAATTAATTTTGATTTACTAGAAATTAATCTGCTGCAACACATTAGCTGAGTTCTTGCCTTAGGATGAAGAATTAAGCATTTCAATTTCACCTACAAGTCTATTGAAAGTTGCTTCATCCAAAGGTTTAGTAAAAATGTCAGCTAATTATTTTTCTGTAGGAACAAAAATGAGCTCAATGGTACCATTTGTAGCATGTTCTCTAATAAAATGGTACCTTACATCATTGTGCTTTGTTCTAGAATGATTCACTGGATTAGCTACTATAGATATAGCACTAGTATTGTCACACATGATAGGAATTTTGTGTAACACTAGGCCATAATCCATTAGCTGATTTCTAATCCAAAGCACTTGAGCACAACAACTTCCTCTAGCTATGTATTCAGTCTCTGCTGTAGAAGTTGATATAGATTGTTGTTTCTTGCTATACTAGGATACAAGTCTTTGTTTAAGAAATTGACAGCTTTCACTAGTACTCTTTCTGTCAACCCTGCATCCAGCAAAATCTGCATATGTGTAGCCAACAGCTTCAAAACTAGTTCCCTTAGGATACCATAATCCTAAGTTTGGAGTCCCCTTCAAGTATCTGAAAATCCTCTTTACAGCCATCAAATGTGATTCTTTTGGATTTGCTTGAAATCTTGCACACAAACATGTAGCAAACATAATGTCTGGTCTACTTGCAGTTAAGTAAAGCAATTATCCAATCATTCCTCTATAGCTTGAAATATCTACACTCTTGCCTTTTCTATCTTCATCCAACTTTGTTGTTGTAGACATAGGTGTAGAAGCAGGTGAACAATCAACCATACCAAAGTTTTTCAATAAATCTTTGACATACTTAGTTTGGCTGATGAAGATCCCATCACTTTTTTGACTAACTTGAAGTCCAAGAAAGTAACTCAATTCCCCCATCATGCTCATTTCATATTCACTCTGCATAAGCTTAGAAAATCTCTGACAAAGCTTTTCATTTGTAGAACCAAAGATAATATCATCCACATAGATCTGAACTAGGATCATATCATTACCATGGTTTTTATAGAAGAGAGTCTTGTCTATGGTACCTCTAGTAAAATCATGTTTAAGTAGAAATTCTGATAATGTATCATACCAAGCTCTAGGTGCCTGTTTCAGTCCATATAGAGCCTTGAGTAATTTGTACACAAAATTTGGAAATTCTGGATCTTCAAAGGCAGGTGGATGTTGCACATACACTTCTTCTTCTAACTCACCATTTAAGAAGGCACTTTTAACATCCATTTAATACTCCTTGAAATTTGAATTTGCAGCAAATGCTAGAAAGATTCTTATTGCTTCAAGTCTTGCAACTGGAGCAAAAGTTTCATCTTAATCAATTCCTTCCTCATGTGACTATCCTTTTGCAACCAACCTTGCTTTGTTCGTGATAATTATAACATTTTCATCCATCTTGTTCCTGAACACCCATTTTATTCTAATTACACTTCTATTCTTTGGTGCAGGAACTAGCTCCCAAACTTTGTTCCTTTCAAGCTGCTTAAGCTCCTCTTGCATTGCAGATATCCAATCAGGGTCCATTAAAGCTTCTTCAGTTTTCTTGGGCTCTAATTAAGACAGAAAGCATTCATGTAGGAACTCATTAGCAGTTGCACTTCTAGTTCTCACATCAGCAGTAGGATCACCAATAATTACTTCTCTAGTGTGACTTCAATCCCACTTCCTTGTGTGAGTCTGTTGACTTGTGCCTTCATCATTTTCTTCGTCATTGGTATGACTTGTAGATCCTTCTTCTCTTTGTCCCCCTGAGTTTGTGCTATCAAACTCAGGTGTTTGAGATGAGCTTTCATTCTCATGATTTTCATGTTCAGTAGTCTCTTCATTCAACATCTGTTGTGCATTGACTTCATCTTCACCATCAGAATCACTATCAATATTGAGGTTTTCAAATGCAAGGACTTCAGCTTTATTTTCATCAAGGCATTCCTAGCCTGGACACTTGTCATCATCAAAAGTCATATATGTGCTTTCCATAATCTTCTTTTGATCAATCACATAGAACTTGTAGGCAGTCCTCTCCAATAGATATCCCAGAAAAATTGCTTCAAAAATCTTTGACTCAAATTTTCCCACATATTTAGAGTTGTCTTTTAAAATGTAACACTTGCTTCCAAACACATGAAGATGCTTTACAGTAGGCTTTTTTCTTAGACATGATTGAGTAAGATGATTTTCCATGAGCCTTGTTAATGAGGTATCTGTTTTGAGTATAGCATGCAGTGTTAACAGCCTCTTTCCAGAAACTTGTTGGCAACTTGGCATCTTGCAGCATTGTTCTAGAAGCTTCAACTAATGTTCAGTTCTTTCTTTCAACTACTCCATTTTGTTGAGGTGTTCTAGCAGCTGAGAATTCTTGAACAATGCATTTACTTCTATAAAATTCACTCAATATTGCATTCCTGAATCCTGTTCCATTATCACTTCTCAGTCTTTTTACACAATTATGATATGCAACCTGTTTTTCTATCTTCTTTATGTGCTCAATTATGATGTGTGGAGTCTCATCTTTAGAATGCATGAATTCTACCCAAGTGTGTCTTGAAAAATCATCAACCATCACAAGTGCATATTTGTTCCTTAAAATTTATAAGACATTTACTGGCCCAAACAAGTCCATGTGAATAAGCTGCAATGGTGCACTTATATAGTTCACAGTTTTTGACTTGTGACTTGATCTTTTCATTTTTCCTTTTTGAAAAGCTTCACAAACTTTAACTTGAGCAAACTCCACATGAGGCATGTCTCTTACTAACTCCTTTTTGACTAAGGTGTTGATTACCTTGAAATTCAAGTGAGATAACTTTTTATGACATAACTTGCTTTGTTCTTCTGATGCCTTGGTGAAGAAGCAACAAATACCATCCTTATTTGTTGAGTCCAAGTCTGCAAAAAACAAGCTTCCTTTTCTTGCTCCTTTCAGAGCAACTTCACCAGTTTTCTTGTTGACAAAAGTGCATTCTTCTTTTTTGAATAAAACTTCAAAACCTTTGTCTGTAAATTGGCTAACACTGAGAAGATTCACTTCAAGACCAGCTACCAGTGCTACATCATTAATGAATATTTCCAGAAATAATCTTGCCATATCCCATTGTGAATCCTTTGTTGTTATCTCCAAAGGTCACCAGAAGTTCAGCTTTCTCCTCAAACTGTGATAGCAAGGCCTTATCACCTGTCATATGTCTAGAATATCCACTGTCTATGATCCATATGATCTTCTTCATTTTTCCCTGCACACAATGAGTTTTAAGTGTGTTTAGCAACCCAAGCAATATTGGGTACTTTCTTCTTGTTGACTAATTTAGTAGAAGTAGAATGAGTTGTTTCAGATAAAATAGAATTCATTGACTGTTGTGCATTTTCCCTATATGATGTAGACCCAATTTTTGTTTCCTTAAGGCCTAGTCTCAGTTTGTAACAACTTTTCATCACTTTCAAGTTGCAAGGGATGCAATCAAACTTGTCACAGAAGATGATTTGCATCTGCTTCATTGTATTTGCAGGCTCCTTCAGCTGGCTTGCTAACAACCTTCATACAAAGGTGAGTTAGGTGATTCATAGAGCCACATTTCTCATATTTCTTTCTTGGAGCATCTGCAACATAAGCAAAATTTTTGCTTTTGTTTATCCCAATTTTCCCTTTTCTATTTTTCTTCTTCTTTCTTGCATCTTCAGTTTTGGTTTCTTTGACAGGTGTCTTGGAGGCTTGGTTGTCCATGAGCTTCTCTTCAACTTTGGAATATTGAGTTGCTTCTGCATGTTTCTTCTCACTGTCTTCATCAGCAATTTATTGCTTGATAATTAACTCTTCTTCACTGAAGTTAACTTCACATGCCTTGAACATAGGTGAATCAACCTTTTTCAGAATTGTTGGAACATTTTTATTATCTGTTGCTTTTCCTTTGTCACCTATATTTTTCTTCTTTCTGTTCAAGGTATCATAATCAAGACCAATAGCAATATTTGCACATGGCTTGTTCTTTTCATGGTATTATGCAACCAACTCAGATGCATTCTTGAAGGACTTCAACTTCACCTCATTCTTTTCCAACTTCTCCCTTAGCACTACTTCAATTTCACTTGCACACTTTAGCTTGTTCTTAAGATACGCATTTTCTTATCTTATAGCTTCAAGCCCTACCAACAACAATTCAGCTTCTTGTTTCTCTTTTTCAAGCTTCTCATTTATCTTTGTTAGTGTTCTAACTTTTTCATTAGCAGCAACCATACTTGTATGAATGTGAAATATTTATGTGCTCTTCTTTTCTAAAGTTTCCTTATATTGACTCACATTTAAATCAATAGTGGTGAGAGTTGGTACCTGTGATTTTGATGAGGATGATTCTCCTTGCTCCAAGGCCATGAGTGCATAATTTCCAACTTCCTCATCTTCATCATATCAGAGTCATCCCAACTTTTTCCCTCTGCAATATAAGTTTTGTTTTGCTGTTATTTCAGAAGAGCTTCATACTTTGCATCCAATTCAAGATAAGCTTTGTCTTTCTTTGCTTTCTTGGGTTTCATGCATTCTGTAACAAAATGGCCTAGTTCATCACAGTTGAAGCATCTTATCTTTGATCTGTCAACATATCCAGTTTTGTAGCCATTTCTGCTATCAGATGTGTACTTCCCTTTTCCTTTTCAGTTGTTGTCTTTGTTGAGTGATTGTCCTTTACCCTTGAAGAATCTTGGCTTCTTTACTCTAATGTTAGAGAACTTTCTTGCCAGATAAGCCATTGACTGATCAAGTTCATCAAGTTCATCTAGGGTGTAGGAGCTCATCTTCTTCCAATTCCAGAATGACTTGTTCCTGTGAATCATTGTTTTTTTGCTCACTTGTTGAAGTAACTGGAGTCTGGAATCTTGGCTCATCATTAGAGGTCTGGCTTTCATTGACAATTAGAGCACTTGAACCATCCACAACATGCCCTTGACCAGTTCTCAATGATTTTCTTTGAATCATTTCCAGTTCATATGTTTTTAGAATTTCATATAGAACTTCCAGTGTTATTCTGCTCAAGTCTCTCCCTTCTCTGATTGCTGAAATTTCCTGTTCCAAATGGCCAGGTAGTGTAAGAAAAAATTTTAAGTTCACTTCTCCAGCTTCATAGTATTTGTCATGGAGCTGCAAGTCATTATCGGCTTATTAAACCTTTCAAACACATTAGTGATACTTTCTTTTGGCTTGACCATGAAACCCTCATACTGTGAAATCAGTGTCCTTCTTTGATTAGATCTAATCTCATCCTTTTGAGAAGATGAGGTGGTTGGTTGCCTAACTTCTAGAGGTTTTGAAAGAATGGTTGCATCTTGGGAAGATACCTGTGGGTATTCCTATGTTTGTACTTCCACAGGTTCAGGGATCATAGTTGTGCTAGATTGTATATTTGATCTCATGTCAGGCATTGGATAAGGGTAAGTCCTAAACCTCTCCAACATGAATGGAGTGATTTGCATACTTACATTTACCTTATTCTTTGTAGTAAGTGAGCCAAATATTATTTTGGATACTTGCTTACAATTTCCTATATTTGTGCTATCTATACCATTCAATAAGTTTATGTCTGCTACTTTATGATTCAAAGTGGACATAATAAATCTAGGAAGGAAAATTTCCTTGCCTCTAGCTGACAGGGGCATTGTTAGCCTGGTTGCAAGTTCTTCCAGGATCAACAGACCAACATTCAAGTGTCTGTTGTGGGCAATTGAATTCACCGGCTTTTGCACAACACTTGAAATGTTGTCATACCCTATTTTCCTGTATTTGAAGGCCCTTACCACAAAATCAAAGATAAAGGACCACTCATTCCTTAGATTGGTCTTGTTTAAGCTTGACAAGTTGATTCTTCCACCATATTTGATGAAGTCCATAAACTCAGTCAGCTCATCAGGAGTTGGCACCTCCACCATATTTTCAGTTGGCAGCCCCAAAGCTCTATTCACATCTTGGTCATTGAACTCTATCAGTTGGCCTCCAATTGTACATGTCACACCATAGAAAGAGAGTTGTCATTCATATCAGTCCTCACTACTTCTATAGTCCATAATTCATACAGCACATCTAGGTACAGAACAGGGTTTGCAGTCAAAGCTCATGCAAGATAAGAATCAGCCAAAAGTTTCACAAACCTCTTGAAACTGTCAGGAGCCTGGTTAACATCAGTAAAAGCGAGGTAGTTTGTTCCTTTCTCTGGAATAAAGGCTCTTGCAACATTGAGTGCCATTATTGATTGATGAGAATGATTGGGTAAGAAAAGTTTTTGAGAAAGGAGTGAAAATGAGAGAGAAATCATTTTTTGGATTGAAAAGCTAGGTCACTTCAGATCTCGAAAGTTGTAAGTATGTTTATGTATTAAGAAGTCTGGTTATTTATAGTAAAAGCAAATGACTTGTCAAGAACTCAAAAATAGACGTTTGGAATTTGTCTATAGAGAAGTCATTTTAAGAAATGAAAAACATATCGAGAAGTCATTTTAAATCATTCTTATAAAGAACTAAAAATTGACTTATCGAGATGTCAAATAAATACCCAGTTTTCCCAAAAATGGACTGAATAAATTCCAAATTTTATTTGAATAAATTCAAAATAAAATTAGAATAAATTTGCCAAAAGTATTTTACCAAAATAATTTATTAAGTTAAATTATTTCAGTTCTGAGTTATTGAGAAGTCTAAATTATTCTTGTAGAGAACTCTGTGAATTAACACTACTAGAGAACTCTACAAGGACTTATTGATAAGTCATATTTAAGCCTATCGCGAAGTCACTCGAGAAGTCAGTGAATTGACTTATCGAGAACTCATTCGAGAAGTCTTAAAATGACTTGTCAAGAAGTCAATTAGACTTATCGAGAACTCAGTTCTCTATATACCTTTGCACAGTTAAATTCTTCCTTGTGTTAATTTCACATATTAAGAATGTAAATCAACAACTGAGCAGTTTACTTAGAATTAAAAAAATTCCAATCTAGATTTTGTTTTGAAAACTGAATATGCGGAGATTTCTGAAATATTTATAATTCATATTTCAGTTAATTTCCAATTAAATCAAATTAATTTTAATTTACTAAAAATTAATCTGCTGCAACACATTAGCTGAGTTCTTTCCTTAGGATGAAGAATTTAGCATTCCAATTTCACCTACAAGTCTAGTGAAGGTAGTTTCATCTAAAGGTTTAGTAAAAATGTCAGCTAACTGTTTTTCTGTTGGAACAAAAATGAGCTCAATGGTACCATTTGTAACATGTTCTCTAATAAAATGGTGTCTTACATCAATGTGTTTTGTTCTAGAATGATTAACTGATTAGCCAATATGGATATAGCACTAGTATTGTCATACGTGATAGGAATTTTGTGTAACACTAGGCCATAGTCCATTAGCTGATTTCTAATCCAAAGCACTTGAGCACAACAACTTCCTGCAGCTATGTATTCAGGCTCTGCTGTAGAAGTTGATACAGATTGTTGTTTCTTGCTATAACAGGATACAAGTCTTTGTCCAAGAAACTGACAGCTTCCACTAGTACTCTTTCTGTCAACCCTGCATCCAGTAAAATCTACATCTGTGTATCCAACAGCTTCAAAACCAGTTCCCTTGGGATACCACAATCTCAAGTTTGGAGTCCCCTTTAAGTATCTGAAAATCCTCTTTATAGCCATCAAATGTGATTCTTTTGGATTGGCTTGAAATCTTTCACATAGACATGTAGCAAACATGATGTCTAGTCTACTTGCAGTTAAGTAAAGCAATAATCCAATCATCCTTCCATAGCTTGAAATATCTACACTCTTGCCCTTTTTATCTTCATCCAGCTTTGTTGCAGTAGACATAGGTGTAGATGTAGGTGAACAATCAACCATACCAAACTTTTTCAATAAATCTTTGACATATTTAGTTTGGCTGATGAAGATCCCATCACTTCTTTGACTGACTTGAAGTCCAAGAAAGTAACTCAGTTCCCCCATCATACTCATTTCATATTCACTTTGCATAAGCTTGGAGAATCTTTGGCAAAGCTTCTCATTTGTAGAACCAAAGATGATATCATCCACATAGATCTTAACAAGGATCATATCCTTACCATGTTTCTTATAGAAGAGAGTCTTGTTTATAGTACCTCTAGTAAAACCATGTTTGAGTAGGAATTCTGACAGTGTATCATACCAGGCTCTAGATGTATGTTTCAGTCTATATAGAGCCTTGAGTAATTTGTACACAAAATTTGGAAATTCTGGATCTTCAAAGCCAGGTGGTTATTGCACATAAACTTCTTCTTCTAGCTCACCATTCAGGAAGGCACTCTTGACATCCATTTGATACACTTTAAAGTTTGAATGTGCAACAAATGCTAGAAAAATCCTTATTTCTTCAAGTCTTGTAACAGGAGCAAAATTTTCATCATAGTCAATTCCTTCTTCTTGTGAGTAGCCTTTTGCAACCAACCTTGCTTTATTCTGGTAACTACACCATTTTCATCCATTTTGTTCCTGAACACCCATTTTGTTTCAATTACACTTCTATTATTTGGTACAGAAACCAATTCCCAAAATTTGTTTTTTTCAAACTGATTCAGCTCTTTCTGTATGGCAGATATCCAATCAGGATCCAGTAGAGCTTCATCAATTTTATTAGGCTCTACTTGAGACAGAAAATATGCATGTAGGCACTCATTAGCAGTTGCACTTCTAGTCCTTACACCAGCAGTAGGATCACCAATAATTGCTTCCCTGATATGACTTCTATCCCACTTTATTGTATGAGTTTGTTGACTTATGCCTTCATCATTTTCTTCATTGTTAGTGTGACTGCTAGATCCTTCTTCTCTTTCTCCCCCTGAGTTTGTGCTATCAAATTCAGGAGTTTGAGATGAGCTTCCATTTCCATGATTTTCCTGTTGAGTAGTCTCTTCATTTATCATCTGTTGTGCATCAACTTCATCTTCCCCATCAGAATCACTATCAACATTGAGGTTTTCAAATGCAAGGGCTTCAGCTTCATTATCATTAAGGCATTCCAATCCTGGACACTTGTCATCATCAAAAGTCACATATGTGCTTTCCATAATCTTCTTTTGACTTATCACATAAACCTTGTAGGCAGTTCTCTCCAATGAATATCCCAGAAAAATTGCTTCAAAGACTTTTGAGTCCAATTTTCCCAAATATTCAGAGTTGTCTTTCAAAATATAACACTTGCTTCCAAACACATGAAGATGCTTTACAGTAGGCTTTCTTTTAGACATGATTGAGTAAGGTGATTTTCATGTGCCTTGTTAATGAGATATATGTTCTGAGTGTAGCATACAGTGTTAACAGCCTCTTCCCAGAAACTTGTTGGCATCTTGCAGCATTGTTATAGCAGCTTCAACTAATGTTCTGTTCTTTCTTTCAACTACTCTATTTTGTTGAGGTGTCCTAGCAGCTGAGAATTCTTGAACAGTGCCTTTACTTTTGCAGAATTCACTCAATGTTGCATTTTTTAATTCTGTTCCATTATCACTTCTCAATCTTTTTACACAATTGTGATCTTCAGCCTATTTTTCTATCTTCTTGATGTACTCAATTATGATGTGCGGAGTTTCATCTTTAGAGTGCATGAACTCTATCCAAGTGTATCTTGAGAAATCATCCACCTTCACAAGTACATATTTGTTTCTTGAAATTGATAAGACATTTACTGGCCCAAACAAGTCCATGTGAATAAGTTGCAATGGTGCACTTATAGAATTCACAGTTTTTGACTTGTGACTTGATCTTTTTATTTTTCCTTTCTGAAAAGCTTCACAAACTTCAACTTGAGCAAACTCCAGTTTAGGCATGTCTCTTACTAACTCCTTTTTGACCAAGGTGTTAATTGCGTTGAAATTCAAGTGAGAAAGTTTCTTATGCCATAGCTTGCTTTGTTCTTCTGATGCCTTGGTGTAGAAGCAACAAATTCCATCCTTATTTGTTGAGTCCAAGTCTACAACAAATAAGCTCCATTTCCTTGCTCCTTTCAGAGCAAATTCACCAGTTTTCTTGCTGATAATAGTGCATTCTTCTTTGTTGAATAAAACTTCAAAGCCTTTGTCTGCAAATTGACTCACACTTAGAAGATTCACTTCAAGACCAGCTACCAGTGCTACATCATCATTGATAATATTTCCAGAAATAATCTTGCAATATCCCATTGTGAATCCTTTGTTATTGTCTCCAAAGGTCACCAAAGGGCAAACTTTCTCCTCAAACTGTGATAGCAGGGCTTTATCACCTGTCATATGCCTGGAACATCCACTGTCAATGATCCAGATGACTTTCTTCACTTTGCCCTGCACACAATGAATTTTAAGTGTATTTAGCAACCCAAGCAGTGTTGGGTACTTTCTTCTTGTTAACTGATTTAGCAGAAGTAGAATGAGTTGTTTCAGATAAAATAAAATTCAATGACCGTTGTGCATTTTCCCTATCGAATGTAGACCCAATTTTTGTTTCTTTAAGATCTACTCTCAGTTTGTGGCAACTCTTCATCACTTTCAAGTTGTAAGGGATACAGTCAAACTTGTCACAAAATTAGTAGGGATCATTTGCATCTGCTTCATTGTACTTGCATGCTCCTTCAGCTGGCTTGCTAACAACCTTTTTACAAAGGTGAGTTATATGATTTATAGAGCCATATTTTTCACACTTCTTTCTTGGAGCATCTGCAACATAAGCAAAATTGTTGCTTTTGTTTATCCCAATTTTCCCATTTCTATTTTTCTTCTTCTTTCTTGCATCTTCAGTCTTGGTCTCTTTGACAGGTGTCTTGGAACTTTGATTGTCTATGAGCTTCTCTTCAGCTTTGGAGGATGGAGTTGTTTCTGCCTTTTTCTTCTCTTTATCTTCATCAGCAATTTTTTCTTGATAATCAGCTCTTCTTCACTGAAATTAACTTTACATGCCTTGAACATAGGTGAGGCAACCTTTTTCAGCATTCCTGGAACATTTTCATTTTTTGTTGCTTTTCCCTTGTCACCTATGTCTTTCTTTTTGTTGTTCAGGGCATCATAGTCAAGACCGATAGCAATGTTTACACATGGCTTGTTTTTCTCATGATACTATCCAATTAACTCAGATACATTCTTGAAAGATTTCAAGTTAACTTCATTCTTTTCCAGTTTCTCCCTTAGCACTGCTTCAATTTCACTTGCACACTTGAGCTTGTTCTTCAGATCTACATTTTCTTGTCTTACAATTTCAAGCTCCACCAACAACAATTCAGCTTCTTGTTTCTCACTTTCAAACTTCTCATTTATCTTTGTCAGTCTGCTCAATTTTTCATTAGCAGCAACCATACTTGTATGTATGTGAAACATTTCTGTACTTATCTTTTCTATAATTTCCTTATATTGACTCACATTTAAATCAATGGTAGTGAGAGTTGGTACCTGTGATTTTGATGAGGATGATTCTCCTTGCTCCAAGGCCATTAAAGCATAATTTCCAACTTTCTCATCTTCATCATTATAAAAATCATCCCAACTTTTTCCCTCTACAATATAAGCTTTGCTTTGCTGTTTCTTCAGAAGAGCTTTATACTTTGCTTCCAGTTCAAGATAAGCTTTGTCTTTCTTTGCTTTCTTGGGTTTTCTGCATTCTGTAGCAAAATGGCCTAGTTCATCACATTTGAAGCACCTTATTTTAGATATGTCAACAGATCCAGTTTTGTAACCATTCTTGCTATCAGAAGTGTACTTTCCTCTTCCTTTCCAGCTGTTGTCTTTGTTGAAAGACTATCCTTTACCCTTAAAGTATCTTGGCTTCTTTACTCTAATATTAGAGAATTTTCTAGCCAAATAGGCCATTGACTGATCTAGCTCATCCAGTTCATCAAGAGAGTAGAACTCATCTTCTTCCAATTCTAGAATGACTTGTGTGGCGCCCTCCAAACCCGGGTCAGAAGTTTGGGGTCCACAACACATACACAAAATATAAACTTGTATAAGAAATATTATTTGCAACGACCCTGCTTTACACAACCATGGATCACGACAGGTTAAAGTATGAAAACAAGCCACAACCTTAAATTTTATTACAACGTATCAAATCCCAACTAATTTAACTTATAACTGATAATGAAATTATTCTTACAATCTTACTATCTCACTACCATATGAAATTCCTGCTAGCTCGATCGTTTGGAATCCTAGATCGCACTTTGGACTGAGGGACTTCACTATCAACCATATCCTTTTTAACTGTAAAATTTATAAAAAAAATCGCAAGAGTGAGCTAACTGGCTCAACAAGTCATAATAACGATAACTGAGGTTAACAATGATCAAATGAGATGATTCAGAGGAAACAAGTTTCTGTTTAACTAATCATTAGAATTGGATATTCATTTTAAGTTTTAAAACCAAGGTTAGGTTGTTGATCAGTCACGCACTAACCCCGAGCAAAGCACACAGCACTGCTCTAACTACTGGATCCAAGGCACACATTGGCCTAACTTGACCATTGATATGGTCTGACCACGAATCTGGTCCATATATACAAAAAAACTATCCAATTCTAAAGCAGTTCAATATGATAAACAATATAATTCGATACAAACAGATCATAATTAATGATGATTAAACACTTGAATAAAAATGTAAGGAAACTCATGGATATCACAAGGGTATATCAGGGTATGTATAAGAAACTGTTTTCAGTCTGTAAAAAGGATCAGGTATTAGACAAATAATGACTTTTCAAGGTATAGTTCTTTGATGTTATAAAGAATGGTTGGGTATAATAGTTTCTGTGTTTTTAAACAATTTTGTTCCAGTGTTTGGTGTTTGGTAGTTATACATTTGAGGAGTGGTATCATATTTGCGTGATTTGGTATTTGAGGATCAGCAAAGGATGGTTTACCAAGAATAAGGCTTATGGCTCAAGATCAAGAAAAATCAGGGTTCAAGATTAAATAGTTTAAAGCACTTGTAATATAAAAACAAGAGTTATTTTGAATAATAGCGACATGTTATGAAACAGTTCGAAAATATTTGCGATATATCTCGAAGAAAAATTCAGAAGTACTTGCCTTACAGGGCTTTACAACTATTACTCATCTACTCTGAGCTGACTCTGTCGCTCAGGCTTTAACGTCCAACTACTAGATCCCATTGGATTCGACTTCGACACTCAGGTTTTTCTGTTGAAACTCTACTGAGCTCGTCGACTGACTACTAGGTCATCTTTAGTCCAACGTCCACTTTCGGTTTCCTGACTAGAACCTACAAGGGCGAAATACTCTATGTTATACACTCAGTTATGCTTGACATATCCTCGATACCAATCTTATCCAATCGATAACAATCCCTACTCGTACTCATATACATTACTATAGTACACGTAACATACAAGATTCATATATTCAAATCTCGCTTCAGTGTTCGTTTTCGAAAAACATATGTATACTCATCCTTGTATGAAATTAGGGTTATTGGTTTTGGTAAAACGTTTCATCACAACATACAATCAGGTTTCGTATAAAACATATGCTCATATATTTATATATATTCGCTCGATGTCCCAATAATTACCGGATACGCTCCCGCATTTCCATAGTTGATTTCCCGGAAATCGGGCAGCGTCTCCTTTGTTTATCGGACTACCCGTCGAAACATCAATCGACGTCATAACCACAAAGTTCACAACAATAACAACTACAATAATTCACCAATCCATTCTAGAATTCCCAATCATTGATACAATTCAATAATCACAACCAATTTTAACCATCCCAATACAATATTTATTCGACCCAGACTAAAAACATAACACGAATTTTATTTATTTTAAAAAAAATATTAGGACTCAGAATCGTGTCATCACAGTCCACCGTTAGCTCATCGAAATTCATCGCTGACGGCGGTAAAACTCGCGGGTACCCGATTAATTTTGGGTTTTCAACGCGTATTTCGCCGATTAACTCGTAATTTTCAAAAATATAATACAAATAATTATGAAAATTTATTCCAAATAATCCGAATAAATATTTTAAATATCTGCCCCGAATCTTCAGAAGTTAATCAAGTAATTCAAAATAATCACTCAAATTTCTATTTCGGTTAATCTGAAATTCAGAGAAACTAAAAGAAATAAACATCACAATCAAAACATCAAGCCATGCACGGACAATGCCCGCACATCCGGCCGCCTTGTCGGAAAGCCAGACGGTGGCAACCGGACAGCCAACACATGAAGCAAACAGATACGCCCACAACTGAATACGCAACTATACACACATACATGCATATATATATATAGGCATAATCAGCAAAACAAAACTTGAAATCAGGATCAGTAGCCAGAATAACGATGATGGCCGGAGTTCAAAACGACCGGAACTCACCTGAGTACAGGGAGAGAAACGAGGAAGAAGAAGGGTGATCGAGAAATCAAAAGGAAAAGAAAAAAACGAGAGACTGGAGAAAGATTGAACCGAAAATGATGAACAGGGAGGAGGGGTTGATTTCTTTTTCTTTTCTGAATAAAATACTGTCCACACCCTATATAACACGTGTATTCTAATTCATAAGAATTAGACACGTGTAATTGGACTGATAACTATTCCCCGCGAAGACCGGGTCGCTTGCAATACGCTATTTTAACGACTGAGTACATGGGTAGCGAAAGCCCGCAAAATTACCAAAATACTCTTAAAATTTTATAAACATCCCGAACTTTATAAAAACATAATTTTCAAGATTTTAAAATAATTTCTAAAACGCACTTTATATCCACATTTAACAATTAAGCGAATCAACGAGCGGGTGAAATTAATCCCGAAAATTTTCAAAATAATTTTAAAATTCACAGAATATTATAAACTTAGTAAACTATGAATTTTGTGATTTTTGAATAATTCTGGAATTAAATATGGATTTTACAAATAAACACAATCAGAAAATCATTTAAAAATAAACAATTAATAAAATATTGATTTCTAAATTTTATAAAATCCCAAAAATAATTATTGTAATTATAGAACCATATAAACAATTTTAAAGACATTCTAAATATTTATGCAATTAAATTTGCACTAAATCCACTTTTAAAATTGAAAACAATTCAATACGACTCCATAATTAATCACGGGGACAACCCGGTACACCATAAATCACACATAGATGATAATCAAACAACACATAGTGGTCAAAACCAATACACGTATTTTATTTATTTAATAATTTCTATAATCACATATTTAGATAATTCAAAAATACACGAGTCGTTATAACTTGTTCCTGTGAATCATTTGTTATTTGCTCACTTGGTGAAGCAACTGGAGTTTGAGATCTTGGCTCATCATCAAATGTTTGGCTTTTATTGACAATCAAAGCACTTGAGCCATCTACTACATGTCCTTGACCAGATCTCAATGATTTTCATTGAATCATTTCTAGTTCATATGTTTTAAGAATTCCATATAGAACTTCAGTGTTATTCTGCTCAAGTCTCTCCCTTCCCTGATTGCTGAGATTTTCTGTTCCAAATGATCAGGGAGAGTAAGCAAGAACTTTAAGTTCACCTCTTCAGCTTCATAGTATTTGTCATGAAGCTGTAAGTCATTTATCAGCTTATTGAATCTTTCAAACACATCAGTTATACTTTCTTTGGCATGGCCATGGATCCCTCATACTGTGAAATTAGTATCCTTCTTTGATTAGATCTAACCTCTTCAGTTCCTTCACAGAGTATTTCAATCTTTTCCCAGATTTTTTTGGCAGTGTTACAGTTGATAATATTATTGTACATCACATTGTCAAATGATTTTATCAGTATTAGTTGCAAGCCACTATCCATGGAAACTTTCTCCTTTTCAGGCTCAGAATACTCAGAAGGGTCTTTTGGAGCATAATGAGCTGGAATGACCATATCACCATATGTTGTTTCTTCAACTCTAACCATAGGAGTTAAAGACCCATTTTTGAGAATCTGAGTATAGAGTGGATTGGCCATCCTGATAAACAACAACATTTTCTTTTTCCAAAGAATGTAGTTAGCTTTGTCAAAGGTAGGAATTTTGATGCTACTAATTTTCTGTGTATTCATTCTTCCAAGATCTTGAATCTGTTTACTTTCATATTTTGCTCTGATACCACTTGTTAAGAAATGAATAACACACAGAGGTTGGGGTGAATGTGTTTTACTATTTTTTTATGCTTTTCTTGAATTCTTTTTTTGGTTAAACAAAGTAAATTGAATCTTGTAATGAAATGTTTTACTGCAGAAATTAAATATGCAATAATAAAGAACACAGATGTTTTTAAAACTCACTGTTGAGTGGAATTTATGACACTTTATTATGCTCTAATAAGCTTTGAATTGATATATTTGTACTCAAGTTGTTATGTGTTTTAATGTGTTTTCTAGTATTTTTGCATTTCAGGCATTATCTAGGTAATCAGGTGAATTAGCATTGTTTTGGTGCTAATTTGGTGTCAAGGTGGTGTTGGAATAAAAGCTCGTGGAAAGCCGGCTCGAAGTAGCAAGGAAAAAGATGAAATATGAGTTTTTCCCAGAAGGACGGCGCGCCCGCGCTGTGTTAGCGCGCGCCCGCGCCAGGATTCCAGAATGACAGCGCGCCCGCGCTGTGATAGCGTGCGCCCGCGCCGATGCGAAAGTTTTGAATCCTGATTATAATGCAATTCTAATTGGGAGACTTCCAGATTGATTAAGGCTGCTATATATATTTAAATAAGAACATTTTCATGAAAGAGATGTACCAGAGCGCAAGGAGAGGCGTAAGAAGACCGTATTAGCACGATTCAATGAAGACGAAGAAGACCTTGTTTTACTTGTGAATCTTTATTTTAAGGTTGTAAGTTGGATGCTAGTTTTCTTACTTGTGAACCTTTACTCTTGGTTCATACTTCATTTTTTTATTTAAGTATAAAGACTTTGTTTATTATACCATGCTTTCATCGGAACCCACGTTGATGATGAGTCCGATTATGGGCTAATCGTTATCGTGGGGTTCTAGCGGATTTATTTATGGATTTCTTTAGTTAAATTGTTTTGATGCCTTAGTGTGTGGTGATTGTATGATAACCTAGTATTGGTTATGCTTATTCATCTTATAAGAGTCGCGAACTTGTAAAATAGCGTGTTAATTCTTAACGAAGCGACAGTGAATTTAAGGATTTAGAACTTGCCATGCTAGCATAGGCTCATGTGTTATTGTTATGCATGATTCGTAGGTAATTTTACCCATCTTACTTGCCCTATGTAATCATGTAATCAAGATAGATAACTTGTGCTTAAACCGTTATGTTGTCAAATTCTATAGACATATAAGGTCTCAATATAATTGGTGTCTATTCAGCTTCTATCTCTTTTGTGGATATCTGGTAGTATGGTACTCGGGCAACGAAAGTTGGCGTTTATCAGTTTCGTGTTATCTGATTAGTGTCATCACCATTACATGTTAAGGTTACGAACAGTAAGGCAATTGAATGAAGTATTTAATGAAGTTAGAATCCCATGTTTGTCATATATATTAATTCAATCAATCTTATTCCCTTAGTTGTAATTGTTAGCTTAATTTTTAGTTATAACAACCCAAATTGTTATCATCTTAGCATTGAATAATAACCATACATTGTTGCTTAAGTGCATAAATTACATAGTTAACCAACGCCAGTCTCTGTGGGAACGAACTAGAATATATTATATATTACTTGCGAACGCGTATACTTGCGTGAATTATTAGCGCGTGTTTAGCGACTAACAAGTTTTTGGCACCGCAACCGGGGACTATAGTGTTAATTTATAGTTGATGTGCTTTCCATCAGTGGTCGTTAAAGTTCATTGACTCGGACATTGTTACTTATTTGTTTCCTTGTCTTATTTCAGATACTCTAGTGAGGGTGTATGCATACGCGTACGCATACTCGTAAGAGAACATTGGATAAAGCCGAGGAAGAACTTGTGGTGGTTTGAAGGGAAGTTTTTCAGAAAGAATAGAAGATAGAAGAAGAATAGAAAGTCGAGGAACCAGCTTTAGTAGAGACGGGTGATCAAGCAGAAAATCCTAAGGCTTTGATGGACTATTCTCAGCCTAAGATTAATGACATCCTAGGGCTAACACTTTTGGGATCAAGTCAAGCACGATTCAGATGATACATAACTCAGTTCAGTTTGGGGGTTCTCCTACTGAAGACCCCAACATGCACATCAGGGATTTCATCGAGATCTGCGACACTTTAAATTCAGTGATGTGACTGAAGATGCGATCAAGCTGCAACACTTCCCATTCTCTCTGAGGGACAAGGCTAAGTGCTGGTTACATTCTCTATCAGCAGGGTCTATCACCACTTGGGAGGATCTTGCTCAAAAGCTTCTCACTAAATTTTTTCCTATGGTGAAGACTGCTGCAATCAGGAATGCTCTTACTCAGTTTGCTCAGAAAAATGGAGAATCTCTGTGTGAGGTTTGGGATCGATATAAGGAGATGCTAAGGAAGTGCCCACACCATGGCATGCCTGATTGAATGATTATTAATTGTTTCTACAATGGATTGGGTGCTACTTCTAGACCCATGCTTGATGTAGCATCAAGAGGAGCCTTGTGGGCTAAAAGCTATGATGAAGCTTATGAACTTATTGAACTGATGGCTGCTAATGAGTACCACAATCCTTCCCAGAGACTGACTCAGGGAAAGGTAGCAAGAATTCTGGAGTTGGATGCAGCAACTGCTATAGCTGCCCAACTTAAGGCTTTGATGATAAGGTGGACACTTTGGCTAATTATGGAGATCAAATCGCTAGTGTCTGTGAGCTTTGTGCTGGTGCCCACGAGACTGATCAGTGCACAATTTCTAGTGAATCAGCTCAGTTTATGAGCAACTTTCAGCGATCGCAGCAACCTACGCCAGCCACTTATCATTCCAACAACCGCAATCATCCTAATTTCAGTTGGAGCAACACTCAAAATGCGGTTTAACAGCCTTAGCAGCAGCATCCAGCTAAGCAGTACAACCCCCCTGGTTTTCAGCAACAGTAATATGCACCAAGACAACAAATCCAGCTGCAACAAGCCAATGAAAAATCTGAATTAGAGGAGTTCAAACTTATGTGAAAGAGTCAAGCCGTTTCTATCAAAACCTTGGAAAATCAAATTGGGCAAATTGCCAATGCTTTGCTTAATTGTCAGCCTGGCATACTACCTAGTGACACTGAAGTGCCAGGAAAGAGGGAAGCTAAGGAGCAGGTAAAGGCAATCACTTTAAGGTCTGGAAAGGTTGCGAATCCCGAATAAACTCAAATGTTAACTGAAGAAGCTGAGGCTGAGAAAGAAGTAGAGCAGCAGGAAGTAGAAGTGGAACCAAGGAAGACTATTATTGAGCACACTCCTCCTGTGGGTAATACAGGGGAGAAACAGATCTATCCTCCACCGCATTTTCCTAAGCGGCTGCAGAAGAAAAAGTTGGACAAGTAATTTGAGAAGTTTCTGGAGGTGTTCACGAAACTTCATATCAACATACCTTTCGCTGAGGCTCTTGAGCAGATGCCTAGTTATGCAAAGTTTATGAAAGGTATTCTCTCTCGAAAAGTGAAGCTAGATGATTTAGAGACTGTCGCTCTTGAGGAGGAATGCAGTGCTGTGCTGCAACAGAAGTTACTTCCGAAGCTTAAGGATCCAGGAAGCTTTACTATTCCGTGTACTATTGGAAAAGTATCTTTTGACAGATGCTTATGTGACTTGGGAGCTAGCATCAACCTGATGCCCTTGTCAATCTTCAAGCAGTTGGACTTACCTGATCCAAAACTGACTTATATGACCTTGCAGTTGGCCGACCGTTCTATTACATATCCGCGAGGTATTGTGGAGGATGTCTTGGTAAAGGTTGATAAACTCATCTTCCCTGCTGATTTCGTAATTCTTGATTTCGAGGAGGATAAGAAGATTCCCATAATCTTGGGAAGACCTTTCTTGGCAACTGGAAGAACCTTGATAGATGTGCAGAAGGGTGAGCTTACGATGCGAGTGCTGGATCAGGATGTAACTTTTAATGTATTCAATGCTATGAAATTTCATACGGAAAGTGAGGAGTGCTTAAAGGTGGACTTGGTCGATTTTGTAGTTACTTCAGAAATTGATCAATTGTTAAGGTCTAATGCCTTAGAGAAAGCCTTATTGGGAAATTCAGATAGTGAAGATGACGAAGGTGAAGAACAATTGTAGTATTTGAATGCCTCTCCCTGGAAGAGGAAGATAGATATGACTTTTGAATCTCTTGGAATGGAGGAATTGAACAAAGCTCCTAAACGTCTCAGGCCATCTATTGAGGAAGCTCCCACTCTTGAGCTTAAGCCTTTACCTGAGCATTTGAGGTATGTGTTTTTAGGAGATGCATCTACTTTGCCTGTTATTATTGCATCTGACCTTTCAGGTAGTGATGAGGAAAAGCTTTTGTGGATTCTGAGAGAGTTCAAATCGGAAATTGGCTGGACTATAGCAGACATAAAGGGAATCAGTCCTTCTTATTGTATGCATAAAATTCTGCTAGAGGAAGGCAGCAAGCCTACGGTCGAGCAGCAAAAACGCCTTAATCCAATCATGAAGGAAATATTGAACAAGGAAATTCTTAAGTGGCTAGATACAGGGATCATCTACCCTATTTATGACAGTTCATGGGTAAGCCCGGTTCAATGTGTGCCAAAGAAAGGTGGTATTATTGTGGTAGCAAATGAGAAGAATGAGCTAATTCTGACACGAACAGTCACAGGGTGGAGAGTTTGCATGGACTACAGGAAGTTGAACAAGGCTACAAGGAAGGATCACTTCCCTCTTCCTTTCATTGATCAGATGCTTGATAGATTGGTTGGGCATGATTACTATTATCTTCTGGATGGCTATTCGGGTTACAATCAAATTTGTATCGCTCCAGAAGATCAGGAGAAAACTACCTTCACTTGTCCATTTGGTACTTTCGCTTTCAGATGAGTTTCTTTTGGTTTGTGTGATGCACCATCCATATTTCAGAGATGTATGATGGCCATCTTTTTTGATATGATTGGCCAGAATGTGGAGGTGTTCATGGAAGACTTCTTTGTATTTGGCAATTTTTTGATGAATGCTTGCAAAATCTTGGACACGTTCTCAAAAGGTGTGTTGAGACCAATCTGGTTATCAATTGGGAGAAATGTCACTTTATGGTGCGTCAGGGCATTATTCTCGGGCACAAGGTTTCTGGTAAAGGTCTAGAGGTGGACAAGGCCAAGGTGGGGATCATTGAGAATCTTCCTCCACCTATTTATGTTAAGGGAATTCGCAGTTTTCTTGGTCATGTGGGTTTCTATAGGCGTTTCATCAAAGACTTCTCTAAGATTTCAAAGCCATTGTGCAGTTTGCTAGAGAAATATGTCCCTTTCAAGTTTGATGACGAGTGCCTTGCAGCTTTTGAGACATTGAAAAAGAGTTTAATCACGGCACCGGTCATAACTGCACCTGATTGGAATGAACCTTTTGAGATGATGTGTGATGCAAGTGACTATGCAGTTGGAGCAGTTCTTGGACAGAGGAAGAACAACATATTTCATGTGGTATACTATGCTAGTAAGACTCTTAATGGTGCTCAACTGAATTACACTACTACGGAGAAAGAAATTTTGGTTATTGTTTATGGTTTTGAGAAATTTCGATCTTATCTACTTGGGACTAAGGTGACAGTTTTCACTGATCACGCTGCAATTTGATATCTCGTCTCAAAGAAGGACTCGAAGCCTAGATTGATTAGATGGGTTCTTTTGCTTCAAGAATTTGAACTAGAGATCAAGGAAAGATAGGGAACTGAAAATCAAGTCGCTGATCATCTCTCACATTTAGAGAATCCTAATGCTACTTCATTGGATAAGACATTGATAAATGAGTCTTTTCCTAACGAGCAGCTGTTTGGAGTACGAGAAGAACAACCGTGGTTTGCAGACATTGTGAACTACCCGGTGAGTAATATCATGCCTCCCGATTTATCTTATGCTCAACGGAAGAAGTTTCTACATGAAGTGAAGTGGTATATGTGGGATGAGCCGTTTCTTTTTCGACAAGGAGCTGACCAAATCATCAGGAGATGTATTCCTTACAGCGAAACGGGGGGGATCTTGCGAGATTGCCACTCAACAGCTTATGGAGGATATTCTGGTGGAGAAAAGACAGCAGCTCATGTTCTTCAAGCAGGATTCTTTTGGCCGACATTGTTTAAAGATGCTCACCAGTTTGTCTTGAAATGTGATCGATGTCAACGTGTGGGTAATATGTCCAAAAGGGATGAGATGTCTCTTAATGAGCTTCTCGAGATTGAAGTCTTCGATGTCTGGGGAATTGACTTCATGGGGTCATTTGTCTCATCTTATAACAATCAGTATATCTTGTTGGCGGTTGATTATGTGTCAAAATGGGTGGAAGTTAAGGCGTTGCCAATGAACGATGCGAAAGTGGAGCTTAATTTTCTTTACAAGCAGATATTCACAAGGTTTGGAACTCCAAGAGTCATAATCAGTGATGAGGGGCCGTATTTTTGCAATCACATGTTCACTGCTATGATGAGAAGGTATAATGTGAATTATCGCATTGCCACGGCTTATCATCCTCAAACAAATGGTCAATCTGAGGTGTCTAACAGAGAAACCAAGCATATTTTAGAGAAAGTTGTGTGCCCGTCGAGGAAAGATTGGTCTTTGAAACTTGATGAAGCTGTTTGGGCGTATAGAACAACATATAAGACCCCATTGGGAATGTCTGCGTTTCAGTTGGTTTATGGTAAGGGGTGTCATTTTCCTGTGGAGCTTGAGCATAAGGCATATTGGGCTTTGAAGAAATTGAATCTTGACTTGGATGCGGCTAGAATGAAGAGGATGCTTCAATTGAATGAACCTGACGAGTTTCGACTTCAAGCTTATGAGAACAACAAAATGTACAAGAAGAAAGTCAAGAGGTGGCACGATCGAGGTCTAGTGCTCAAATCATTTGTGTTGGGGCAACAAGTTCTCTTGTTCAACTCTCGTCTCCGTCTTTTTCCTGGGAAGTTGAAGTCAAGGTGGTCAGGGCCCTTCATAATCAAAATTGTGTTTCCACATAGACCGGTGGAAATTTTTTAGAATGATTCGGGCCAGGCATTCAAGGTAAATGGTCAGGGGGGTTGAAGCATTACTATGGTGACACGGCAAACCGCGAGGTGGTTAGTGTCTTTCTATTGTCCGTTTGAGCTCAAGGTTCTACGTCGAGCTAGCGACGTAAAAGAAGCGCTTCTTGGGAGGCAACCCAAGTTTGTTGTACATTAGTAAGTAGAGGAAGCAAGAAGAAAAGAGAAAATAACAAAAAAATTAGAAAAATAAAAAAAAATCAGAGCTCACTTCAGAAGTTTGGCGCGCCCGCGCTGTCCTAGCGCGCCCGCGCTGTCCTAGCGCGCGCCCACACTGATTTCACAGAAACATGGCGCGCCCGCGCTATTATAACGCGCGGCCGCGCTATTATAGCACGTGGCCGCTCCGATTTGGAAGAAGTAGCGCGCGGCCGCGCCGTGTCCCGATTAAAAAAAAATAAAAGGCGGTTAGGGGGGGAAACGGGAATTTTGTTCCAAAATCAATTCCCAACCGAATTTTACTCCCCCACATCCCATAATTCCCTCTCCAAATCAAACCCATTACTCCCATTATTCCCATAATCAAATCCCACTTCTATTCCATATATAATTCTCTTTTCACCACATATATATACATACACCTCATACACAAACTTCTTCACCAATTCATAATTTCTCAAACACAAATTCTCTCTCAAACACAAATCTTATTCTCTCTACTCACTTCCAATAACATCCAAGAGACAAAGAACACAAGTCGACAGCAGCACCACCGATTCATCAAGTATGGGTGGTGTAAGGCCAAGGTTCTCTAATCTCGAGGCTGAAGCGGAGTATACTAGGCACCTGTTGTTGTGCCTATGAGTGTTGTTCGCGAGTTCTATATGAATGCCAAGGCCGAGAAGAATGGCTTCACGGTGGTTCGAGGGAGGACGATGGAGTATAGTGCAGAGGCCATCAGGACTGCGAATGAGCATCCCGTAAGGAAGCCCGGGCAGGACACCTGAAACGATAAGACTCCAGAAGAATTTGATCTGGATCTTATTGTTGCTACTCTGTGCCAGCCCGATACTCACTGGAAGATCAAGAGGGGACCGACCGAGTATTCTACGTTCCCGAATTCCAGAATGAACAGGTTTGCATGTGCATGGAATGCTTTTATATGTGCTAACATCATGCCATATTCGCATGTGCATGAGATTACTGTGGAGCGTGCACGGCTATTATGGGGCATTCTTCAGGGCAATTATATAGATATGGGGATGGTGATTTATCAGGGGATTCTGAAGTTCTTGAGGGGGAGTACTACGGGGTCTATTCCGTATGTGTCCGTGGTGACGAAGCTGTGCGTGGCAGTTGGTGTTCATTGGCCCGTACACGAGCAGTTGCAGATCCCGAGTGCTCCTATTGACAGCACTACTTTGGCTACGATGCAAGAATGGGATGGAGGCAAGCCCGATCTGAAGGGATTTAATTATACTTTTGACCACCTACCTGGTGGGAGGCCAGCGGCTGTGGCCACTCAGGCGAGCAGGACTACATGGAGATCTCAGCTAGGAGATGAGGCAGGGCCATCGCAGCAGGCACATAAGGAGGAGGAAGGGGCTGATATGGGAGCTGGCATGAGCATGACACAGTACAGGCCTTTGGTGAGGAGGATGGATGCGATGCATGACATCCATATCAGGTTCGCACGTGATCTCACCCAGGCACTTGGGACAGCGTTCAGAGCCACCAGTGTTGATATCTAGTGGCCAGTTTTTGGTGAGGATTCCATGTATCCACCTCCGAACACACCTGACACTCCATCCGTTGAGGGTGAGGAGCCTGATTCTAATTAGGTATGCCTGAATTCCTTACTATTACCTTCACTGAGGACAGTAGGAGAGAGCGCGGGGCGGATCGGTGCGAGTTTTAAATAAAACTGAAACTGAACCCGCATATCCTCGGTTTTTAAAATTTAAAACTGCAACTGCAACCGAAACCACCGGTTCGGTTTCGGTTTTAAAAACCTCGGTTCGGTTTTTATCGGATCGGTTTCGGTTATAAACCGCGTCCAATAAAATTAACAAATTAAATATGATTAGTAAAATTCTTAAGCATATAAATTACAAATATAAAGTTGTTCCGAAATAAGAATACAAAACTTTCATAATTTGGACACTAAACGGGTAAGAAAGTAGCAGATGAATGTATAGAGGAAGTAGCGGATGAAAGTATACAAAGTAGCATATGTGTATCTGGTCATCTAGTGTTATTTACATTTAATGTTACTAAACCATTTCTATAATCTAACTGAGTTAGGATATCACAGTTAAATGGTTTCATAGTGAACTGAGTATAAAAATTCTATTCCTAAGTTTCCAACTCAATTTCTATACAAATTCGAGTAATACGAATGTCATAACAGGAATTACAACTGTACAACCGATAGTAGTTTAAAAATAGCAAGAGGAAATCATTGAAAAATGCAAAGAGACGAATAGTACACTTGAATTACATATATAATAAATATAATTTATTTATTTATTTTTAATTACCTGGTTCGGATCAGGTTTTTTCGGTTCGATTTTCACTTATAACCGCATCCAAAAAATTAGATTCGGTTTCAGTTTTTAATTTTACGGTTTCGGTTTCGGATCGGTTTCTTGTGGTCCGGATTTTAACGGTTTTCAACAGTTTCGTTTCAGATTCGGATTTTTTCGGTTTTCTGCTCAGCCCTAGAGGACAGTGAATATTTTAAGTTTGGGGGTAGTAGTTGAAAGAATATGTTTTTGTGTAAGTCTTATATAGTTGCATGTTCATGATAGTTTAGTTCATATAGTTTTCATATTTTGCCATATAGTTTTTTTTTGATAGTTTTAAGTTAATTTGTTCATATAGTTTTCATGCATTTGCATTATAACATGATCCCTTAGATAATTTTTCCAATTGACTTGTGATATTGATGCTAGTGTAGTGATGTCGTGTTTAGAGATGTTAAGTCGTATTAAGTTGATTTGCATGCTAAAGACACGTGTATTTCACTAAGTCTTATAGGTTGCTTAAGTGTTAGATCATAGTCATGGTTTGTTTATTTGTCAAGGTGTAATCGCTTGTTTATATTTAGAATTTAGGATATTCCTTTTAATAATAAAGACATGGATATTTATAATTGGAGAAAATTGGATTTCATTGCTAGTTGTGTGGCTAGGTGTCAAATGGCTAGTAGTCGGCTCATATTTATATGAGTAGTCTAGGGTTGAATGAGATGGAGCGAAACGCAATCATTCAGAAATTTGTTGGAAAAAGAAAAAAAAAAGAAAAGAAGGAAAAAAGAGAATAAGTGTTATGTATAATTGATCACGAGTGGGCTCTTTAGTACTCGAGTTATTAAGTTCTTAGGGGACTTTGTGCCTAGTGACCTAACGCCGCTAACCTAACGCTCGCTACATGGGTACTATTGTATAAGTCTTTTGTGGACCTCACTCATTGCATGGTCAAAGAAGCATACATGTGTTATTTCGTTCTGAAAAAAAGCATGAATCCGTATAAAACTCCAATATAAGAATTGAAGTGTTCTAAATTATTTTGAGTCTAGCTTTTATTCTATTTATAAACTTGCGATTGTTTTGATAAGTAGTGAGTCATGATTGTCGATCTAGTTGCTATAGTATATCTGTAAGCATCTGCACACATGCATGTCTCTAGTTTGTAAGTTGATTTGTATGATTTAATTGATCTTTATGCGAGTAGCTGCATTTGTTGATATATTGCTTATTGAGTGGTTGAGTTATTCTATTGGGATCATTGCATTCATATAGTTGCATTCATGCATTTTTGTTTCTTGTTCTTTGAGTTTGTTTATACTTGAGGACAAGCATCGATTCAAGTTTGGGGGTATGTTGAGTGGCATTTATGACACTTTATTATGCTCTAATAAGCTTTGAATTGAT
Source organism: Apium graveolens (assembly GCF_009905375.1). NCBI lineage: Eukaryota > Viridiplantae > Streptophyta > Magnoliopsida > Apiales > Apiaceae > Apium > Apium graveolens. The sequence goes on along the minus strand of NC_133647.1, from coordinate 99,221,619 downwards.
GCATTTATACTCAAGTTGTTAAGTGTTTTAATGTGTTTTCTAGTGTTTTTGCATTTCAGGCATTATCTAGGTAATCAGGTGAATTAGCATTATTTTTGTGCTAATTTGGTGTCAAGGTGGTGTTGGAATAAAAGCTCGTGGAAAGCCGGCTCGCAGCGGCAAGGAAAAAGATGAAATATGAGTTTTCCCCGGAAGGACGGCGTGCCTGCGCTGTGTTAGCGCGCGACCGCGCCAGGATTCCAGAATGACAGCGCGCCCGCGCCGGTGCGAAAGTTTTGAATCCTGATTCCAATGCAATTCTATTTGGGAGACTTCCAGATTGATTAAGGTTGTTATATATATTCAAATAAGACCGTTTTCATGAGAGAGACGTACCAGAGCGCGAGGAGAGCCGTAAGAAGACCGTATAGCACGATTCAACGAAGACGAAGAAGACCTTGTTTTTACTTGTGAATATTTGTTTTAAAGTTGTAACTTGGATGCTAGTTTTCTTACTTGTGAACCTTTACTCGTGTTTCGTACTTAGCTTTGTTATTTAGGTATAAAGACTAAGTTTATTATACCATGCTTTCATCGAAACCCAAGTTAATGATGAGTCTGATTATGGACTAATCGTTATCGTGGGGTTCTAGCGGATTTATTTATGGATTTCTTTAGTTAAATTATTTTGATGCCTTAGTGTGTGGTGATTGTATGATAACCTAATACTGGTTATGCTTATTCGTCTTATGAGCGTCGCGAACTTATAAAATAACGTGTTAATCTCTATTGAAACGAAAGTGAATATATGGGTTTAGAACTTGCCATTCTAGCATAGGTTCATGTGTTATTGTTATGCATGATTCGTAGGTAATTTTACCCATCTTACTTGCCCTATGTAATCAAGATAGGTAACTTGTGCTTAAACCGTTATGTTATCAAATTCTATAGACATATAGGGTCTCAATATAATTGGTGTCTATTCAGCTTCTATCTCTTTTGTGGATGTCTGGTAGTATGGTACTCGTGCAACGAAAGTTGGCGTTTATCAGTTTCGTGTTATCTGATTAGTGTCATCACCATTACATGTTAAGGTTACGAACAGTAAGGCTATCGAATGAAGTATTTAATGAAGTTAGAATCCCATGTTTGTCATATATATTAATTCAATCAATCTTATTCCCTTAGTTGTAATTGTTAGCTTAATTCTTAGTTATAACAACCCAAATTGTTATCGTCTTAGCATTGAATAATAACCATACATTATTGCTTAAGTGCATAAATTACATAGTTAACCAACGCCAGTCTCTGTGGGAACGAACTAGAATATATTCTATATTACTTGCGAACGCGTATACTTGCGTGAATTATTAGCGCATGTTTAGCGACTAACACTCACTTAATTTTATATTAAAATTAAGAATGCTTTGCTACCAAATTTCTAGGCTCTTTGTTGATAAAGAGCTTAGCTTCTCTGAGAGAGTTACAAGATTTTCTACCTAAATTGTTACAACTGACTAAAGGACTAGTGTTAACTTTATAATTTAGTTAACTGCTGGTTTACACAGTGTACAATAAGACGTGCTATTAGCTTTTGCAAACAGTCACTTGTCATTTCTATTTATAGAAAAGCGTATCTTCTATTTCTGACTTGGCATATCTTAGCATCCTGTGTTTACTTTGATCTTCCTTTGTCAGTTAATCTTCACTATTGATCTTGCACATCCTTCAAGCTGCTTTTTGTAGACTTGTCAATCTAGCTATTTGGATTGTTTGTTGATTATAGATCTTGGATATTGAACTGGTCTGCAATTTTGTACTTTGAGATTTTACCTCGAGATCTCCCTTTGGTCTATGAAGAACTTGACATCTTAATAAGTATATTAGCTTATCGAGATCTCTAATACTCCATAGCAGATTTGACTTGTAGAGGTCTCTGAGTTCTCTATAAGAGAATTTAGCTTGTAGAGATCTCTAGTCTTCATATCTTCACTTTGACTTATCGATATCTTTGAGTTCTCTAGTGGATTATTGACTTATCGATAACTCAGAGTTCTCTAGTCAAATTTGACTTGTCGATAACTCAGAGTTCTCTAATGAATTTTGGCTTATCGATATCTCTGAGTTCTCTAGTGAAATTTGACTTATCGATAACTCAGAATTCTCTAATGAATTTTGACTTGTCGATAACTCTGAGTTCTCTAGTGAAGAAATGACTTGTCGATATCTCCAATCTTCATGTCTTCAATTTGGCTTGTCGATATCTCTGTGAGTTCTCTAGTACCTTTCCTGACTTCTCGATAAGTTATTTGGAGTTCTCGAGTGACTTCTTTATAACACTAAATCTGTGACTTGTAGAGATCTTGACTTAAAATATTTTTATCCAAACAGATTTATTCAACTCCAAGCTTCTTCAAAAATTCTTCTGAGGCATGACCTTCTTGATCTTCTTTCAGATAGAATTCTTAGGCTTGATACTATTTAAACAAAAAGACTTCAGTCTGCTCTTTTACATTTTTAGAGACTTTAAATGTTACAAGTATAAAATATAAATTAAGATAACAATACAACTTACTTAGGGCTGGCAAATTGTCTTAATCTTGTTAAAATACAAACATGTCTTACACAACAAGGTGAATGCATAACTAGAACTATACGGTGAAATTTTAGAGTTACACTTAATTTCGATTTTTTTAACTACATATTTTAACAGCGTTTCATCTATTATATTTAGATTTGTATTTTGCACGGATTATGAGTTTTAGTTTTATGTAAATAATAATATGATAGTATTATTTTTAATTTCAGGTATGTGCTTCGCACGAGTTAACAACTAGTAATTTTCAAATTTTGGGTCCCTTAAAATTTTGGACCCTAGATCGTGTGTCTTCTAAACTGCGCAGTCTGCCCTAAGGATCGGGCCTAGCCATAGCTCACAGAATATATATGAAGGGTTGCCTTGTTTCCAAATTATTGACACATTAGATGATTTTGTCTGTGAAACTTAGGTCCAAATATAATGCTTTTGAGTCCTGAGGAATGCATTTGATCCATCATATCCCATTACAAGATAAATAAGAAAATTGTAATGCTATTATTGGATGAAGCAGTCGATACATCCTAGTCATACATTAGGGCATAGATTTACGGAACTCCAAGGATATTTACTGGAGAATCATCGTCAATTAGTGAATTGTAGTCATGTACAACTCTATGGTCTAATCTACACTTTCAGTTGTGACAATATGATTGTTAAACTTACAAATCAAGGCTATCTTGATGGAATCCTGCAGTAAACATGCTAGATGGCCATATATATGTAGTATATATATAATCTCATAAAATATAATGTACATTACAGTATAGTTTTACCAGAATATGGACAAGGTACTGCTCGTCTAATAAGTACCAAGTACTACCATGTACACTGATAGAACCTTTGATATATATCAGCAACAAAAACCAACAATAGCCTAAGAATATCAGAGATTCAAGAGTGTTTTATTGAATATAATATCAGAAAGATAGATACCCAGGTATTTGAGAGACCTGGTACTCTCCCTAGAGCATAAGTAGCTCAATACAAATCAATTTCTGCCCGTCTCTCTCAACTCTTCTTTTGACAATATATTCTGTCACAATCAGTACTTTCCAAATATAGAAGATACTAATTTATTCTCCCAGATTCCTATTAATTAATAATAGCATATATATATATATATATATATATATATTACATATCTTCTAATTGATTTAGTAATATCAATTAGACAGTCTAGCCACCCCTTTTATTGCGCCTCGAATACGTGTATCTGATTGGGGCTCTATCATTACCCCCTCGCAGAACTTTCACCTTGTCCTCAAGGTGAAAATCAGGAAACTGACTTTGGATTGCATCAAACTTCTCCCAAGTGGCTTCAAAAGAGGGAAGATTCTTCCATTCAATCAGCACTTCCAGCTCCTGGGAATTTTGCAATCTTCCAGACCTCACGTCCAACAGTGCAGCCGGTTCAACCATCATTTCCAAATCAGCTGCTAACTGTGGTGGAAAAGTGGGAGAAGAATGAGCTGTGCCTTTGGCTTGTTTCAGCTGAGAAACATGAAATACCGGGTGCACAGCAGTAGTAGGAGGTAAACTAAGTTTATACGCCACTGGACCCACACGTTGTAGGACTTTAAATGGACCATAGTAACGAGCAGCTAGCTTCTCGTTCTTGCATCCAGCCAAAGAACGCTGTCGGTAGGGTCAAATTTTCACATATACTTCATCTCCAACTTGATATTCGACGTCCCTACGATTTGTATCAGCTAAGTGTTTCATCTTTTGTTGTGCACGGAGAAGATTCATTTTTAAATCATCAAGGAATGCATCTCGTTCTTCTAACATGGATTCTACCTCAATTACTGCAGTTAAACCTTCTATATAACGAACCAGCGGAGGGGGATCTCGACCATAAAGAACCTTGAATGGAGTACAACCTAGAGAGCTGTGAAAGCTAGTATTGTACCAATACTCAGCCCAAGAAATCCACTTTGCCCATTTACGAGGCTGGCCAGAAGCAAAACACCGGAGATAAGTTTCCAAACAACGATTTACCACCTCAGATTGGTCGTCCATTTATGGATGGTAAGCCGTGCTATGGCGAAGGTCAGTACCTTGCAACCGAAACAACTCTGTCCAAAAATTGCTTAGAAACACTCTATCACGGTCAGACACAATAGTACGCGACACACCATGTAGCTTAACAACATATTTCAAAAATGCTTCAGCCACATTCTTAGCATTAAAAGGGTGTTTGAGAGTAATAAAATGACTATACTTACTCAAACGGTCCACGATAACTAAAATTGTGTCCACTCCTTCAGATTTTGGTAGCCCTTCGATGAAATCCATCGTTAGATCTTCCCACACTTGACTTGGTAATGCAAGAGGCTGTAGGAGACCAGCAGGTGACATTGCTAGGTGTTTGTTGCGCTGACAAGTGTCACAACTTTTCACAAATTCACTTACGGTCTTCTTCATACCCACCCACTAAACATCAGCAGCTAACCTCTGGTAAGTTTTCACCTCTCCTGCATGACCCCCAATAAGAGAACAATGATACTCCCTCAAAAATGTAGGTATCAAGGATGAGGTCCTTGCCAAGACCAGTCGACCTTTATACAACAATTTACCTCGTTCTAAACTAAATTCAAGAACCTTCTTTACCAACTTTAAATCAGCTACAACCTGAGATAGAAATTCATCATTTTCAACCTCTTGTTTGAGTACATTCCAATCTGCCCAGCTGGTATATACTAATTCAAAACAATCAGCCCTAACAGGTTTGCGAGACAAAGCATCAGCAGCACGATTTCCAACACCTGGCCTATACTGAATAATAAAATCATACCCTAACAATTTTATCAGCCACTTCTGATACTCATTGCTCACCAAACGCTGCTCCAAAAGGTACTTAAGACTCTGCTGGTCAGTTCGAACAACAAATTGTCTTCCTGACAGATACGGTCTCCACTTCTGCACTGCGAGGACTATTGCCATAAGTTCTTTCTCATATATAGACTTCATCTGGGATCGAGAATTAAGAACTTGACTGTAATAAGCTAAAGGACGTTGATCCTGCATTAACACGGCTCCTAACCCATATCCAGATGCATCAGTTTCCACCACGAATTATTTATTAAAATCAGGCAAGGCAAGAACCGGAACAGAAACCATTGATGTTTTAAGCTTTTCAAATGCTATTGTGGCTTCCGAGGTCCACCCAAATCGATCCTTTCGCAGCTGATCCGTTAGTGGTCGTGCTATACTACCGACCCTTCCACAAACTTGCGATAATATCCGGTGAGTCCCAAAAAACCACGCAACTCTTTAAGAGTTTTAGGAATCGGCCAGTTGACCATGACTTGTATCTTGGATGGATCCACTGCCACTCCATCACCCGATATTACATGACCCAAATACTCAATTCGTTGCCTGGCAAAAGTGCACTTTTTCCTATTAGCATATAATTCATGATAATCCAGAATTTCTAATACCGCAGCCAAGTGTTCTGCGTGGGCTTCCATGGTTGCACTGTACACCAAGATATCATCAAAAAATGCAAGCACAAAACGACGGAGGTATGGTTTGAACACCTCGTTCATCAAGGATTGGAAGGTTGCTAGAGCATTAGTAAGTCCAAAAGGCATGACAAGAAATTCATAATGTCCCTCATGAGTTCGAAAAGCTGTCTTATGCACATCCTCCTCTCTCACGCGAATTTGATGGTATCCAGATTTAAGATCCAATTTTGAAAACATATTAACCCCATGTAACTCATCAAGCAATTCATCAATCACTGGAATTGGAAATTTATCGGGCACGGTTTCTTTATTCAGAGCACGATAGTCTATGCAAAAACGCCAACTCCCGTCTTTTTTCTTCACCAATAGAACTGGACTCGAAAAGGGGTTGCTGCTTGGTTGTATAATCCCTGCTACCAGCATTTCTTTCACCAACTTCTCAATTTTATCCTTCTGAATTTGAGGGTAATGATACGGTCGTACACTAACTGGAGGCACTCCGTCTCGTAAAATGATAGCGTGCTCGTGGCCTCTACTTGGGGGTAGAGTTGTCTGCATGTGAAAAACCTTTTCAAACTTTTGCAACACCTCCGTAATTTCCAAAGAAATTGATGCATCATCCTCGGTAGTCTTAACAATCGAGCTTCCTAGTTCCACCATTACACATGCTCCCTCTTGTTTCAAAGTTCGTAACATAACCTTTAGAGATATTTGTGTTTTTCTAAAGCCGGGTCTCCTTTTAACGTGATAGTTTTTCTTCCGATAGTAAACTTCATGGTATGTGTTGTCCAGTTATGATATGTGTTACCCAGAGTTTGAAGCCATTGTACTCCTAAGATTACATCTGTGCTTCCCAACTCCAACGGAAGGAAATCGTCAACAATCTCTATACCCTGTAAAGAAATCATCACTCCTTTGCAAACACCTTCGCTTGGAATTGCTTGTCCAGACCCCATTTGTACCCCGTAAGCTTCTGTTGGAGTAATGGACAGATTCAATTTCTGAACCACCTCCTTTGTAATAAAGTTGTGTGAAGCACCACTATCCACAAGAACTACGACAACAAGGCCATTAATGTTGCCGGTCATTTTCATAGTCTTTGGTGGAGTTAGCCCAACCACTGAATTTAGGGATACTTCCACTGTTTGTGCTTCAGTTTGTACATCGTGGGCCTCGATTTTTATCTCTTCAATTTCTTCATTATCCTCCAACTCTCCTTCTTGCTTCACTAACACTTGTAACTCTGGTTTCTTACATCGATGGCCGATAGAGTACTTTTCATCACAACGGTAACATAACCCTTTGGCACGTTTGGCTTGTAGCTCCGCATCTGTCAAACGTCGGTATCCACCACGGCGTTCTCCTACAACAGTCCCACGTTCGTTGGTCTTGGGAACATCCCCGGTGAGGTTATTAGGATTTAGCCCGTTATTCCTAAATAAACCCAATCCTCTCTTCTGTTCTTTGTGAATGTTAATTTTGTCCTCAACCTTTTGAGCCAGGTCCAATGTCTTTTCTAATCCACTGGGCTCCAGTACCCTTAATTCTCCCTTAATATATGATTTTAGCCCCTTTACAAATGTAGACTCCAGAACAGGTTCTGATATCTGCTCCAATGAGGCAGCCAACATCTCAAATTGCTTCCTATATTCCTTCACCGTAGTTTCTTGTTTCAGGCCAAGAAATCTGTCATACATAGAGCCTTCTTGATTGTTACGAAACCTTCTCAGTAACAAGGACTTCAATTCTTCCCAGTTTGTTATCTTCCTACGCTTATCTTCCCATCTGAACCAATTAAGAACATCACCCTCTAAACACACAACAGGCGCTTCCAATTTCTCAGCGTTATTGAGACGATTTAGAGTAAAAAAACGTTCAGCCCTATAAGTCCATGAATCTGGATCTTCACCCTCAAAAATAGGCAACTCAATTTTTCGAGCCCTAAAATCAGGTCTCTCCCAGGATCCCTTCTCCCGGCCATTGGCGCTGCTTCCTTGGTTAAAAGATGGCATTTCTGTTGACTTCGACCCTTTTTCTCCAAGCAACTTGGCATTGCCTATCAGTTCTTTCATAAGTTCCTCTTGTGCACGTCGCATCTGCTGAAATTGGTCCACCAAGGTTGCAATCCCTTGTTCCACTACAGGCAAACGTTTCATGTCTTCCTTCAAGATTTTCAATTCACTTTCCATTGACTCCACCCGCGTATCCATTCTAATGTTTGTCATAACCTCGCTCTGATGCCAAATGATAGAACCTTTGATATATATCAGCAAAAAAACCAACAATAGCCTAAGAATATCAGAGATTCAAGAGTGTTTTATTGAATATAATATCAGAAAGATAGATACCCAGGTATTCGAGAGACCTGGTACTCTCCCTAGAGCATAAGTAGCTCAATACAAATCAATTGCTGCCCGTCTCTCTGAACTCTTATTTTGACAATATATTCTGTCACAATCAGTACTTTCCAAATATAGAAGATACTAATTTATTCTCCCAGATTCCTATTAATTAATAATAGCATATATATATTACATATCTTCTAATTGATTTAGTAATATCAATTAGACAGTCTAGCCACCCCTTTTATTGCGCCTCGAATACGTGTATCTGATTGGGGCTCTATCAACACCTTCCACAATATCTCCTTTTTTATAAATAGGCAAAAGTTCCACAGCCACGGTTAGCTCCACGTGGCTGTGGAACCAACTAATCTGGGTCGTTCAAAACTGCAGCAATAAATTATTGCGGAAGCCACGTCACCTTCCGTAATGATTCATTGCGGAAGCCACGCCCGCAATGATTCATTGCGGAAACCGTGGTATATGCTTGTAATATGGATTATGATATGATTATTATGAGTATTGAGCTATTTTTTAGCTAATTAAGTTAGGAGCTTTCAGTTGAAATCTTTCAACCATTCTTATGATAACTCATTCCATTATACATTTGATGGGATCATTAAGATTTAGTCTAATATACAAGGCAGTTATCTTATATTACACTAGGGCAGAGCTATAATTTAAAGGCCAAATGATCCTCTATGCAGTGGTCGGATACAACTAATAGAGGTCGGATAAAACTTTAATTTCTCATAAAATTGCTTCATTCCTCTATGCCTAGACAACATTTTCATCACAAAATCCCCTTCCAGGAAATAAAAACCCGAAAAACATTCGAAGTTTTGCCTTCTTAAACATCAATAAGACACATAATTCACCTTCCAGGACCAAAATGAATTAAAAACTGTAACTTCAAGAACTCAAAACATCCAAAATCACATTAACACATACAAAAATTCAACAAAAACCCATAATTAAAAATTTGAACTTCATCCAATTCATGATACACGACATTAAGGAGAGAAAAATCTTCATCAAACCTTAACATAAATACCAAAAACAAGTATAAACATAAAAATTGATACTAGAAAGGTAAAGATTATACCTGCACGAAGTTTTTAAGCTTCAATCCAATCAACCAAACCACAAAACAAGATTCCAGCAAGATTTCCCCAAATTCAGAACCCTAGATTCTAATCTTTCAATAAACTCCACAAGAACTTGATTTTGTAACTTGATGTTGTTACCCAAATTACCAAGAGATATACCTAATGATTTTCTCCTCCGTTTCCTTCTAGCCGCCTTAATTCTCTGTTCAAATCATATGTGATAAAGAATGAGAGAAATCTGCAACTAACGGGTCGGGTAATTATATTAAAACTTCCGCAATAATTCATAGCGGAAGAAACTAAGGACAGAAAAGTAATTTCCGACTTCCGCAATGATTAATTACGGAAGCAACTAAGGGTAAAAACATAATTTCAGCATTCCGCAATGAATCATTGCAGAAAGGTTTAATCCTTACCATTTATTTTTGAAATTAACTGTCCAGATCGGTTGGTTCTAAAATGATCCCCAACCAACTATAGTTGGGAAAGGGGACCATTATAAATATATCTTCTATGCAAGAGTGAACTCAACTCACTAGTTAGTAACATACAATGACAGATTTGTATCTTTCGTATGTGACATACAAGTGTCTGCGCTCAATGTTTGATGTTGTGCTACTATAATCAGTGCTATTCTATAATGTCAATTAACGATAAAAGCACATCACGTAAACATGATTCATGAAGAACTATAGTTACTTTGACATATACTACATGGTTATGAGTTTCTGTCCATCAATATTAAGGACAAAAGAGGGTAGACGGGGATGATGCAGCGCTTGAAATGGATGGCTGAGCACATAAGTTGTGTTGTGGCCATTCATTCCATGCACTGCCTCCTCCCTGGCTATCCTCTCGTATCGTTGTCCACCTTTCTTGGTTCATATAAGAAACTGGTATGTCCACAAAAACAGTACCTTCAACTTGCAGTCTTCCAGATTCTAGGTAGTATCTCTGATTTGCACAGCTCATATGTATCAAAGTATATCATACAACTAGTATTTATATTTACTTTTGCTAAGCGAACTAGTATTTATAATTAAGTAGAAGTAGTACATATATTATGGCAATTTGTACCCAACAGGCAATAGATTTTGAGCTTTGCGATGAGCAGCCATTTGAATTTTCTATGACTCAGTCTGGCTCTGCTAATGCAGGACACCAATGAGACTACTAAAACAAAAACAATGATTGTACCACAGAACAATCACTATACCAAGATGTTGTCAACCGTCCAAGAAAATACACTAACTTGATGACATCTCTCAACCTAAAAGTTAAAGGAAATAGAATTGGTAATAATCTAAACATGAAAACATAATCATCCACATCCCTCATGGGCTAAAACCCACAACAATTTGGCTTGAGTAAATAGAACCAAACCTAACAATCAAAGAGTCTATTAATTAAACAGAGAGTTGATTCCTCCTTAATGTTGTAATCAGCCAAGGTACAACCATCCTCGAGCATTTTACCAGCAAAGATCAGCTTCTGCAGATTTCGTGGAATACCTTCCTTATCTTCGATCCTAGACTTAACATCACCAACAGTGTCCCAGGTCCCCACGTCTAAAGTTATGGCCTTATCAGAAAGGTCTTTTACACATATTTGCATTCCACCACTGATCGAAAACAACAAAAATAGGGTTGAATTCTCCTGGATGTCGTAATCAGCCATGGTACGGGGACCGTCAAGCTGTTTACCTTGAAAAAGTAGTCTTTGACGATGCGGCGGAATTCCCTCCCTGTCCTGAATCTTAGCCTTAAGAATATCAAGTGTGTCGCATCTTAGTACTTCAAAGGTAATTGTTCTATCAGAAAGGTTCCTCAAAAAAATCTGCATTCTACTACAGTGGCAGCGAACCAGGAGGAGTGTAGAATTCTTCTGAATGTTATAGTCAGCTATAGTACGTCCATCCTCTAGCCGTTTATCAGCAAAGATTAGCCTCATATGATCTGTAGGAATTTCTTCTTTATCATGAATTTTGGTCTTAACATCATGAATTTTGTCAGATCCTTCAACTTCAAGGGTGATGATTTTACCAGCAAGGTTCTTCACAAAAATCTGCATCCTGTCACAGACGCACTGAACCAAGAGCAGTACTGAATTCTTCTTAGTTTTATAATCAGACAAGGTAAGGTGATCTTCTAGCTGTTCATCAGCAAAGATAAGCCTCTGATGATTAATAGGAATTCTTTCCTTATCATAAATTTTAGCCTTTATATCATAAATTTTGTCAGATCGTTCGACGTGAAGGGTGATGGTTTTACCGGTAAGGTTCTTCACAAATATCTGCATCCTGCCACAGTGGCAAGGAACCAAGAGGAGTATTGACTCCTCCTGAATATTGTAATCAGCCAAAGTATGACCATCTTCAAGCTTTTTATCAGAAAATATCAGCCTCTGATGATCCGGATGAATTCCTTCAATTTCCTGAATCTTATCCTTAATGTTATCAACTGTGTCAGACCTTTGGACTTTAAGGCTACTGATTTTACCAGAAAGGTTCTTCACAAAAATCTGAATCACATCAACAAGGAGAAACAAGTGGAGTGTTGACTCCTTCCGTATGTCATAATCAACCAGAGTACGACCATCCTTCAGCTGATTCCCGGCAAAGATCAGCATCTGTTGGTGTGGGAAAATACCATCTACATCCTGAATTTTTGACTTAACACTGACAATGGTGTCAAAACTTTCAACTTGAAGAGAAATGTTCTTTCCTGTCATTGTCTTTACAAAAATCTTCATCCTACCACAAGGACAGAAAACTAATAGGAGCGTCGACTCCTCCTCAATTTTATAATCAGCCAAGGCACAACCATTCTGGAGCTCTTGATCAGCAAAAATTAGCCTCTGATGCTCAGGAGGAATTCCTTCCACACCCTGAATCTTAGCCTTCACAATGTCAACCGTGTCAGACCTTTCGACTTCAAGGGCCATAAGTTTGCCAGTAAGGGTCTTGACAAAAACATTCATCACATTAAGGCAGAGAATATAGTCAAATGTCGACTCCTGAATTCCATACTCAGCCAAGGTGCGTCCATCCTCTAGTTGTTTCCCGGGAAAGATCAGCCTTTGCTTATTTACAGAGATCCCCACCTTGTCATAAATTTTAGTCTTCACAATGTCTATGGTATCAGAGCATTTAACTACAAGAGTAATAGTCTGGCCTGTAAGGAA